>NW_008751693.1:1254444-1401899 GCF_000715545.1 Opisthorchis viverrini
GTTCCTGTTTCGCCAGTCCGAATCGTATCAGCAGATGCGTTTGAGACTGGTGTCGCTCATAACAGTTTCTTGCCAAACATGTACGAACAAGTTCGTCTATTTTTCCACATCGATCGAGCTAAATGAGTTCAAGGTTTTTCAGGTAACACTCGAAAGAAATATGCTTTCGGACTTATGAACAAGCCAACTTGGGTTTTAAGGATTCCGTGAACCGCGACTTTACGAACTTCTGAATCTTTACTTTCATGATCAAACATTAATCGCCACACTGTCTTTTACCTTAGCGTTTTCTCATCTGTCGTTGACACACCGCTAAACCGCGCAGCTGGACTGAACTAGCTCCTAGTAAAATCCCCAGATTCGAAAACCGGACATTTTCCGTAAAATACATTTCAGTTCGTTCCCTGCCAGGGTTCTTGCTGTCGCAAAGCATTCATGAATTCAGTTGTTCCGCGTCTATTCACTCACAATAAAGATCTTTTAATGGAAGTGGAGTAGATTCTTGAAGGACAATGAACAGAACGCACTGATTTTCCACCCCACGAGAGATGGAAAATTCGTCATAGGTGTAGCAACAACTGAGGACCCATTTACTTTTATGCCGCGCTGGCAGTGCCACCAAATAAACGCGCGCAAGCTTCCTATGAGCGAAGCCGTTGCTCAGGTACCAGATAAGTCTGGGCGCCACAACAGCTTGTAGTAATGATAGTGTAAAAACAGCCACTTCTAATGAGGTACGGACCCGGAGTAACTCCTTACTCACACGGTATCCTCATTTAACTCTTGATAAATATGTGGCTTCCTCAACCTTTAATATCACGTTTTGAAATCATCCCCTACGCCCGGTAGTGTCCTGACGTCCCGGGACCGAGGTAGCAAGCATCACAAGGAAGTTCCGCCTCAAAGCTTCACAATCCCATTCCTTGACGTCTGCTGATTCGTCCAGCAAGCTGATAAGTGATTCATCAAGAATAAAGTCCTGGCAATCCTCATTTCTGCCAACCACCCTACAAGGCTTAACCCTGCGCCTACGTAACGAATTTATTTGCAATTACTTCACAAACTTGGCCGGATTAAAAATGGATGACAGCCTTGATTTTTCGACATCGTCCGACAGGGTCCCGCATAGTGTACTCACCTATAGTTGAGAAGAGTTTGTTACATCTCAGTCCTGTGCTACCGGATATCCTCTCCACTCAACAGCAGAAATATCAGTTTCGTGTGGGAGGCTTCCTACCCTATCACCCAGCAGCGTTGGTTGGGACTGCTATTCTGTTTCTTCCACGGAAAGGGTTCTGTAACCTCAAAAGCTCTCAGAGCAGTTGTATACATACTACCCCAAATTTGGCTACACTGGTTGGATCGTCATACACATAGCTACTATGTTCACTCTTGATCAGTGTTCACAAATCCATTACTGCGACTTACTGTAACACCCAACCCACCCACTAACTGTCATCCTCCTCTTTCGCGTGCGAATTCACGGTAATCTGAGTGTCTGGATCCCAAATGAATTTGGTACTTGTTCCCGTACCTTAAGCAGGCTACGATGGTACACCTCGCCCTGCTGACCTCCTCATTCATTACCGCAGTCAGCTCGCCAACATTATATTCCGCCTTATTCTGTGGCACCGTGGACGAATATGAAACCGCTGGCTTAAGCGCAATGAAGTTCTATTTGATACTGTTTGCGGTAGAATAGCTAGGATTATTCCATCCACATCCCGTCTCAGCCCAAGCTTTCCTCACTTAAATACAAGCGTTTCTGTAACTGCCAGAATTATACGCTTCGGTTCTTACGAAGAGCCCCCCACCATACTTTATACTCTCAACGTGAACATCGAGCTCCTTGGCCAGGAATTTATTAATTCTCCGAGGGTACATAGAAGACGGGTCAAGTGTTTTTTTGCCGATCGCGATCTTCCAATTGGACAGGTTTCCGTGTGGATGTCATCTACGAAAAGCTTAGGGCCTACAGGGGAACCCAAGACAACCTCTCCTCCAAGATGTCCAACATTTGCCTTAATAATGATAATGTTTATTCTCAAATGGTGCATGGCATTACGTCAGGAATGATCATAAAGTTGCAGTTAAAATAAAGGCGTGACTGGCGGAATCTTTGGTTATGGGAGATTGCGTGGGAAAAGGACAGTGCCATAAACAGATCCGCTTGCCTGCTCTTGGGAATTACGGTCCCGGTGTTCGTATCCGGTTATTCAGCGTTACCGCAACCATCACATATTTTCACAAAAACTTTCTTCCCAGGCTACTGTGGTGCAAACAATATATTTATTGACCTCCTATAGCATCTATGGTACAGTCGGCTAGAACCACGGGGGCCACCTCATGTCTTTTTAGTCCAGATAGGACACTCTTTGTTTGAGAATATGATCACTAATGTTCTTGGTCTTCCTGCATTTCGTAAAACATTTTGTTGTATTCATCACATCACATTAAACCAAGAGTCACCCCTGGTTGCCCATTTGCTATTATTCTGTTTCGACTAATAAACTGGTGGTATACAAGTGAGGAACCTCATTGCTCAATTAATTAGAAGTTTTACTAAAACTTCCTAACGCCAAAAAGTTGGCATAATTTTGTTTGCCACTCACTACATTTATATTTATCTTTTTATGATCCTCTCAGTTAGATACTTCCTATCATACATCAACACCACAGACATTGTTGTGAATCAACGCTGCCCCTACTTTTAGTCGGCCGTACAATAACGTGTCTCTTATAGGATATCTTCTGCTGTCCGTCTACTGGCCTCCGGCTCCCTTCTCATGTGTAATCACGTTAGATCTACTAAATTCACTGTAATTAAATGACCTTTGGCAACCTTGAGGGATGAATGCATTTTGGAACAAGTAAACAACAAAGTTGACGTAGAATCAGCGTCAGGCGGATGTCATATCGGTTGCTAGATTTTCATCCGGATTCTTCTCTGGGAACGGAAGTGTTTCCTAGGCTGCAGATAACCAACAGATTAGTTACGGATGCCTACAGAGTGAACGCGTAAGGGTACCTTCTTTAGCAACTCTGGGTTTTGTGTTTATAATAATATATTTCCTACTATTTTTGTCTTTTTTCTTCTCATTTGTCTTTGTGTTTGCCTCGTTGACCGATTGCGTTGCTTATGTTATATTACAAGAAATCCAGGAGCGGCCTCTGTGTGGTAAACCTACCTCTATATACTGCAATCCCGCGTGTGGAATCTTTTCAAAATGGCGGGTCCAAAGCAGTGCCAAGGCCGGGTAATCAGGTTATAAATAGAAAGTCCCATTCACTTAAGCTGAATGCGTTCGGAAGGGGCAAATCAGGGGCCTTAAGCCTACTTTACCGGAAATATTGGCTTCTCGTTTGTTGGAGTTCTTTCAATTCTTGCGCACGCCAGGCCCTAGGTCTGATCCCGTAAAACATCCCACATATTCGAATGACTCGATCAAGTACCTATTCAGTTTTTTCCTCCTTGGGAAGTAGATATTTGGCGTTGTTGGACTCCGGACTTAGCACAACTGTATTTTAGGTCACCCTTCTGACTGAAACGCTTTGTGCTTATTCTCAACGAGGATACTGAAATACAACTGGGAGGAATGCAGGCTACTTCTTTTAAAATCGGTAAGAAATATGAATCCCTTGATTTCGTACGTATCACTAGACTGGTGTTATGGGCTTTGTGTGCTGGACAAATACGTGGAATATAGGATGAAGCTTCAGATGTTCCTGGGGTCCTATTCCTTCCTGTCAGCAAATTTTTTAGTGTGCATTCCAGGCTGGTCTTTAAGGTGTGATGTTTCCGAAAATGATAACAACTATCCCCTGATTGCGTCCAGTGTGAGGTAATAAGTGTTGATGCATTGTGCTATTCTTAGCATCCCATCGGGTCTCTCTACCCGAGGTTTGTTAACATCGTTTACAAAGGTGATATGCGGTAACTGTTCACTCGGTCCGAGGTCATTGATGTACAACAGAAGCGAAAGGGACCCTGTACTCAGCTACTTGACATCCCAGAAGGTCCATCCTGAAGCATAGCAGCTAAATCATCAGTAATATATGCCTGTAGTGGCTAACGGCCCTATGGAGTCTCTAGTGAACTGAACGAATTACTGATGTAAGCCAGATACAAAGTCACAAAGAAAAAAATACAAGTAAATTTTGACTCACAGTTCAAAATAGGAGATTCCGTAGTTCCGTATTCCGTTGAACCACCACACCAAGAATAGTTCTATCTTCCTGGTATCCCAGATCGCCGGTGATCGGAATATTATTCCACAAGCGTGAATATATTAGTCCAGTGTTTGTAGCTGAAATGTTTGTTCACGCTTGGTGTTAGCAGCGGTCAAGTATAGCCAACCGGCGGTCACAACAACAGTCACTCAGCAAAGGTCTCAAAGTCACTTTGGAGCCAACGCGCGGGCGGTAGCGGTTGTATTTCAGTAAAACAAACTTTTGTACAGCGATGTGACTGATAATGATGGGAAAAAAGAAGATGATACTGAGCATGAAAAAGAGCCGCTTACAAGTGCTACATGCCTGACAGAGTCAGGGACATTGTTGAACTCAAGATAGCTTAGCGTCGCTGGTCCAGTTGTCTTAACTTGTGCCGTTAACCTGTGAATGGGACGCAAATAGACCTTAATACAGGGGGAACCTAATGAACGCCCTATTGATTAGGTCCTACGTGGTTGCATTCAACTGAGAGTCACTCCCACGGACTTGACTAGTTTGACTAGTTGGCCAATATAGCTGTGACAGCTTGGGCTTCACCCCTGTGTACAGCCACGATCTTCGCACTATCTCGACCTTCAGAAGTTCATCCCCCACGTGAAAGTTGACTGTTAAAGGGAGCAGAAGCGATCGCTAAGTCTGCACTGAGACTTTCAGGGGTGGTGATCAGTAAAAACAATAAAATCACGAGTACTTTGGTCTAATCAAACTCATTCACTCGTACTCTCTGTGATCGTGGGTCTCATGTGCGCTCATACGTTCCAAGTTTTGTCATCTCGCTTCGTACGCCTAGGTGGCCGAATAAAAGTGGAACGGTTACGCTGCCCTAAGAATCAACTGCACGCCACCTGTCAGAGAAAAACGTTAAAAAGGCACAAATGGCGGTCACCACACAGCCAAAGCAAACATGAATCCCAAGCACATATATCCTGGCCAGTAGACGATGTCAAACAAGGTATGCCACCCTTTGCAAGAGAGACGGAATAATGTGATCCATGAAGAAAGCTTGAGGGATTACACAGATCAGATATCCCACTGCGCCATCGCTGACACCTCATCTCTCCACATGTTCGAGCAATTTCATCAACTCAAGCTCTTGTCGTTTGTATCGATGAGCGTGATAAATGCATAAAACTCCCAAACACTAACACCGTCGTTGTCAAGGTCAACGAATCATGTTTCTTCTTATCGAACATGGCCAATCCGCTACCTCAGTACTAATAGGCCCTAGACACACAGGTTTTGCACCGAGGAAACAAGGGGGTTACATTAATCCAAGGGTAAAAAGGTGGTCCATTTTGAGCACGTAGCCAACGATCACACCCCCACTAGCGACTTCTAAAGGTAAACAGTTGACAGATATATGTAGAACGGGAGGATGCACTCTCGTCGGTCTAAGAATCTGACAAAAGTACTTCTGGCATACAGAATGCTTGCTAGATAAGGATTACGGGATCAGATGCCTGAACTGAGATAGTAATATGAATGCCAAGCACTGAGTTCCCTTGGGGTTTTCTTCCGCGCACAACACCTTGACCTGCTCGCATATCTAACCATTTTGGGTGTTAAAAGCCCCCTCTGTGACGGAGAAATATACGTACTCCAGCTTACATGCGTCAAGGCAGGTAAAATAATGTAAGAGTTCTAGCCACCTGTTTCTGTGGCGTACAGGAATGTATTTAACCCTTCTACATTCTTTCTTGATATTTTGCCTCCCGTTCTGTCATTGACGGATGAATCGTTCGCATAGGCATCGAGATGGAGTGTCAGAAAGACCTAGAACTGACCGACACATCGTTAGCTTTAGTTTTTAACTCCCAAAAAACGTGCAGTTTTCCTCATCATCTTTCAAACTCCGAGAAGTTCTACGGCTGACCACGACGATCCTTTAAATTTTGTCACGGAAAAAGCCTGAGAATGCATCTTTAACAGAAACCAAGCAACTCATTTTCATATTTTGGAGTTGCCACTGCTTCAAACGGGCCGCAAAAAATATTACCCCCATGGCCATCTGAAGCTACCGTTACCATCAACTGAAAAGCGCTTACGTGAGTCACACAAAGTACGTAATTTAGGCCTGGTATCTATGCGAAGTACAATGGGGACCAAGAAAACTCTCCGCAGGCCACATACACCGAACGACGGTGACCACAAATATATGTTCTTTGTTAGGCAAGAAGTCGTAGAGAAGCTTACAGTCAAGTAACTTTTGAGTCAGTCGCCCAAAGCTGAAACTCTGGCGCGGCCGCTTTGCCTGTTACCGACAGTTTCGCCCTCTCGGTATTATCTGTATCTGTATCTATCAAATCTGGTATCCAACCTGCCCCATCCACGACAGTTGCCTTTCACTAATGAAGATCAGCTTGGTTTGCTACGATAAAAAACTACTTCAGAGCATCCCCAGTTGGCTCCCTCTTACCACATATCTGCCAAAACTTATGGAATACATTGTCATGTAGAACCATCCGATGTGGTGGGTGGTTTTCATAGGTCCTATACCAGCTTTTGACCAAATCGCAAAGCCGTTGCAAGACGCAAATACTCCGAGATACTTTTAGTCGTGATGAGCCTGGACGGTAGATGACGGCTTTCCTTGTTTAGAAAACTCAGCCCAACAGCACGTCGAATAGCCAACTATCCACTTTGGCCGGACAGTATGTGTTCTCCATTGCGAAACCGTGCAAAACCAACTTCTTACTTTCCCTAATGCTGGCTTCTTCGAATAGTTCTAACAGAAACTAGAACAAACTTACTGCTTGTTAAAGGTGGCGGTCTCTAGTCTACCTTTTATCGACCACCTCAAGAGATTTTGAAACAGTTATCTGAATATATACTCAAAATCCGTCTATAAAAGGCTGTAATATCAGCCAATTTAAACAAAATTTCTTAGTTCAAGAAGCAAAATACTCCAAAAGATTACAGGGGATAACAGAATCTCAGAAAGCAACGAGTGAAGAATAGCAAATTTTGTAAAGCACCCTTTTGGTCCGACCATGTAGATAAAGAAGATTTACCACAAGTGCTAGCAAGTGTCAGTGCTATTTGTTTTGCTCCTAGGTAAATGAAAAATGACTGTTGAAGTGGTAGAGAAGTTGGTAGGTTCACACTGAGTCGGGAAATGAGCTTTTTGTATGAAAACGATGATGGGAGGATGCAGGCCTTTGGAATATGTTGTTTTAGGCAAACAGACAATATAAACACCACATGACTTCTAGATGTCTACAATAAGCCAAATCTGATCAACAGCGTCTGATGAAACAAACCTCAAATCAGTGTCAAACTCTGGTGATAGCTTCATATTCGAAGGGTGCGGAGTTTTGTACTACACAACCAGAGTGGAAGAATGAATGCATTTGTAAGAAGTTGCGTCTCAGAGTATCCTGATGTTTTCTCATTTTCCCGTGCATCAGCCGGCATTTTTGTATCAGGCAGCTAATCGCAATTAAATCAAGGCCAATTGAACTACTGAACCGCGTGTGGAGGATTCAGACATCTATGGGTAAGCGCTCTCGCAGTACTCTGTTGATATTTTAAAAGGTGAAGTCATCAAAAAAGCTGTGCAATAACTTTGCCTCCTGAGGTTATGGCTACTGTTGCGTACACCCGTCTTTTGCAACTGAGTTGGAAAACCCAGATGCGGTCGATGCAGTGTAAAAATGTAATTACTCAGGCTGACAATGTTATGAAAGGTTTCAATATGGCTTGCAGTTAGTTCTCTAAGGTAGCCTGTTCCGCGCTTGACAAAAGCCTTTATCTTTAGAGTCCGAGAATTCGCGACTCTAAATTTTGAATATGTTACCGATTTAATCTGACAGATACTCAATTCAGCGATGTGTTTAGTGTAATACACTACGATTAACTCTGATAATGCATTCAGACCCCAAAACCTTAACATTGGGTTGAAAAGCCATCCAGAATCCAGAGTTCAATCTGTAAGTTTGCGATGACAGACACGTCATACACAGTTGGTGATTGAGCTTCCGTGATGGTATCCCCAGAGATGACAGTGTTAAGCCAAGACAGAAGACAAGATTTTGATTGAACCGGCGCTGAAATGTTTAACAGGGTACTTGGATATATGAATTCAGTCATACACACTACTGACGATGCTGTTTTATCCCAACCACTAGACATTTTGTGGGTCCATAGTCAACCGCTGCCGTACCGCAGTCAAAACTACTAGCTCTGATCTGCCTACTGCAAATTAATCGGTAGTGTGACGACAAAACGTTTTTGTAAGCTGACACACTTGGCCTTGCAATGACATTTTGGATTCCGTACGTAAAGTATACGTAAGATAAATAAATAAATATAAATATGAAATATGTATATATATAAAAAGGGATGCAACTGGATGCTCTTTGTTTCAAGGCGCAGCTGGTTTTTTCACCCTGTTTCACTTAGTCTTGGCTTCTCATACTAACGCTACGTTAATGCACCCTATGCACTATCGCTGTTAAGGTCTTGCTTGGGTAGATATAAAACACGTGGGAGATATTTCTCGATTCAGTGCCGGAAAGGCTCTCTTCTCCATATTTTTCTCATGCTTACCACTGATTCTAAAGAAGGAGTTCAATATAACTTTATTTAATGGGTTGAAGATGACTAGGGGAGAAGTAAATGGAATTAAATTGGCGTTTTCGGAAGCGGACCACCTAATGGAGCCATATTAAAGAGAAAATCATGGACTGCCGTACGAAAAACATGTAAGTTGTTAAGGAAAGCGAAAATTGAATTATGAAGTTCATTTAAGAGTTGCTGGTTGAGAGGTGGAGAAATAGCACTGAATAGGCAAGAGGAAGGTGTACTTCTAGCGGGTACGGGAGGCATCTGAGTTGATGGGAAAATCAGGAGGAAAATGTAAGCTAGATTTGCAGGCATGGGAAGCAAAACATAAAAGGAAATTGGAGGTGTCGGACAGGCGACGGCCAATGTTCTGTTAAATTATTCCACGAAACAAACAGAAGAATCTACTTGACAAGATGAGCTTCCAAAACAAGGCGAACGAAACTATTCACAGGATAAATCATTCACAACAGTCTCTCGGTTTGTACATTCCCACAAAACCCTGACCTACAGCTCAAATTAAGACCATAGCCATAAGATATTGCTCATAAGTTTGTTGAAAACCCTTCGACTGGCCACGACCGGTTTCCTCCTTCTTGGAGCTCATCAGGCGCATTCCCCTAGTTTCCCTCAAAATTATGTTCTATCTGAACTCAAATTGCAAGAAACTAGTGAATTACACTTATTTGCTTATTAATCTGGTTTCCATGGGAAGCCCAACTGAGTCCCAGCTGAATTCCTCGTTTGTGATACTCTTTAACCAAATGTGCCGCACCCGGCCGCCTCATGTTGAATCTGGTACGATAAGTCAGTATCGCAAAAACTGTTTAGACTTAACTTACCACTAAGTACCAACTGAAAAATTACTCGGCGTAATGCAGCACATTTTCCCGAAGAAAAAAATCAGCTGGGATGTTCAGCTTGGATTCAGTTGGGTCTCCCGTGAAAACTAAATTGATATGCAAGTAGGTCTACTTCGTTTAGTATGGCCGTTCGTTTATATCAAGGTTTTGGAAGAGTGAGTTCCCCGGAGTGGGAAGCTTCACACAAATTATGCACAACAGTCATTCAATTTGCTTCTAAATTCAAAAATCACCCAACTAAATCCTCAGGAACCGTGATATATCCAGGTGTTATGTTGACCACATAACCGCCTTTGTTCCAACTGAACTCAGCCTTATTGGGTTTCCAACAGAAGCCATTCAAGCCTACTCGGAAATCAACCTGACTCTGGAAGCAGAAGTCGAGTCCTTAGACTTTGGAAGGGTTGCGAGAAACGATGAGAATCTCTAGAGGGTAGTCTATAAGACGCTGACCAGGAATCGACGACACATCGATTTGGGATCTCTGAACTCATAGGCCAAATGAAGAATACCACACTATGTTTGAGGGATAGAGCAATGCTTGTGTGACACGCTTAACTCCTAATTAAAAGCACAGAAGAACAAATTCATCCATTGGAAGAACTCAGTCCCTTTTTGTTAATGGAACATAAGTCGAGTGACATGCGGAACACGATTAGTATCAACAGAGAAGCCGGTGTGTAGCATTTCGCCATTTAAACGTGATAACGTAGCCAAAATGACATAACTTGTGTTCCGAACAGGAATCTGGAAAACTTACGCAGTAAATTTGTTGATCTAATAGTATCCAAAGCAGTGGCAACTGGACAAGTTGCCGTAATCAGCAGTCATCTTTTGTGTACCCATCCTGGACATCCATACAATGATCGTACAAAGGATAAATATCTTGTAAATTAGGCAAATACTGACCATTTTTGGTTAACTTGTGGAATTTATAACCCCATTACACATCACACCATACTTCATCTGATTACTCATATAATCACACTATCAACCATTTCGAATCTTATCAGTTGACGTACTGAGTTTTGGCATACGATATTCATCCGGATGCGTAAACGTGAACTCCGTAGAAAAAACTAATCGTGCTCAACTGGCAGGCAACACCTACAAACCAGGATAGAAACCCGGTTACGTGGTAACTGTCACTGAGCTTCTGTTCTCCAAACTTAGCGCTATGAACATTACGCAGCTTACTTCCAAACAGCAAACTATATATGTTAATAAAGGAAGCTACTCACAAGGTTGCTGAAAACTCTTCGACAGCCCACGGTCGGTTTCGCCCTTGTTAGGACTCATCAGGTAGGCGCAGTCCCCGAGTTTTCGTAAAATTTATGTTCTGCTTGAACCCAAATTGGATTGTTTTCCAGAAATACACTCATTTGCAAATTAATTTAGTTTTCACGAGAGACTCAACTGAATCTCTCGTTTATGATATTCTACAACTGAATGTGCTGCACACAGGCCGCCTCACTTTTCAGTTGGCACGATATTCGAGATATCGCAGTTTATTTTCAGTAACCTTGTGAGTAGTTTCCTTTATGACACTATATAATTTTATCTATCTGTAACTTATTAATGCTTTCATATTTATGGTTGTAAACTGTCAGAGAGCCACACAAAACAGTGACCATTTGCTCTTTCGTTAATCTGATGACGTCTCCGAGTATGTTCCTGAGTTAGAAAAATAAAAGACGTTATTAACATTGACGGAAAGCGCAAAATATAACCTGTGGATAGTCCTGGAACAAAATCAAAGCTTGCCACGGGATTTCTGATGCACCAGCCGTTTCCCACCACCCGATGGTATCGTGCATTTCATGGAAATGAGATTATGTGGTGTCCCCATTCAGCTTACTAGAGAATCAGCGGTCTGCGTGACACCTGCTACCGTACCATTTGTTAAAAAGGTGGCTAGCTTGGCGATTAATTTGCAAACATTTCGTCACCATTCGAGGAAACCTTTTCAGCGCACTGAGTGTGGTGTGAAAAAGACTGTCAATATGCTGAAAATGTATTGTTAGAAGTGCGCTTGAAAAAAGTGGAAAACAAAATTACGACAGAAGATACTTGATATGGCTATCTCGACTATGCGCTTTGACTACAAATAAATCACGAGTAAACGGTCCTGGATGTTCATTGGATACGAAAATAGTGTGTTAGTCCTTTCACTACTTGACAACAGTTTTGGGGGAAGCCAGAAATGCAAGGACCGTTGGGGCATATTAGGTTGCAAATGTGACGAGATATTCTACGGCCCGTGCTGCTCTCATCCATTGAATAGAACGCGCGTAACACAGTGTGAGCTTTGTAAACATGTACTGCGAATGAGAGAAATGGTTTAATCTCCGAGCGAAAAACCTGGAGAAGAGCCTATTCCAATTCCGTCAACTGTTGACTACAAGCATTCGGTATTATATTCTCGTCACAGTTGTCATACAAATGCGTTTAACATACTGTACTAACCTTATTTCATTGAAAGAAGGCTTGGGAGATCATTTTACGCATGGGGCTCGTTAGCTATCTACGAGTAAAAGTTCTGGTTGTTGGATACACCAAAGACGAAGTAGCTTCGGTTAGGAGTAAGTCCAAACTACTGATGATGCGAATAGTGGCCTGCAAGTAGGGCCGGAACACATAATGGTTGTATCGGAATAACTTCAGCCACTCTAATGTTAGCGCATAAATTTCAGTTTACCGAATGTCCTCGAGGTGTGTTCTGTTTGTCTTTTGACTTTAAAGGAAGGGTTGTAAGATTTAAGCATAGTGCGGACGGTGTTTAGGCATTGGTGCTGCTCAGCTGATCTTTTAGTGTCTGATGGAAGGTGATGATTTGTGTGCTGGAGTAGGTTGACACGAATTCCATCAGTGTACTGTATCGTTGCATAGAGTAGTTCCGAAACACTTGGACTGACAGTCAAATTTCGTCCACGTGCTTTCCAGTTTAGATTTTTTGTCATCGCACTCTGCTTGTCACATTTGTTGTCACTTAATGTCTCTAGAAAATCGGAACGATTTCCGGAAAATGATTAAACAGTTCCAGTGGACCTTGTGCATAATCGCCTCACTGATCAGTAATTCGGACACCTCATTTGAAACAAACGATTCCTCCCCGCACAGAACTGAACGCATTATATACCTAACCCCTAAAGGTTTTGCTTCTCGCTTTAATTAGGTTCTTTCGTTGAAAACGACCGGCATTCGAGTCTGTACTGGATTTGCAGTGCCAACTCATTTGACAGTATAGTGATGGACACGGTCAAACAACACCAAACCAACCCAGACCATGTCCGACAGCGACCTTGTAGCCACTGACTGCATGTGTGATCGATTTTACTCTTAGCACTAGTCCAATCGTATCCGATAAACCGTTTACAGTGATCGTCAAAATGAGTTTTAAAATTCTGTAACTGAACGTTAGTTCAACAGGGAAGTGAGAGAGATAGTTGAAAATATGAAACCGAAATCCTGGTCGTCAGAGGGACATTGCTAATACTGTTGATGCGTTTTGACGAACGCATCCTCGTTTTTAAACATCCTACTCAGCTCCGTTGACTCACCGCCTACGATGAGATCGTCACTACAGGTTCAGCCCACTTTAGCGTTTCCCTCACTCACTGTCTTTCTGGATACCATTGGAATCGAAATATAGAAGTGAACAAGCAAACCACGGAAAAGTATGACAGCACAGTTGACCTTACACTGGAGTGCCAGACAGTAATTCGATCCCCCACCGCTAAGTCCCTAATAGAAGGTCGTGATATTAGCGAAGTACACTCACGTGTAAATTAGCTTGGTGTAAACGGGATATTCAACCGAATTTCAGCTAAATCTCTCGTTTACAATATTCAACGAAATACTATGAATCGAGGATGACTTGTGTTTGAGTTGAGCCGGTATTCAAGGAATTGTAGCGTACTTTATTGATGGAAGACACCATTCCTAAGGTTGTTGAAAATTCTTCGACAGCCAACGACACTTTTGCCCTTTCTGGAGCTCACTATTCAGATGAAGTCCCGGATTCTCGACGAATTTATCTTTTACTTGAACAAAAAAGTGCACTCGATTAACGAAGTCTACTCGTTTGTCGGTTGTATTACTGTACACATTGGTTCGGACTAGTTGACAGAAACTCTTGGAAACGCGAAACTGATAGTATGTTGGTGAACGGTTTTCACCAACTTTAAAGGCAGCTTGCTGTCATGATAGTACTTGCTACGTCGCGCAGCACACATACTAAAGAAACGTCAGCGAAAGAAACACAAAGATATTCGAGGTTTGGATTGGTGAAGCACTGGAGCAATGAGAGAGGGACCCTTCGGTCCCTAAGCAATAACTTAGATCCTCGAGTGCATTCGGTTTGCTTATACAGTTATTTCCTCATTAGCTTAGATCATCGGTAATTTGTGTGAAGTAAGTTTTGTTACCGTTACCCATTGAATAACACGTTGCAAGTTTCTCTTGATAAGCAGAATGGCCATTTTCCCTTATACATGGCATTTTAATCAACTGATGTAGGCTTTTCTTACCTAGGAAAACTTGCGGTGTTCTTCTATATAGCGACAAAGTGCAAGAATGCATATAGTTTTTGAAACGAACTCCCTCGAATCCTTACAGAAAACAAAGGCTAATAGCAATGTGTATTCCCCGGCTGGCCTTCTCTGCATGCTCTCCTAGTCAGGCCTCAGCGACATACAAAGATTTGAGATATGAAAGATCATCCAAAAAACGACAGCTGACGAGGAAAAGCCTAATCGGATCTTATTCGTTTTCGTTCTGGATTGGTGGTTTGAGAACATGACATAAAACTGTAAAACTGTTGGTGAAAAAAATTGTCTCATAAACTGTTGATCACTGCAATTATACCCGGTTTTTTAACAGTAAATCTTTGGAACTACCTCTTTTCCGTATTTTCCACTCTGGCCATGCAGAAACACTGACACAACCTAATTGCTAAACACCTGTTCTCCTCAAAAGAAAATAATTCGAAGATTTGGAACTGGGTCAGCTTTTGGATTGTACTCCCTGGAAACGGAACGGTACTATATATCATTCTAGTTGCTCTATCCCTCAGTACACATTACAGAAGGGCATGAAATTGCAAGCCTATCTGTGCACGTATTTGGTTGTAGTCTGCTGTGGAAAACTCAATTGCTTCCTTTGGTTTAGTTGCACCCATCCTGAATACCACTATGTTGGTACGCACGCTCCTGAATAATAGCCTGAATTTCTAATCTAAGTAGAACTATTCTAACGGTTGATAATACTTTATCGTCAAACATCCACCTGTATGCTGCAAAAATGTAGGTGTATCAGATCGCACAACGACCGTTTTCCTTTAAGCAGTACCATAACGTATAATTTTTCAGACGTACGGTAGGAGACTCGGGATTTGAGGCCTCCAAAGGTGAAGAGATTAATGTAGCGAGTAGTTCATTACGAAAACACATGCATCGCGATACCTCGAATATCGTAGCAACTGAAACATGAGGCGGCCTTGTGCTGCACATTTAAGTGCCTAGAAACATCACAAACGAGAGATTCAGCTGGGTTCCAGGTGAGTTTCTCGCAAAATCAAATTAGTTTGCAAATGAGTGCATTTTGCCAACATGTAAACTTGCTTGCTTAGTTGATCATAAAATTTTTCCCGTACTCTAACTGACCTGCCATTCAAGAATTGATGAATAAGGAGACCAAGGTAAGTGACTCATACTTTGGTATACGCATTCCTGGCAAGTACAATTCATGTGGGAATCCGAATGCAGAGGTAATTTGAAAGCAAACGTTTTGTACAATGGACCTCAGTGGAGCTAAGATTGTCTCGTGGAAGCATGCTGTTGCTACACGAAAATCTGTTTTGTATTAGTGACTTTACATGACTCATTGTTTATGAGAATCAAAATTTACGTAATCTGTCCAATAAGCGATTGTGTGGCGTTCCGTTGTTATTGTTGATAGTATAATTCAGCAGATGGAAGCGGGAATCGATATGTGCCGGATACCAAAAAATCCTTTCTGAGACAACAGACCTCGGATGTAGCATGATCCCTTGCTCTTGAGTTCGCTAGAGATTGTAATGTGGTCTCAAGTAAACGAGATTCCGGTTTGCACATTTGATTGTATGGCATGAACAGAGATCCAAAAGACGCTGTGAGGACTTCGGTATTTCCGAACGACCTCCATTCACGAAAGACAACTTCATTGAAATCAACTGCCTTTTTCTTGGGCATGAAGATTAAAGGCTGATGGTTGATTTACAAAGTTGAACAATTGATTTTGCGCTAACTGTTGAGCATTTTGATGCTGGTTGAGCGTCGAGTGACCTTGAAGATGAGCGGAATTGTGCAGACGGTTTAGTGTGGCAGACATAGGAAATTCTCTGGATGTTCCACCGTCTGACTTATTCCCAAGTAGAGGGGACATGACGCTGCCACTAATTTGTCCACGTATTGCGGTACCATGACCGCCAAGTGTAGATGTTATAAATGTAGGCCTGGGGTCCATCGTTTGGGTGCTGATGAATGAGGAATTGGTGGAGGCTGGAACTGGTGGGAGTGGCATGCTTGGAGGAGACAATATAGATGGAAACCGAGGTACGTCATAGGTTTGTGAATCTGAGTATGTGGTCGGGGCTGCTAGTTCGCTTAGTGGTACGGGTTCATAGGTGGCGTAGGGTAATCGCTTGTTACCACTAAGATCAAGGGCACTCATGTCGTTTTGCGACACATGGTTTGTGAGTTGATGCGGAAGGTGAGATGAATACAAATTCTGTACATCCATAGAGGAAGACGCTACTACAGGATACATGGAGGCATTTGGTTGGATGGGCACTGATGAATAGCTTGGGAGTCCAGTGTACTTACTGGTTGGAGACGACTGATTATATACAGAGGCATTGTTTTGTAGAAACAGTTTGTTGCGCTCACATGTCCTGTTGACACGGTATGCCTTTAATAGACAGAAGCCGATTAGGAAGAGGAACAGTGTGATTGTGAAGGTGCCCACAACGGCTCCAATCATTTGTAGGGCAGAGAATTGTTTCTGTTGGAAAGAGAATGTAAGATATAGAGCTAAACGGGAGCGAGAATACAGGGATCAACACGTTTAGTTCAACGGTAACGAAATCTCAACTGTTAAGGACAAATACAGCATGTCGGGGAATTGTACACAAAGAGATTGCAGTTCAGATTCCGTGAATCAACACGTAACACTACTGCGAATACGATGTGAAAGCGTAGCTTTTTACTGCATTTCGAGAAAAGTTTTGACGTCCAAGGTTTCAGCCGCATTCCACTGTCAAAATCTTGCAAAAGTCATCAACATTAGTACTCAGAGTATTCCGCTTTCTTTGTACGTCCAGTAAACGCAGAAGCAGAGATGTCTAACAATTTCTCATCACTGACTGAGACAGCCAGAGAGTTCCTGGGGGGTTTCAGACAAGACGAAGTAGGTAACAAACAAAGCTAATCCTCTTTTTGTGAAGCCGTATCCTTTGTGAGTTGAATTGGTTTTTATGTTGTGGTTTGGTATTTTGATGGATGATAGGCCTATAGTAAGTAAAACAACCTAGGAATTCTCTCACTCACTGTTCAACGTCAATGCGTACAGATCACTTGACCAACCATACGCAGATGAAGTTTTGTTCTATAAAGGTATGAGACTTTTAACTGGTCTCTTCTGTATCTTTGACACGGTCCTTCGAATGTGACAAAATGGGGTTTATGCGGTTATTTCGCCCTATTTCACTGGGATTTACGGTTATTTATTGAGCATACACCTTTCCATCATCGTATGAAGATATGAACATCTGCATTCGCGAAATTTAATCAATCTTTACAAGAAATGCCAAAGCTTATTTGAACCGCCCAAATGGCATGACTGGTTGCACTGATGGGCCGAATCAGTGGAACTTGAGTGCTCTTTTTAAGCATTAGCAATCAAAGGTCATCAGCTCATCTGTCCTTTTGCAATCCGCTGTTCAGGATAGACATTCAAACGATGCACACCATTCCCATCGACTCAGCCAATGATTCTGGATATGCGAATTAATCCATCTGTAGGAATAAACGAGTTCTATATGCATGCATCTTGAGTTTCTTCTCACCAATTCGGGTGGTGCTACGGAAAGGCATATATATGTTTCATGAAAACCAGTCACGGTTGGAAGGACCTACGAATTACAACTCAGAACTAAAAAGCTTATGTAGGTTATAGATGAAAGAATCGACCTTTGGGTTCGGTTTACATGCTGTAGCAACTCTCTTGAGCAACTCTGTCTATAGCAACTCTCCTGAGAACATCATAAACGAGAGATTCAGCTGGGTTCCAGGTGAGTCTCTCGAAAGAACCAAATTAGTTTGCAAATGAGTGTATATTCGCTAACTCTCTTTTACATTTGGATGATGAAGACATCGGTTCGATCAGCTATTACATTCCATAGTTCGTACAGTAAGTTTCCATGAAAAGTTCAGCACATTTTCATTGAGTGATTTGTAGCGTAACTGCTAACCTAAAAAGGTGGGCTGGGTTCAGACGAGAAAAAAAATGCTGATTGTCGGTTTGTTCCATGACATCCCAGCCTATGGTGGGCGTCGGATACCGACCGTTTGAGACCGAACTCGGCGGGCCAATCGTTTGTTGCTGCAGCTTTATACGGCTTTATCATGACAGGTTAAGTAGTCTTTGTCGCTGCTGTAACAACGCGCACACCTCGCAGAAACGCGCGCTTACTACACAGTTTACCTATGGATCTCCACACAGCAAATCACAAAAATTTAAGTTCGAAATCAACATTCACCTAATGAAACAAAAAGGTTAGTGCCTTGAGTAAATAATGTCGACTGAAGATCCGTTAATTCCTTATGCAAACTCATTATATCTGTAGCTGTTAGTGAGCAATGCAGAGGTGCTTTATAAGTGGTAATGGATTCAGGGGCATATGTCAATGAAGGATGTTACGAATAGCTTTGGGGTCGTTGGTGCTGCTTGCTTCCTGAAATGGGGTCCACGTGACCCACCCTGTGTTTGGCTAGATACACTGAGAAATATTGCGGCTAACCGATCCCAGTGGTCATCATTGTTTTACATTCCTGGAGGCGTCTGAACCTCGTATGTTCCTGAAAGACCATAAGCCCCCTAAAATGACACATTTATTCACATCGTAAAAGTTTCTTGAAAGTAATTGATACGGACCTACAGCTGCGAAGCATCTGTGCTTTCACCTGGAGTTGCTTCTAATGGTAATGTCTAAGAATGAGGCTAGGATAATATTTTGTACAGAATAAAAATTATAAAATAAAGTGTACAACATACCTGTAGCCAAAATCCATTTGGATCCTCTCCGGTTAGAAGGTACCAATGTGAACGCTCCTCTGTGTTCTGGATCCAACCGTTTTTGTCCGTCTTCTTCTCCTTTTCTAGCTGTGTAGTTTCTGCCATAGGATAACTTTGTTCAACAGGAGAAGTTTGTATGCTCTCTTCTGCATTTTGAGTCGTCACAGGAAGAGGCCAGTGAAGTCGTACCTCAGCGCTGCTGTTTCCACTCAAATCCGAAGCAAAACAAACCAAACGCTCGATTGGGACTATGCCCAGTGCTATACTGTTCTTAAGCGCATTGTTCTGGAAGAGCTGTGGTGAAAATAGTTCCACTTCGGTGACACCTGGTTTATTAGACTTGGAAGACGAAAGTTTCGTCAGATCCTCCTCTGGTCCATGAAGTCCCAGGCGAGACATCATCTGCGAACCGGATCGGCGGTACCAAGCAATCTGTAATTCCGGAGATCCCGACACGTGACAACGCAATGTAACCTTCAGTTCATCTCTTTTGACTGGAGCATTGCCTTTTTGTTGAACCGCTTTCGCGGCTTCTTGGTCCGGTCCATCCACATAGGAAAGATCTATTTCCAAGGTTTGCAAGTTAGGCAAACTACAGTAAAAATCTTGTGCAGTTAGCTTCTCAATCCATCGGCCGGCCAATCTTTCCGGACTACGACATACTGGTTTGAGTAGGTCGCCATCAAGCTGAGTTCCTGGACGTACATCTAATGCTGAGTTGAACGGCCGTCCTGACAAGTGTGTGGAGTCATCGTTAAAAATCGTACCTAATCCACGTCTGTCCCGTTTGACTGACCTTTGTCTTAGGACGTCTGCCAACCAACGTATTTTGCAGTCACAAACAAAAGAATTTTGTTCGATTGATAAGCTTTGTAACACCAAAAAAGTTGGCTCCAAACGACTTTCTAGGCTCATCAGCTTGTTGCCTGATAAGTGCAAGTTTGTTAAAACTCCGTTTTTTAACAATGGCGCCAAGTCCTCATATGAAAGTGTACGGAGGCCACACTGGTTCATTGACAGAGACACGATCGAAGCTTCTTCAAATGCACCAGGCGCCAAACGCAGGCCTTTGTTTTCATCAAGTCGTAAAAATTCCAGCCGTAACCCAGCGAAGGTGTGAGATTCAATGATTTGAATATTATTCTGTGAAAGGTCCAGCTGCGTGAGAGTTTGTAGGGAATGAAAGGCACCAGGTTGTACGCGCTCAACGCCGCAATTTCTTAAAGTAAGGCGCTGTAGTTGTGTGGTCTGATGAGGATAGTTTGAAAAGTTGGCTTTTAGTAGACTACTGCTGTCAAAACGATGGCCAATGAGAATCACGGACTGGATATCGGCAGACAGTTGATCTGGTAGACGAGAAAGGCCACCTTCCTGGCACGAGAGTGAGCCAGCAATACAGCCACTGCACACCTTGCTCAGACATAATTCCCTTGAGCTGAGTGCATTCGCCGGGGGGAAATTCACGACTGAGTTGTAGACCAGGTAGAAGATGCCCACACGAACTGAGAAATGCTCAGACAAATCAAGCATTGATCACAGAGTTATTCTGTACGTCGGAGGATTTCACTCGAAAAGGCTGTATTGAGGGGAGTTGAATATTGATGGTTCCATATTGGTAAGCCGCGCATGATCGCTGAAAGTAATGAAAAAACGGAAAAACCTATTAATCTTCAAAAAAGCCAGTGGGTTTAGGCAGATTGAGCAGAAATGTAGTCCTTAATTTTGAAGCAAGAAACCTCCAAACCACAGCAATTTTTCCAGGAGTTTATATGCAGTCTGACCTAGTTTATCCTTGTTTCATCCATTAGCAGTGGAAATTTTGTTGCAAAAACTTTCGAAGCTGTCGGAGCTATAAAACAGGTACTATATCCCCCTCCTAATATAACGGTATGTGGGAAAGGGCTGCCACACTAAGTTGGGTAAGCCACTTGATTCTCTGCAGTGAATGAAAGCTCGAAAGTTCATATTAATTTATGAGCACAGAGGTCTACAAAAACCCTCCGGATGGGACATGACTCCGTTAAGCTCTCACTGTTGATATTTCTGATTATTGCAGTCAGTTTTACTTTGAAACGGAGGATAACCCCTATGGATATTTGTTAAAAACACGCCAAGGATCCGGTCAGGTGTTGTGTCTGTCATATCCGTCAGGCATGATGTCCAAAAAATTTATATCATATTCTGAACCGTAAACTTCATCATAAGCAGTCATGGACTACTAGAATTGGAATAAACGAGTCACGAAACGAGTAAAAGAAAGTCAGAAGAGTGATTCCAGAAAGACGCATTTGATGACTCTAACTGGATTCATTACTTACGGTTCTCCAGGATGGCATAAAAAAGTCAAATACCCGTCATCTTGCTGGGATGTATTATTTTCCAACATATAAGAACGCCTCTGATGAACATATTTTCATCATAGCTATTACGCACATTTGGGTCACAGGCAGGCAGCCGCCTAAGTCGTAGCTATTACATTCGTCAGTCGGAACATTTATGTGGTGACTCGGTAAGCCAGTGTTCTTTAACTTAGAATAAGTCAGGGCGCCTCAATGTTTTTGAACACACACTTGGCAGGAGGTCGATAGGTTGCGTGTGTGGTACTCCTTCTGCAAACAGTCAATTCAAGAGGTATGATTAGCATATTAATTGAAATCCTTTGTTTTTCTGCCTACCGTGTGTGTCTGCGTTCAAGCATTGCATAGACGTTGCGAATGACAACTGAATCATTGTTCCTTGGGGAACTGTGAAGGAACGTACACAAGACAATTATGAGTTTGAGTTGTGTGGGGTCTGAAGAAAAGAAGCCTCATATAGTCAGGTTCCGTGAGATTGTTGTTGATTGGACAGGTAAATTGTTCACTTGTTTTTAAGGAAAGTAGCAACGTCAATATGAGTTTTTAACCACTGCTTTCTAGGAGCGCAAACAAATGCCATACAGAGAGAGTTATTAAT
Organism: Opisthorchis viverrini; assembly: GCF_000715545.1. Taxonomy (NCBI): domain Eukaryota; kingdom Metazoa; phylum Platyhelminthes; class Trematoda; order Opisthorchiida; family Opisthorchiidae; genus Opisthorchis; species Opisthorchis viverrini. The sequence continues at coordinate 1,276,392 of NW_008751693.1, forward strand.
ATTCCAATTTAAAAGAAGGACACGTACCTACGTGTTTATCGAATATGATTACACAGTTTCAGAAGTGACCAGGCAAATCGATATTTGTTTTATGAGCTGTTTCGAAGAAACGGTGGCAATGTGAAACAGGATTCGGCAGCTTCTAACATTTTATAGTCCACTAAAAATTATCGAGGACCGGACAATAACATGAACGTAGATGCATAACCTCATACCAAAAACTCTGCTTGTGCAGTCTCCTTTGCCTGCCCGGATGGGAATTGCTCCCCTGAAGCATATTTTCATACTTTCCTGCCAAATTAGTCTGTGGAACACGGCTGCTCCAGAATTCTGAATCAGACTGTCTGTTAACTGGTTCATGTGACTTTTGTTGCATTATTGCCGAAAGGTAACTCAATCCCATTTTAACCTGTTGTGTAGTTTCCATCAAGCAGTGCCTTACCAAACTCAGAATTCACCACACACATATGCACACACAGACAGACGACAATTGATCAAGTGATGCACATTACCGTAAATGTCAAATCCTCAAATCCAAATGAGACAGTGTCTCGGGTGTGTCTCTCACTTGACGTATGGATCGCTTTACAGCGAGAGAACAATTCAACAAATGATTGTTCCAATTCGTGACAGTATGGTCCCAAATCGGCCCTGAGTTTTCTCACTGGGCAGTTAGTATAGTGACCTAAGTGATTGAAATGTAATCATACTTAACCATCATAGTCATGATGTAAAGAGGAAGAAAGCTGTTGAGTGTGCTGTTGTATTCCGGGACCGTTTGTTTACCATTGGCTTCGGTATTGAACAAAACTGCAAGCTGGATCCCAAGCAGGGCGTATTACCACGCGACGCCAGCAGCCAATCGGTCCACATTGGCCGCACAAATGGGACTTCTTTTACTGGATCGCGCGTATGTTTTTCCGTAGCTTCGGTTATTATTCCTACAATTTTGAGTGCATCGACAGTCCTCTTGGTCTCGTACACGGAAGACGACACATTAAACTGTACACTCTCATTACGCAGATTTATTGAGTTACCGACTGTTTTAGTCTCAATGAAAATATCATTCAGTTAGACACCGTGCACTGAACACTTTTACTTTCTCGGACAACTTGCAACTTTTTTGCGTTGATATAATTTACCGACTCGGTAGAAATAAACACGCCTGAGGGGTTGGATTTCTTTCCAACATTAGTTGGTTGCACGTGTGCGTGTTATAGGGCCTAAGGGAAAGTTATGAACCAAAATAAAAACCTGGTGCAAGAGGGTACGGAAATATCCAGTAAATCTGTGAAAAAAAACACGGAATCACTCATAGTAATCTGGCAAGCGTAAACAAAACTTTTGGACTCCAACGTAGTTGCTTTTTAAATATGTACAACTGGACCTGCAAGGCAAAACCTCAACGGAGGCAGCTATTGGCGAACTAGCTGTTCACCACGATCCTTATTTCACTGTGTTATTTCTTTTCAGAATTCCTATTTAAAATCTGGGAAGGTAGGAGTTGTGTGACATGTTTTTGTTTGAATTCACAGATAGTTTACCTGGCCATTCATGACGCGTTAACCTAATGAACACCGGCCCAGTTTCGTGAAACAGGATCGGTTGGCATCAGTTATAGTGTGACGCGTAATTTTCAGAGTGTGAATTCATCTGATAATCGATACATGTGACTTTCGATATCAATGGGCTTGACTGGCTTCTCTAAATCCTAGTACATGATATGCACCATAACGTGGGGTTTAGTTTCGGATACCAGAAAACTAAATAGGTATTGTGTTCACTAATGTATATTCCCAAAACGTTTATTTTCTGCTGAAAGGATTGTAAGACCTCTCTGAAGACTTCCTCAGTACAATCATTTAAACTGAAGTACACAGTTGGTCATTTTGGACCCGTTTTATCAGTTGATAGTAGTTTTGTTGGGAAAAATCACAACAAAATGGCATGGAAAGCCATAGAAGTTGTTTTTACCTGAAAAAAAGCGCCGAAGGTGGGAAAACTCAACCTGGATTAGTCGTGGCGAGAAAAACCTTAGGAATGACTGAAAGATCGAAAGCTTCGAGAAACTGATCAGTTTATGGCAATCTTCATGTAGCACTACGAAAGGCAGAAGAAATAGGCATGTAAAATGAAACGCGACGAAATCAAAAAAAGTGCAGTTCATCTCCAATACAAGTGGAGGTCATTTCCGTGAAAACTTGTGCATTTTAATAGGGCTGAAAAGTATACCTCTATCCAAGATAGAAAGCATTTTTGTTGAACAGGACACAACAATATATATATATATATATATACTGAAATACAATTTTTTCGTATATTTCTACGACTGGAAACCACATTAGGGTTCCATTTCAAGGACGACGTTGAAATGATATAAAATGTATTGATCACCAGTTTGTTAGTCTCGATTTTGGAATGAGATGGAAATTCCAGAATCCTAATTCATACAGCTTTCTATCAAAATTGTTCCTTGCCCGAAAGATGACAGCTCGCCCTCCTTTCTGCTATCAACGCAAGAAGCTAAAAACATTTACCAAACCAGACAGTCCAACGTGAATGGGGATTGTAGGTCAGGACGCATCCATGCTAAGTTGGAGTGGGAGAAACATTTATGAATAATTCACGTATTACCGGTGACAGTTTCCTTACCCGCCTGACTGATTGTTTACATATGCACTCCCAGAAACACACCCACACATCGAAATAACAGAGACTATAAACGCACACAAACGACATTTGAATTGAAAAGACCCTCTTCAAATAAATTATCCATCAATCGCAATTGAAAATTGAAAGCCAGTCTGCCCGAAGATGAGAAAGGCAATTTATCCGGTCATTTGGGATTGATATGTTGAGCGGGGGAAGAACAGAAGGGAGAAGGCAAGAGAAACGAGTAAATCGTTTGTCCACAACCGATCCGTTCCGGCGTGTGCTTGGCAAATGCATGGGTTGCAAGAATCAGAAATAAAACAGGAGAATTCCTGCTTTCTATGGAAAACAGAATAGGAGTTAGGTGATTGAAATGGGAAAACATAAGTTGTTGTTGTGGCTAGCTATCGAAGGCCCAAATGACTAATAATGCAGCGTCATGTGTTTCCACACCAAAACTCGGGCTGCGCTCACTTTCTACGAGTGGGTGATTTCTTGCCTTTGAGGTTTCTCAAAAATTCAGCTTCAGGGGAAATTGCGAGAAAAACAAAAATAGAGAGACAAGGTGTCTTTGTGTCCCACTGCGGTCGTATTCGGATTCTGATTAGCTTACAGATGCTTGAAAATTAACCCATAGCTATGGATCAGCACTGTTATAGAGATGTATGTAACCGGTATAACTGATTCAACTCGGTAACAGACTAAAAAACTAAGGGGGCTTGCCATTCAACAAGACTGGCTGGTGTGGCTTATAGCAAACCCCAGGTGAACGTTTTCAATAACTAAGCTACGGGAATAATTTTTTTTCTACAGAGATCTCCTGTGCTGTTCACCTGAATTTCGTTCCGGAAACGGAGTAACTTGATAGTGAGCTGCTGAAAATTTAGCTCCCGAAGGAGCGTGCCTCCGATTCGACTACACCTTTCCATTTTTATGTTGGAGTGCAAAATTTCAGTGTACGATAAACTTCGACTGCATTCAGCCTGGTGTCAGTCTGCTCAACCAACCTTTTCTATTTTTCAGCTCGGAAATAAAAAATAACGAGCTTCCTTTGCGTTTTTATGGTTGGAATTACATCCATAATTCTCGGGCTATTAAGTTTCGCATGCAATCGAATTCATGATTATGGGGAATAGCCTTTTGTATTAGCATTAGAATGAATCAGTAGTGCTACTGACAAGTAGTTGAATTAGCACTAGAAAAACTGACACTCAAGATCTGTGCAGTCTATCTCTTTAACCGTGATCAACAGTGTTTCCCTGGTGTGCTTTGTAGCAGGTCGTGGAGAATTTAGGATCGCTTCTGTAAGCGTTGACCGGAAGATATTGTCGCTAAAGAGCAGCCCAGCAAATATGGTTAGTTAACGGAATTAGTATGGGACTTGATCGTTTTGGAAGACATTTACGGAGACTGTGGAACACGAACGCAGGTTAAACATGCACATTCCTAATCCTAAGACAGAGTCATACTCTGTCGAAGCTGTTTGATACTACTCCCACGGGCGCTCGTCTGGGAGAAGCATGAGGTGCGCCACGTATTTGTTGGGCGATACGGGACTACGATTGCTAATCCGCTCAAGTCATCTGATAGGAAAAAGAACCAGACGTCTACTCAGAACGTTACTGAAAGCTTTTGACAACCCATGACCGGTTTTGCCCTACTTAAAGCTCGCCAGGTGGGCCGAGTTCCCACGTTTTCCTCAACTTTATGTTGTACCTGTACCCAAAGCGCGCGAAATCCAGGTGGATCCACTCAAATTAATCTGTTGTTTATGATGCTCCCCTTTAACTTAGTGTAGTAAGTGCCCACAGGATAGCAAGTATGATCAACTGCAACCTAGAGTTGCTGATTTCATGTGGCGGTCGGACTCGAGTGCTGCAATCATCTCGCGGGCTACATTGCTGGAACTTGGTTCCACAGGGTGCATTCATCCCAGGAACGCCACCTGCAGTTGTATCAAGAGTAGAGAGTCCCTGTACTATGAATAATCGCATCAGAAGGTTGTCTGAAAGTAAATTCGTACTGTCTTCCGAAGGAGGAATCTTAAACCAATAAGTTGTTTCTCCCAAGCGACCGGCATGCCCATATTTATAGAAGCAATAGTGCTAACTTCCTTCAAGGGAAGACGGACTGTCCAACCGTCGATCTTGACCGCCGGCGCGCTGTTCAATACGGTCGAAATACTTTTCAAAACCGAAGAGTCTGGTGATGCTCAAAAGGCATCTGCGCAGCCGCATTAGGAGTCAGATAATCATTTCATGCTCCCTGCGCCCTCGGGTTGGTGCAGCCCCGTGCATCCTACCAGATCAGACGTTTGGGTCATCGGTTCCAAGCATGGTCGCCGATGCCCACAGCCTCACCGATCAGACTTCTAATTCGGGAGCTAGAGTCTCCGAGAAGAACCCTCCTTTTTCTCTCTGCCTTATAGGTCAAACTTCTGAGTCAAAGGTTCAAGGTGGAGTGCCTTCGCTAAACTCATTTCGTTGGCCTGGACAACTTGGAAGTATCACTTGCCTGCAGAGTTCTTTGTCCACCGATTTCCCTCCAGAAACCCTTCCTACCGTAAACGCAAATGTTGTAAGATCATTTGATCGTCAGCTAACTAATCGCTATACCTCAAATATCCAGCCACCGATTAACAATAAACAAAATAAAACTGTAAAATCCAAAAGATCCTTCCCACTTAGGAGCTTTTAACGTTTGTACACTATACCATATTGGTGAAGGAGCAATTCTTGCCCAAAACTTATACTACCCTAAAGTTGACGAATGCTCTATCTCTGAAACACACATATTAGATCCCAGTGTGGCCATACACCCCATGTTTCACTCTCGCTCTGTCCGGTGATCCAGAAGTAATGACTCGTGCAATATGGTGTGGGGGTCGCACTCAGCCCCAGAGCTGAACGCGTTTTGCTGGACTGTATTCCAATGAACAGTCGTCTATGCGCCGTTCTGTTATTCAGCTCAATAAAACCCAATGCTAGCGGATATAAAAACGGCGACCCTCTGTATTGTCTGCATATGCCCCGACAAACTGAAGTCCTGACGCTGATAAGGATACTTCCCATCAAGATTCCCGGGCTCAATCATCAAGCAAGAAGCACACTAATGTTGTAATCTATGAGGTGCTATGAGTTCTCGACTCGGTCGTCTGGGCTTCTCGGATTCATATTTGGGTGGTCGATTCAGAGTTAATGCTCTTCGCACAGACAACGGAGAGTAACAACTCTACCAATATGCTGAAGAAACACAAGTTTCCAACATGAATACCTGACGCAGACAATGTAGCTTCTCTCTAATATGACGTCACGATAATGCAAAAGATAGTAAATAATGTAAATATTTTTTTCAACGTTTGCATGCATTCCATACTTACAAAATGTAAAGTGCTGCCGCAAGACTGAGTGGGTTCGAACCCTAACCTGATGCTTACGGATGGAACTTTTGAGGTGATAGACAACTTTATTTTCCTGGGCAGCTACATAATCCCTTGTGGTCTGGTGAAAGACCACATTTCCGTCCGAACTGGGGAGGCCAGAGTAGTTTTTGTGAACCTGTATCACCTACGGCGCAGTCGTGACATAATCCTATCTTTCAAGGAACGACCTTACAATGCATCGGTGTGCTCTATTCTGTTACATGAATCAGAAACCCAGCCTCTGTGCGCTGAGGATGCTAAAATACCTTCACTGGCTGACCAATGGTATCTCTGGAATATCCCACGAGTCTGGCGAGCTGATCACTCTACAGGTTGCACTGGCTTGGTCATGCCCCGTATTCGAGATGACAGACTTCCTCGAACAGCCGTTTTTGGACAACCAGATGAAGAGTGGAGGCGAGTCAGGGAGGGTCAAACAATGACTCGGCGGTGAGGTGTGACAGCCATTACCAGCAAATTCAGTTGCACTGATGGTCGTCGTCTCTCTGGATGAGGACTCCAGAACAGGACACATCCATCTTCGGAGGCATTATCAGACATGCCGCGGTTGCGATCTCAGTGATGCACATTCACCCAAACTTTCGCTTCATTACATAGCTTGCTATCCATATCTTACCGACTGAAAAGTCCATTGACGCGGCTGTATTGATACATAAATTACATCAGTAACCGCCTCCCTAGATCATCGCTGAACGAAACTGTGGCAGCTGTGACTGGTATGGGCTAGCTAAGGCTGATTATGAGGGAGTACGACGAAAAGGTTTGTGATTCCAAAAGAACACATGGGTGTACATGCATCCGTTTAGCTTTATAAGCCTAGGAGAAGGATGGAGGAATAATTCGATGTCTAGAACGCAATAAGACATTGTAGAACTTAAGAATATGCTTTCGGTCATTTTCGATCCCACGGTTATCATTATTATTGCGGTAATATTCGATGAGGACTTCCGCTACTGATGTTTGAAGGCCAAACTTTTACAGGAAGACTTGTCAGCGCATCCACCGCTTCTGCCAGCCAATACTTCGAAGCTCGACGCCAAGATTACTTGCTGATATCATGCACATCCAACGTTGGAGTTTTCACACACTCATCGAGTTTTCCGTTCAATAGATTATGAGGTAGTGTGAACCAGGCTAGGCTTGCGGTGTAGCACCCTGGATTCCTGATATAAGATATCGAGTGAAAGGCGGTGTAGCGACTGTTACAAACGAGAGCACTACGAAATCTGCGGCACCTAAAGATGGACATGCTGAGTATGTAGTACTCAAGGTCGCGCTGTCGGATCCACACAAATGCACAAATATATCACTGGTACAGAGCTGAGGTGGCGGTGAAAATTCACCTTCTACTAGCTGCAAAGTTTGGTATGCCTGTATGGTTAGCTGGTACAGTTGATTGTAAAACAGAGTGGCAAAGGATCTGAACGTCTTTAGAAGAGAAGACGGGCAAGCGACTTTAGTGAACAAGCCAGTATTAGAGAAAAGTCATTCAGGGCGTCGATAAATATTGCCAGGTATGCAGTTTCAACGTCGACTACTCATTAAATATCAGTGAGACGAAGGAGAATTTTTGTACTTGTCCTGAAGCATTTGAAGTAGCAATCTTTTGGTTGTAAGGTAAGTCGTATTCTATCACCGTCATTCGAACCGCGCTGGGCGCGATATGTTGAGTGTCAAACACAGTGAAGAAAAAAGTAACCAAGTTTCCACGGCAGTGTCGAAATTTCATCCAATAGAAACAGAACCAGTTGAACGAATGATTGACCAAACAAGCTGTTCTTGAAAATAGGTATTTTGGGAGCCAAACCTAGATCTGGTAATGAAATCATCCAAACCACTCTGCTGAGCTAAGTACGGCACCAGATAGTCACCAGCAAGCGAAACATTATTCATTTTTTTCGTGGTAAAACTTTTTCGATGGACTCCAGTGAACCATCATCTTCGAAGATTAAGTTGTTGCACAATCCGAAGTGTCCCGGCAAGAAAGTGCTTAACGTGTTACCCTATCAAGATCAATATGATTCTATCCTATCCGTCACCAAGACGCAATCGAAGTTGTTGCAAAAGCAAAATCCTTTCCAGCAGTCACGCGCTATTGCGGTTACTCATCACTTTCTGTTGAAAATTCAGTAGTTGGCGTCAGAAAAATTCAAGTGTGTGAGCAAACCGTAAATGCGTGGGCGTAGCAATTTCAGCAGCAGCTGCATGGGGCCGGCTGAGGCTTAGTCATCATCATCACGAGCATTAGATAGACTCACAAAGGCAAGACTGTCCCCGCGTGTGCGTGGAACGTAAACTCCGGTAGATTGATGTTTACTAACTACCCAGATGTTTCCTGAAACTGGAATTATAGTCTTCGTTAAAAGCATATAAAACTTCAGGGACTTGTTTCGTATCGTTTGCCAGAATCGTACTCGCCAAACAGTGCGCAGACTAACAATATTCTGTGTTATGTCAACTTATTCACCTCAAGTACTTGCCAGAGTTATCACCTATGGAATGTCTTGAGCAACCACCACTTCGTTTCGGGAAGGCGAACGCATACCCAGCGTATAAGCTTTTCGAAATGAGCCAGTTTCCCGTGGCTAAGGGCAATCATTTATAGAAGTGCCGCAACTGACTTCTGTTTTAAGGAGTATAGGTAAATGTACCATAGACTAAAAAAATGCCGTGAGACATCTTTCAGTATAAGGTCAGACACTATGAGAAGGCTGTGGAATATCGAGCATCATAATAAACCAGAATGATGCGTACAGAACAGCAGAAGGATTAGTTGAACTCGTGGAATTTCACATCTCATCCAACTGAGTACGGTCATCACGCTAGATACTGGAGGTGGGAAACTGTCTATCGACAAGTCAATCAGCATTGGACCGGACGTAATGTGTGAGAAAATCAATACTACAAGCATGTAACAATTAGGGGGGAAAGACAACAAAGGAAGTTCCAGGTCACATAGGGTCGGACTAGTTGTGGGACGAAAGGTGGAATAGATTTTTGGGTTTGGAATTTGGCGAGTGTGTCTGATGTTCGTTCACACCAGGCTCACGTAGGTAGAGAGGATGAGAAATAACAATATTTCAGGCAGGTGATATAGTGCGAGCTTGTCTGATCGAGATGCGCTGTGAGGATTTCCACCGTCACACTGAGTTCGGTTATTTCCACTATTGTTTCTGTCTGCCAGGATTAATATAAAACGCCATTAAGCGTAAAAACGCTCCCGACGGCAGGTTTGTTGTTTAAATTAAACAGCAGTGAAGGCCGATATGAGTTGACCCCACCCCTCTGGAAAGATACCGGTGTTACTCGCTTTTAAAGTTCAGTAACTTTTAGTGTGCACACACTGTTTATATCAGTGACCGTGCAGTGCTGTGAATTTTGCCAAGACACTCTGAGCTATTCACCTGACATTTGCAAGGAAAATATTGTGTCTGAAATTGAAAATCAAATGTTCGAATGATAACACGCTTCACTCCGAAATAATCCTACAGAGTATGCGTCTCAGATATTATTCATCTCAAAAACGCTCATATGTTGCAACTACTTGTGACTAAAGGGTCGTCGTAGGGGAGAATCAAGCTGGAAGTAGAAAAAAACCAGTTGGATGCTGTTTGCTTGGGGGGAAATGCTGAGTATCTAACGGGAGGGAATCTTAACATAGATGTGTTGGAAGGACCTTTCTGTGCCACCAGGAAACACCATGACTCTACGATAGGAATTCTAGAGTTAGATGCTTATGAAATGAATCGCCAAAATGACACAGGTGTGCAAATCGTAGCCAGTTAATTGCTTTAAAATCGTGTTCCTGCTCAGCTTAACTACCTTCACCCGTTCATTATAGACATTTACAGAGTACAGGTCGAGAGTTTAGTGAATTTGCTCAGGGACGAAACCAATTTTTGTGCTTGAACCAGAAATGTAGAGATAAACAGTTGTGATTAGCTTTGAGCTAAGACCGCTTATAAGCCCATTTGCCACTAAACCGATGAACAATCCAGACAGGCTTGGTGAATTTTTGATAGTTCGAATGCCTTGAGCATCACCTAGTCCCACAAATATGTTTTCTTATCAAAAGAGAGGACAGCCCTAATTTCACCTGCTCCGAGAATTATACACCGCAAACAAACAGCGTTTTTGTACATATTTCGCTACCAGAACAGCACCTCCTTTTTCCTGAATTTGTGTGTTCCATCGCACTTTGGCAGTTCCGTCGTAAGGGACTGTTAACAAATGTTTTGATCTTAGTTTAGGATGGATGTCCTCATTCCGTACTGCACATCCACATGGATGGACCAATCGTAAAGCAGTCTCCCTTGTCTCGTGGCACCATTTTTCCATCCATCATATAAAGTCCAATTCAGTTAAACGCAAATCTTTCAAGTGACATTGATCTATTCACCGACCTATTCAGCTCTTAGTGTAGATAAATTAATCAGCCGTCTTGTTTTACGACCATTTGTGTCGACTGAGGCCATAAATAATCTAGTAAGCGAGCATTTATCACAATCGAATGTCCGGTCATGGTAAGCATTCATGGTTAGCACTGGTCAAATATTACAAAGGAAAAAGGTTAGAGATTTGTATATTTAACCCCACACAGTTGAATATTACTTACTCCTACAGATCTCATATAAAACCAGAGGCTGCTTCTGGTTCCTCGTCATTCATATTATCAGATCGTTCCATAATATTGTCTCTGGGAGACATTTTTGATTTCTAACAAAAGCAGCCAGAACTGTTGATGAATTTTGGAACCCAGGAAGGATGAAAGTCTGGGTCACGTTTTTCATCGGATGGTAACCAAACAACAACAAAATGCCTCAATGTTACCTTAAAAGTAAATGCTTGTAGGAGTAGAGGAAATTCTGAAGTTTCTGAAGAATGCTTCTTCCGCGAATACTAGAATTGTTCACTTACACAAAATTGTTTGCACACCTTGAGGTAGAAAAATTACCATAACTGTTCCCTGTGTCCATAGCACACGGATACATACTACTACTGACCGCGGATTTAAATGTTTTATGTTTTTGTCTGTAAGGCCTTTACATTTTGTTGCAGAAAATACCAGAGGATTGAAATTTCTTCGCAATGGGCCTAAAGCACCCACACTTTTCCTTACCTTCAAAGACACGGTCTGTTTTGGTTGCGAATCGGCGCAATACTCGTGCCGTGTTTGTACGTGCATTGCGAGCCGTATTCACTCCGATGGAAAATTAAAAAACACACTCTGATAGCTACAAATTGACTTCTCCCTACTGAACCGTTCCGACCGACTACTCACGACACGATGACGTACGTTGGGGTGGATGTCAAGCTGATTTAATTTAGTCCTGTTGCACAGGCACTGGTGGCTGGGCGCGTATACGTTACACAAACCGATACATATATGCACTGTCTAGATTGGCAACCATAAAAAAATGCAGACGGTGGAAGAAATTGATTATGGGTGTTGCTGTGTGTTTACCTCTGATAAATAAGCCAAGTTGAATTCGAGAATGGTTGTGGACCAGATGCATGCCAGACAGTATGAAAAATTATTGCGAATAACTCTGAGCTTAAAACTATATCCTGTGGTGGTTCCAGCCCAAACTGAATTGCTCCGTGTGTCATTTACTAGAAACGTTACACTCCATCTATTACGATAAACAGGAGATCATTTTTTTTGCAGATGACAAATGAACATAGCAGTGCGACATGCTGACTGCATGTGAAATTTTTGCTCGCCTCGTTCATGCTAGTCAATTCCCACTCATTCAGCTAATGTATTTAATTGTGGGTGTGTATATACTCTCAGTGAATCTTCAATGGCCAAGAGCCGTTAAAACAGGTGCGCACCGCATCCTTCATCCTGGCTGAGCAAAGTCTCATGCATAATTTAAATTTCAAAACAAATAACTGCTTTTCAACGTACGAATCAGCCAAAAAATACAAATCAAACTAGGAAGCCTGATTGTAAAACAAAACAGGATCCTCACTAAATCTATGAATTTAAAACAAGGATTGTAGGACGGACTATATATTTGAGAAGAGCTTGACAGATTTCATCCTAAGTAACTCATTTCCATATCAATGCAACTGGACTGCACAGATAAAGAAAGCAAGATGTCGACTACGAGTACGTCTATGAAGGTGGATCGTATGCTCATGCAGGGAGTTCAGTAGCAATCTAGCTGTGTACTCTGCAAGATCACTTCAATGAAGGCCCGCTGTCACGCCAGACGTCCATTTCCTAGTCGTGATCCTTTCAATCACCGAGATATGTCAAATATGCTTTTCAGCCTATACGGTTCATTAGAATGGGCAAACAAGGCGTTCAAATACTGTCTAGTGAATGTACACTTTTAGGTCACACTCTTTACGCTGTGCCAAAACAATAAGCGTGAAAAGAGTTACGCCTTTACACCGAATGGCGATGTTGCGGAATGCACGTAGCTCGGCTGTGCTGGGTGAACAGACCAACAGCCATTTACGTCGAAGTTAGGGTCATCTACCAGTTGACTTTCTAATGTCTAGAAAAAGTGAGATTTCCAATCCGAGGGTCGTGACCGCAATGACAGTGTCACTCACATGTTTTGGCCAAATCCGATCTTCCTATTCGATCGCACATCGGACATCGATGAGAAATGCAGATAGGAAGAGAAGCCTCACAACAATCGAGGCTGAAATAGGTAGTTGGCACAGATATATGAGTGTCCAAATGATCTGATTTAAAGGTGAACGTTGCCTAATGTGACGAAGCTGCAGAATGAGGCTAGGGAGAGTAGTAGCAAATATTACAAACTGTCTGGGAAACTTGTGTGAACGTACCTGCTGATGCAGAGGCTGAATGATCTGTGTGCAGTTTCTCGAGAGTATAGCGTTGATAACTGTCTAACTTTATGTCATACCAGTGATTCGTTCACTTAAGCTTCAATGATGAGACTCATAGTCAAATGGAGACTGCGAGTGTCTCAGTGGTCAATCGTGCCTGATCAGCTCAAAGGTGTATACTTGTTTATTGGACATTTAGCCGAGAAACAATCCCAAAGCCCATATGAGTATCAATGAGATTGCCTTGATTTCCCTGTAACTTGGACATATATCACCATCGAGAGCTCCTGGTTTGATATCACACATCATACTATGCTCCAAGGGATTGCCAGTGCTAAGCTCTGATTTCTAATCTCGACTGTTGAGGAACGATATGAACATTACTTGCAAGTAGATGAACTCATCTAGCACATTGGATAGTTTCAAGAGAAATGAAACATAGTCCCGTCTTTCTGAAAGGGTTATTATAGCCTGTCTTGCTCAGTTGTCTGTGCTTATCTATGTTCAACTAGCTCTATTGTACATCTTGTTTATGTTTGAGCAAATCTACGCACCAAGCTTCGGCTTGAAATTCAGAGAAAACTAGTCCGGGTGTGTATCGGTTGTCTAGCTTCTCCCGTAATCGCAAGTAGCAAAATGGATATGATCTTTCGATGACAAAGCTTGGTGGCAAATGGTGAGTAACATGGCGAATCAATGATGATTTTAAAAGGACTGGCAAGGGTTAGTCATTGGTGGTATATATAGTTGCGAACAAAACGTGGTATCACCTTGTGCCACCTCGCTCGAAGTCAATTAAATTCTATGGAGTGCTGGGCTTTATTTACTACAAGTCAACTGACGGCACTGTTCTGGACAGTTTTCGTGGAATCACGTCTCCTGGCAGGGGATTTGTCGAATCTCATGCACACCGTTTTGTTTTCAGCTAATCATAGCAGTCCGACTGTTTTGTCTATCCTCAACAAATCGCTTCGTACGGCAGTAGTTGTCGGGTAAAAAAGAGCGTGGTCTATGTCGCTCCGGCAGTTCCAAAAGTTCCCAGCAGGACGGGAAAATGATTCCTCTTTTGATGGCATAATGGCCGTAATTATTTCATCCCCTGAATTCGGTCAAACGGAACTGATAATGTTGATATTTCGCTTTTCAACAGAACGTGGAATATGCAGGACTGATCAGACAGCCTGATGCTAAGGATGATTTTTTGAGTTCTACAGGATACTTAAAAGGTGTGTGATAACCAAGTATGCCTAACCCGTAAATGAGTCTTTGAGATTCAGAGAGAAGTTCACTACATTCATATAGTATGGCGCCTGACATACGTAACCACTACGCTACCGTGCTCCGGCCAGACCATCCGGGTTAAAACTAACGAGAATTTCGGGATTCAGTAAAACAGTTTCGTGGGTTAGTAAACATGGAAATGTCTGTGCCCATCTTTCACACGACATCATATTTTCCCCTAACCTCAGCACTGCCATCGTTGGCATTAGATGTGTTTATGGGTGAACATTTACTCTCTGTATTGTCTGTTTCCACTTAAAACTTGAACGGTGGGGGGGGGAGAAAAAAACCGCACACTGTTTATGAAGTCCAGCAACGAATATCGATTGATCTACAATTAACCACAGCAAACCTTAGAACAACTGACTTTCCGTAATGATTTAGTACAACGTTCCGTATTGGTACGATCCAAAATGTGATCCTGCAGGAGAGGATAAACATACCATGGGATGCTAGCAGTGGCTACTTTGACAGCCAACAGGCTTCTTGCAGCATCATTTGAAGCGTACTGAGACTGACAGGAACTTTCAAAATGTTATCATCTAACAAAAATTGCCCACCCTTATATGGTCATACCTGACCAAGTCTAAATCTATGCCTAAAACCTATGCCTACAAGTCCAAAGGTTTTTTTATATGGCAAGTGACTTCAACCGACTTCTGAAAAGTAGTCACTCACGGAACCAGCCAATACGTGACCACGTGATGTCTTCCGTAGTTGAAGGATGGGGGCGTTATATCCTATCCAATTGAGAACTAGCCGCCCGTGGCCAACCGGTTAATTGTTCACTCACTAGCCGTAAAGTTGCGGGTAAGAAAACCCCCTGAGTTTCGTGAGATGCATACTGCTGATGACTCTCAACAAAGATGAAACAGGTGTACGCTGCTTCTTGGCATTTCAGCATCGAGTGGCTTCAGTGACGGGGTGAACTTTCTACCGAACCTCACAAAATCCCTGCATATACTCATCAATCAATCAAAACTGTTTTTTCACGGCCTATTTCGCATCACATCAAAATATATCTGACTCAAAGTTTGAGTGTACTGTACTAAACAGTCCTGTAATGAGAAGGACAATGCCTTCACACTGGCGGCCCACAGTTGCACATGAAAAAGTTCCAAAGATCACGAAGAACATAGTTTCTTTGACCCGAGATGAGTGTGAATCAGATCCATATGACATGATTTTTTGTCTCAGACAATATAAATCTAAGAAGAGACAATTCCTATACAGTTCTGCCTTTGGTCAAGAGGCAAAATACAAGGCGGTAACGTCTCTTGACAACGACGTTCCTCACGAGCCAGTATAAAGTGTTTCGAAGAGTAAAAAATATGCACAAATGAAACAGGACTTGGAAACAGTGCTCTGAACATATTACTCAATTAATTAGTTAATCCGGCATGTACACTAAATGTTCTGTCTTTCAGTCTCACAGCCTTTTCAGAAGATTTGTCGGTAACTTTTTACTGGGACGGGAATTCCTTTAATAAACTTTGGACACTTGTCTATTGTAAGATGTTCCTCATGTCTTTAGAATCGCCAAGTAAAGTTCTACAACATATCGTTCGGTATTCGCAAACTCAAAGGCTGAGTTATGTTTCAACAGGTTTATATGAACCACATTAACCATTTGATTCTTTTGAAATTGCAATAGTAAATTGTTTCGCACTAGATCATCCAGTTTAGCTTCCAATCAACACAAAACTGTTCAAAAAATTGTCGAATAAACAAGTGACACAAGGATCACTGGTGAAGATTTATCAGTAAGAAGATGGTGTTGATACTTAGATGGTCTTGCAACGCAAGAACATGAGCGGCCAGCAAAAGTTCAGAACTACGTTAGCCCAGTGAATTTATTCGCAACCTTACAATACATCGAGGAACAATCCCTTTCCCAAGCATTATAGCCCGCTAACTCCAATTTTGTACCCCTTGTGCAGACCATAGGTATATAATAGCATTTGATTGCAAATATGTGGTGGATTATCGTAGTAGTTGATCAACGGTCAATCGGAATAGATCCACGTGGGAACCAGGGTGCCTAGAACCATGATTTTGCACTACAACAAAGGTAAGCTGTTTTTGCAGATTTCGCTTTTGTTATTTCACCCCTAAATTAGGTCGTCTCACTTCTGATTGCTTTAAGGTTTGATTTGCTCATCCACGACGATATCTAGCATCAACTAAACCACTCACGGGGAAGAACGGAAAAGGAGCGAGTGCCAAATGGAACAGAAGAGTATTTGATTTAAATTGGACTGCGGATCATAATGGCTTATGTGGACCTGCCGGCAAAAGAGGCACTTAAAGGACTTTTTTCAGACTCAAACAGAAAAAAAATGAAAGGATTACTAGGTACTGGGTGGGCACTAGAATCCGAATAATCCAATCGTAACTAATTTAAAATAGAAATAAAATCCCTCATAATCAAGACATATGATGAATGTGGATGGTTTCCGTCAAAACTGCGCATTTAAATCTAACCATTTTAACAGGATGGCAAATACGCTACGCAACGAAGTGGAAGTGACATTGAGACGGAATATATTGATTGGTGAGAACTGAAGAGGGAAGATAGTATTCATATATCCGACTGATGCAATTAGACAACCGCAGTGACAACTCAGATAAAGTTTACTGAACAGTGAATCCAATTAAGTTTCGCTGTTAGCCGCACCGAGGGAATATGCGGCAACTGGTTTTGATAAGCCAGATTAGTTTATTTCAAATTTCCTGCTCCATCGAATTTTTTAATTTATTCAGTGTTGATCCACCTGAGCAACAGGGGAATAAACTCACATACTTAAGAATAATTATTCTGAAAATTCACATCACTCAACAGGTTCACTAAAGAGTGTGTTCTTGACATTAAAAAACTTTCAGGACGCGCCAAAGCAGATTTTTGCAATTACTTTTTACTTATTGACTTTGTAATCCTACCGGAATGCATCTGCCACTTCTCAGTTTGCTCCACATCATATTTTGCTCAAACCTTGCTGTTTCAGCCGAAGATCACATCCACGCGCGCAAACTGATGTCAAGGGCGAACACCGCTAGAATATTTTGAGTAATTTATGATCGCACAATTAAGTCGCCTTCGTTTTTGAACTCATGCCTGTATTTTGATTCGTTATTTCAGCGGCAAGTATTTCTCTAGAAAACGCTATTTTCGCCCTATGTAACATTCTTACCTTCAACATTAATCCGATGGCAGGTTACATCCCGGAGGACGCGGTCAAGGAATTATTCGGACGAAGGTAAGTTCAGCTACCTCTCTGGCTTGATGTAAGCCCTGGATAAAGCTGAACTTTATGGATGATGGCAACAACTTAACTAAACAGAGTACTCCCTACCTTGGCAACAGCATGTGTTTTGCAAAAGGATTATCACCGAAGTCGACCGATTTGATTGTGCAGAGACTTCTTGATGCTCAAAATATTTTTTGAAAATAATTTCCTCGTTAATTTCAGTGATGAGTCACTGTGAAATATTGAAGTTTGTGTGTACAGCCTAAGCGCGTTTGTCTCCCCAAACGTGCGAAAATGAGGGCTGCTGTAATGCTTTGATAAAATAGCACTTAAAATCGGTTGTTCCTCTTTTCACTCACACACATTCTATTGGATTAAGCGTAGGGCTAGGCTATCAGCATTTGACAAAAAAACTTAGCCTAGCCACCAAACTTGGCACTTTAAGCGTGGCCAGTCGTGCTCACCTCTTCAGAGATTTAAATGTTCTCTTTTGTGGGAGGAAGAAGAATAAAAGCAGTAACTATGTGGGAGAGACTCCCACGATAAAACTAGTGTCTATCATGAGCACACACATAGGAAAAATAAAAGAGTTAAGTGGTAAGTGAGGTATCAAGGAAAGAAAGGTTGCAGATCAATTCCAATATATTTGTTCTCGTTTTATTTCGTCAGCGTTTTTCCCTGGCGCACTACAGGAGTCATCGTGTGAAGCAAGAACTTTTATGGGAAAGTGTCTCGAGATTAGAAATCTAAGAAAAAGTTTCTTATAACGCCAACAAGCAATGATTAACGCAACTTATCATTTGTAGGCTCACTAGCAGTAAAACAGTAAAAATTATGTGGACGAAAATAATAAACTTTGATTTTCCTTACGAAATGCATGGGACCTTTAAGCCTGTTTCTTCTTTCATGATGGAAAACTAATCTCGTAATCGTTCAAGCAGAACATAAGTTTGACGGAAACTCGGGGACTGATGTGCCCTAAGAAGGGCAAAAACCGCCACGGACTGTCGAAGATTTTTTAGCAAACGTTGAGTAGTTTCCTTTATGAAAATAATCTCGTAATCATTCAATAATATCAAGAGACGAAGAGCTCTTACCAGCAAACGTCCTCAAGTTATGAATACCACAGTTCAAATGGTGAGGAAAGATTCTTGATGAAAGCGAACAAATCGTTCATTGATCTTAATGAATTAGAACAGTTTTTTGGAAGGAAGCATCTTTTTGGTTATTATTGTGAGATCAAAGCTGCTGGAATTGATCTAGTTCCGACAGTACGAAATATACAAGGTGTTCTGTTGTGAACTGTCTGGTCACCACTACCAAGTAGTGATTGGAACTGTACAAATGAATTCTGCTACTACGCCTTAATCTTTCCAGTACAACAACGAGAAGTCGCAAATTCGCAAAGTGGGAAAATCGAATACACTGAGAAGACCAATACAACTGGAAGGCGGTAATTATCGTTGGGTTTTTCACAGGAACAATAGATTTCCTTTCTCCATTGGTGAATGCATACCGTGTAGCTGAATGCATTTTGTTTCAGATTTTTTCGCAATAAACTTTTGGCAGTGTACGTTGATGTGGTAATGTACAACTGAGAGTTTTCTCGTAAATGAGGCCAGTTAATGCTGAAAAGCCGTGAGGCACTGTGTAGCTGTTTCGTTCCTATTGGGAACCATCAGCGCCTCTCATGAAACACAGGGAGCTGCGAATCCTCGATCTTCCGGCCAGGAGCTGAACACTTAATAGTTTGACCACAAGTGGTTGATCAACAGTGACCGGGTAGTACACAGAGTCACTCATCCATCAGTAATGGAAACCGCATCACGTGGTCACTTATTGAATAAGTGACTGCTAACTACACTGTTGTCCAGCCGTTTGTGGCCGAACGGTCAAGTGTTCAGCCACTGGCGAAAGGTCACGGGCTAAGAATTGTCTGATTTTTGTGAGATGTACACTGCCGATGATTACAAGTATGAATGAGATAGCCTTTCAATGCCTCCAGATCCTTCAGCACAGACTGGCTTCACTAACAGGGTGAACTCTCAGCTGAAAAGTTTCCACAATAAGCTTGAATTGCAGATGTCCACTCTTAACTTGGTTGACTGAGAGTATTGGAATAACTTTGCCATGATTTACACTTTTGAAAGCGTCATTAAAGCCACCGGTTTTTATTTACTTTTGTACAGACTGAGACATTAAAATTGTTTACTTATTTCATTCAAGGTAACTGTTTACTAAATTGGTGGCCAATTTCGATTGAACATGCACATAAGCGCTGGGCACTAGAATGATGAAAAATACCGAAAAGACCACATCAGTGACCGCTTTTAAACTGCAAGGCGCAAAAGATACTGTCAAAAACGAATGTTCCAAGGTCACAACTACAGTGACCTAGGCCGTTACATGCGCTGAACGGTGGAGAGTGCACTCGGTATGGGCAACAAATTGATCCGTTCGAGTAAACTGAATGACAGCACGTGAGCCGGTATCGCTAAAATCTAAAGTCTTGTGCTTTCCGGGATATGTTGGATGACAGAAACTGCTCATCACGGCTGAATTCACCTGATCGAAATTTTCGGTGAACCGTTTTTGAGTTCAATTGACTAGATTGGATTTCAAGAAACCAGAAATACACCGCACAGTATGCATGACGGCAATACCGAAATTTGATGATGATGGCAAGTAATTCTAGAAGAAAACCAGATTAGTGTTTGCTTTTGCGAGTTAGGACTGTCCGACTTGTGCTAGGATATCCTCCTTGTGTGAAGCAACCATAAATAAACTGTCCGGTCGGCCAGAGTGTCCCAGAAGCACAAATTTGTAAGCAGTTCACATCGGTGTAATCCGCTAATAGTGTGCTGCACTTTCGGATTGGTCCAGATTACGTATACTGGAACACTTTAGGTAGAAAAGAGGTACTTGGAAGTAGTGAAAGTTATAACAATGGATATGTTCAACTCGAAAAACTCATTCCTGTAGTGGATAAACTTCAAACGGCTAAACCAGGCTGAATGATTAAGGTGGATTACTACATCCGAACACTTAGGGACTGACTATCCTTTCTTACGCGGGAACAGCGTATGCGAAAAATTCCTCTTTAAAGTGGCAACTTCACAACGTTCAGTCGATGGAACCATTGAATCACTCCTGGGTTTTCTGCTGTCACGCCGTCCTGTAGATCGGTGGAGTTACACAAACCGTTTTAAAAGGGTTTGAAAAACAAGTTGTTCGTGGTTGAAGCAAACTGTTTGATTCCAGTGGTAGTCCTTAATTAAATAAACGAATGATCTAAAGAATACTCGTTATTAGACGAAATGCCTTAGGCTGATGGGAATCGGAGCAGGACATGTAAGAATCGGTGATCCAAATAAGAGTTTTCAATTATAAATTTTTGGAAACGGTCCCAAATTTCCAGAAGGCAACACAAGCTTTTTCGTCTTCGGAAATTAGTTGTCTGAAGTCCGAGACTTTATAGAGTCTCATTTGGAATCATTCTTCTATCAATTACGCCATTCATTCTTGCAGTTCTCACCGATATCCCGGTCAGATCGCACATCGGATCGACCGCTTAGCCAAGATGCCCAAAATTTATACGATCATTTTCACACTTGGGGGCTGGTCTGAATATCAGTTGTACCTTTCTTCCATAATGATCGACAACTGGATGTACGGAATGAGGGTCGTCATACGTTTCAGTTAAAACATCATTCACACTGTCGGAATATCGGTGTACTTGTAAAGTTGACGAAAATTTTCAACAACCCACTATAGTTTTCGCCCTACATTTGGTTAATCTGTTTCCAAGTGAAACACAAGGAGAATTTTGTGAGGCATATACAAAACGGAAGTTTTGTAAACGGGATCTTTGTGACATTCAGTCGAGTCTCTGATTAACACGACGGTGAGTTACAAGTGAGTGTAATGCCACAAATACGCGAAATCTGATGTTCAGCTAAAAACCTTGGGAGCTCGAGGATGAAAGGGCCCACTAAAGACTGCCTAAATGTTTATGTGGATTTTTTGTTGTAGTGCCATCTGCTGGTATTTTATCCTTCTTCGTACAAAGACATGTTCCGCAGAATCCATTTTCTCAAGAGTCAGGGCTCAGTTTCCCTAACAATTGTGAACAGTTGTGTTGGTCGGAAGAAGCCAACAGTATGAACATGACTCAAGGCGCAGTCGGTTGTTCAGTTGATGGCTTTGTTGTACGGCTGTAGCAAGCAAACCGTTTGGTTTGCCTGACTTGAGGAGGGTAGGACATTCGAAGGCTATTTGTTGCGACAAATGGAAGCAAACTTTATCACGTCCTATCCTCGAAGCTGTGATGAGCATTACCATGCGGCCAGCCAATCAGTCTCCTCTTCCCTTCCTGAGATTCGTAGACACGTATAGCTTACTCACCTAGAAAAACGAGTGGAAACTAAAAAATCAGTCAGCCTTGCTTGACATCAGCACGTCAGTTGGTTTAATGACACCGGTTTTTACCCACTGTCCAGGCGTGCATACACGAATGTGTGTTATATATGTGTGTGTGAGAGATTGTCTGCATTCTATTGTGTGGCCCTGTCTTGCCACCCAGGTTTTGTTCAGCCTCGTATAGCTATAGCAACACAGATGATGCTGATGTTGGTGACGCAGATTTAGTCCTCTAGTCTGTGTTGACAGGCATAACTCCTTGTGGATTATGTGCGACGGATATCCGTGAGAACAGTGAGTGCATTCCAACATGCGATAGTAACTTAGAGATAAGTAGACGAACATCCAAGAACATTCTCTTCTCCAGGGCACCATATAAACTTGTTTAATCCGACAGGGACTGCTGTTGGGGAAGCGAAACATCTGGACATCTGAACCAAACTGTCCATTACATATGACTCATAAAATTGACAATAAACTATGTACACAGTTTGGGCCCACAAAATCATATTACATTTTTATTATCAATAAAACATTTGATGGTAATAAACCCGTATCTGATCATATATGTAAGCAATAGCAGAAGAATAGATGCTATGCCATAAATGTATTTTGGAGTGCAGTAAGCAGGCTAGATTCTAAAAAACATATCAGTCTTGTTATGGGACGATTGAAATATTCATGAGCAACAGTTAGCTTTTTCGATGAAAACACTTCGTACTTCAAAAGTATTTTATCTTCTGCGAGATGCATCACCGAGTGATTCATAGAGTCAGAAAACACCGTTTTCAATTCACAGTTAGACATCTTATTCCTGGTTATTTACACTCAGACAGTAAGGAGTTTTTGTTGTGGCAAATTTTGGTGCCACGACCTGGTACTTGGTCTTATCAAAGGTGGTTAGACATTCCAAAAATAATATATTCTTTTTTCAGGTCATAACATTTTGTTAGGGTGTACCCCCATATGATTTGTACTTTCTGTTCATATCTAAGCGTCCAGGGCAGTTGGAGCTCAACTGATTGACAATGGTCGAACATGATAGATTGACTATCTATCCTACAGCTTAAAAGACGACAAAGCTAAACTCTCGGTAACCTAGAGGCTGCACCACATTATAGTATGTAGAAGAAGGGCTTGCTGGGCTTGCAGAGCTCAGTAACAGAAATATCATAACGTTTATACGTTGTGCTAGAACGAACGGACGAACGTAGACATATGTGTCATAGTATCTATTTCTTTCAGTACAAGATATCTCCGATGTCGTACGAACAATCAGAGTGTACAAAAACTAAGGGCAAAGCTCTGAGTAAACAGTCGATTCGACAAAATAAACAGGTCTAATCCTATCAGGTGAAACCCCAAGCAGGATTGTAATGCAGGGGGCGTCGGCAATACAGCATCCAGTTAAACAAGACTACATAATATGGGCAAACTCGACTTGAAAACGATTCCACAATTACTCCGTCCATTGTATCCGAGTTTCTGACAGCCAATACTACCAGAAGCGAAACAACAACAACTTAAAAACAGTCCTCATTTATGCATCCCCATTGGACATTTCGTAAAAATGCTTTCACTGGAAATTAAGGCAACCGTATATAAGGTATAAAAAGTAGAACCTGGAGAGCAATATCCGAATTTGTGAAGTTTCTGGTCCCCAACAGTTTTGAACTGTGCTCTGTTTTTTCCGTTAGGCCACAATTCTGATGGATATGCCGATCCCCTGTGCACAAAACTTTTACAAAACTCTTCTTTCGTAAATAAACGTGAAAAAGTATACTCTTTCACCAAACTCACTATTTTCAAATCACATTGTCAATCTGTGAAATGCTTGAGCGCTACCCATAAGAAATCACCACTCTAGTCGAGTTCTACTGAGGTAATGAAGGTCATCAGTAGCACCAGCGGTATCAACCGTTTCTGAGTGACCATCAACTGGTGAAATTAGGCCAGTCTCAGGAAGGGTTTCCATTATAATGTGGCATTCAGGTAGGCAAATATGTTCCGCTGGAGACAGCCAGTGTCTTGTGTATAGTTCTTGGAAGTCTATTTCCTCGACGGAAAATTAGAAGGAAAAATTCCCCATACCGCGAGCGTGTCTGTTCTCGGAAGGTATCCCTTCCTGCTATCCTAAAGCTCAATAGAAAATATCACCCACTCTGATTCAGTAATTTTTGAAAGAGCACAGACTGCATCAAGAAAATTACGTGTATCTGCCATCTGAGTGTGGCAGCTTAATCAGCAATTGTTTGTAATTTAATTCACTACCAGTTTGGAAAACAAACCCATCAAAACAGTCCCTCAAGTAGATATTTATAGGCCTTGGATACCAGTCTCCTCTCATCGAATTGCGTGTTGCCCGGATACTCCGTTAACAACAGTGGAAGGTGATGCGGGATGAAAAATGAGGTTGATTGCTCACCACGACTGATAGCTGAGAGTGTTTAACGCACAGCGGGCGGTGAAAGTAGACGCAGTTAGAATTTGGTAGCAGGTGTGAATTGAACAAGTGAGATTTGTTTCACCGAGAATGATGTGTCTTGTGAAGCGTGTCGTCTGTTGTCCAAAAGCTATGGTCAGTCATTAAACCAAATGCATGAGGTTGTGAAGCGAATTTCATACCTGCTGATTTCACACAGAAACAACTCCTTTCATAATGCTGTTCAGCGATGGGAATACCTGCTTATCTGTGTACAATTGCTGGGGTAATGATGACGAATGGCCGGAAAAATCCAGTCTTTTTATAGAGATTTCCGAAACAATTATTTGCTTTTAATTTGTCGAAATTTTGGGCTTTCTGTCGATTGCTATTAATGTGAACAACGTCTGTCATGAGGGGTTGAGTACGCGAGTAATCATCATGTACTCTGGACACTTTAACAGGCTACTAAGCTTTAGTAACACAAGATTTTAAAGGATATACGCCTCATGACTTATCATATTTAATTCTTTTGCATCGTATGCTGTCCAGCGGGCCATTATTGATTATCTAATTATTGCAACGTGACATGAAATCAACGTTTAACAAACAGGAACTTCCTAATAATTCCTAGAATGCAGATGGGCCCAAAATGTCCCTAACCTTTGTTGAAGAATCTCAGGGATTTTTTGCAACAAGTTGCTCTGGGTGCTTAAAATACCAACCAGTGTTAGAGACATCCGGATTAAGGGGCATCTCGATTGCTTATTCGAAATAATTTCATAAGGAATGAATGAACGAATGAATGAAAAAGTGTCTGGTAGTGTAGGCACCTCGGAATGACTGTAGTAAGCTAGCACTAGGTTCCTTCCACGTCCACCTTTATTCTTTTCTTCACAATACGGTTTTCAAGGAAACCACGGTTGTACGGCATTTAGGCATCGGTGTTTAACAGTGATGTCATGCTAACGATGATGATGATGATGCATGAGGAATACAATTTATCATGACGGCGCAAGATAACTTATAACAGACCCCAGGAACCCCAAAACCATACAGGTGTGCTTTTTCAGAAAGTGCCTTATGATAACCGTAATCCGTCAACTGTCATATGATAAACAGTTCAAACTAAATCTAAGAAGGCATCCAGCTGCACATCTGCTGTGTAGCGATCTGTGTAGAAGGTTATGTCGACCAGGTTAAGAGTGTCCGAGTGCTGGGAGCGACGGTGGTCGGCTACCGGTCAAATTTGCGCACATATGGAGTCTCTCACTTAGCCTACGCAATAAAGAGTCAAGTAAGTGTACTGCATGTTCCATATACTTGGTAAGTCTCGCTGAGATAAAAACACCTACAACGCGGACTGCGCCTACCTGATAAGCCCTGAGAAGGGCAAAACCGGTCGCGGGCTTTCGAAGAGTTTTCAGCAACTTTGTGAGTAGTTCCATTTATGAAAAGCTACAACGTCTGTTATCCGGCTTCCATACTTTACAATATCGTTTATCAAATCTTCAGCGTGGACTATGGCTGCTCGCAGGCAGTCGAATGTTCTGATGAAAGCATTGGAGAGGCCGCATCGCTTTTATTGCTTTCCAAATTTTTGTTCCTTGTTACTGTTTCCCCAAGTTCAGTCCAGTCCAATTTCTCAGTTCCAAAATCATCAATCTGTTCTGCTGCTTGTGGCTTCACTATGTATATCGATTTGAAAATCAAGGTGAACGAAGTAATTGTATGGACTTCAGCGTACAAGATACCTACAGAGTAATCGGTTTTTATTCAAAAACGCATCCGCCTTCAGCGATGGCAAGCTGACTTTCATCTATATACATATCTACTACAAGAAGACTGACGATAAAATTTTCGGACTCTCTGTAGACCGGCAAGAAAGCTGTTTGACGCGAAAATTAGGTGAGTTATTGCTGTGGTACATTTGGAGCGTCACTATTTCGATACATTTTAAAAGGCATCTGTATTTGTGTTCATGTTTTGGTGCACGCACGTTCAAAAACCACCTTTATTTGGATAAGCTAACTGTGACATTTAAAGAACTCAAGGTTAATGTATTTCTCTAGGTAATTTTGTGGAATGCTTCTATGATATGTCGACCACAGACAGCATTAACGTTGTAACTCGGAGTAAGGGGCTTTAAAAACGGAGGGTTTTGGTTATTTATTTTGTTTAAATTGGAAATAGTTTATGCGTACGTTGTCTGAAATTCCGTAAGAATGTATAAGCAAAAGTAAATAATTTGTTGATCTCAGAGGGGTCACCAAGGTCATTGAAGATTACTGGCATTGCGCTCTGTTTATGATGGCGTTTGGGAGTGAAAGACACCAAAATGTTAGTATTTATCTCGATCAAGGAATTGTATGTGCTCAAATCATTAGTCTCATTAGTCTATCGTAACAAATACACAGCCAGCGGTCAGGAAGCTGGAAACGACCGCATCTTCCGCTAACGGCTATGATAGTAATAAATTAATTATTGTAGACGGAAGTGGGCGACTGTAGGCTGGCCCAGAATTTGCAGTCTGATTCAGGTAAACGCCTTCTGAGTTTATAGCAGACCACAGTTGTTATCGCTCAAAAAAATCAAAGTCGCTGGTATAAACGCGGTCTTCACTTACTGCTCACCAAAAAGTTACAAACAACCACATTGTCGAAAACGGGAGAGAATTTCTGTTTCACGTGTCAAACAAAAAAGTATAAGGGACTTCTGAGACCTGATAAGTTCACGTGTATCATGAAAGCCTTCACCTTTGTTACTCTCTGTGAAACATATTTTTGTTAGCTTTGTTCTGACAAAGGAAATTCAACCTATCAGTGGTCGGCACTCTGAGGAAAACTTTTTGTTGGTGACGTTTCGGACATCTTCATAACTGACCTTCTCGGTGAAAGGTGACGTAAAACAGTTTTCATTCATTTCATTTTCAGTATCTCAGATTTTGCTAATCGACCGTGCTTTAAGGCATGACAACTGTGAATTTCAGCCCGAAGATTTGTTCACTCGTAACCTTATTAGCGCTCACTGTTTGTTTGTTGGCTTGTTTGACAACCGTACGTTTCGCTGCTGTCTTGGACTTAAAGGAGCAGTTTCAAGGAAGTAGTTTAGCGTTATTTGGCATTGTTTGCGTAAGTTTGGCTATGCAGCTGATATTTTATGAAGTTTGAAAATGGCAGCACCACCTAAACTTTAATTTACCAGTGCCACGGATTTTCTTTCACTAGTGCCGGCTGCAAGACTGTGATCGAAGCTTCCTGCTTTACGTCAACAAATGTAGGAAACGCACACTTTTGGGTTACTTTTAAATAGAACTGGGACCAAAAAATGGAAGAGGCATGTAAAACATAGAGATCCGCGGCGTTCCGAAAAAATCCTGTCTAATGAAGAGAAAACACTTCTAGTTCCTTCCACGTCCACCTTTATTCTTTTCTTCACAATACGGTTTTCAAGGAAACCACGGTTGTACGGCATTTAGGCATCGGTGTTTAACAGTGATGTCATGCTAACGATGATGATGATGATGCATGAGGAATACAATTTATCATGACGGCGCAAGATAACTTATAACAGACCCCAGGAACCCCAAAACCATACAGGTGTGCTTTTTCAGAAAGTGCCTTATGATAACCGTAATCCGTCAACTGTCATATGATAAACAGTTCAAACTAAATCTAAGAAGGCATCCAGCTGCACATCTGCTGTGTAGCGATCTGTGTAGAAGGTTATGTCGACCAGGTTAAGAGTGTCCGAGTGCTGGGAGCGACGGTGGTCGGCTACCGGTCAAATTTGCGCACATATGGAGTCTCTCACTTAGCCTACGCAATAAAGAGTCAAGTAAGTGTACTGCATGTTCCATATACTTGGTAAGTCTCGCTGAGATAAAAACACCTACAACGCGGACTGCGCCTACCTGATAAGCCCTGAGAAGGGCAAAACCGGTCGCGGGCTTTCGAAGAGTTTTCAGCAACTTTGTGAGTAGTTCCATTTATGAAAAGCTACAACGTCTGTTATCCGGCTTCCATACTTTACAATATCGTTTATCAAATCTTCAGCGTGGACTATGGCTGCTCGCAGGCAGTCGAATGTTCTGATGAAAGCATTGGAGAGGCCGCATCGCTTTTATTGCTTTCCAAATTTTTGTTCCTTGTTACTGTTTCCCCAAGTTCAGTCCAGTCCAATTTCTCAGTTCCAAAATCATCAATCTGTTCTGCTGCTTGTGGCTTCACTATGTATATCGATTTGAAAATCAAGGTGAACGAAGTAATTGTATGGACTTCAGCGTACAAGATACCTACAGAGTAATCGGTTTTTATTCAAAAACGCATCCGCCTTCAGCGATGGCAAGCTGACTTTCATCTATATACATATCTACTACAAGAAGACTGACGATAAAATTTTCGGACTCTCTGTAGACCGGCAAGAAAGCTGTTTGACGCGAAAATTAGGTGAGTTATTGCTGTGGTACATTTGGAGCGTCACTATTTCGATACATTTTAAAAGGCATCTGTATTTGTGTTCATGTTTTGGTGCACGCACGTTCAAAAACCACCTTTATTTGGATAAGCTAACTGTGACATTTAAAGAACTCAAGGTTAATGTATTTCTCTAGGTAATTTTGTGGAATGCTTCTATGATATGTCGACCACAGACAGCATTAACGTTGTAACTCGGAGTAAGGGGCTTTAAAAACGGAGGGTTTTGGTTATTTATTTTGTTTAAATTGGAAATAGTTTATGCGTACGTTGTCTGAAATTCCGTAAGAATGTATAAGCAAAAGTAAATAATTTGTTGATCTCAGAGGGGTCACCAAGGTCATTGAAGATTACTGGCATTGCGCTCTGTTTATGATGGCGTTTGGGAGTGAAAGACACCAAAATGTTAGTATTTATCTCGATCAAGGAATTGTATGTGCTCAAATCATTAGTCTCATTAGTCTATCGTAACAAATACACAGCCAGCGGTCAGGAAGCTGGAAACGACCGCATCTTCCGCTAACGGCTATGATAGTAATAAATTAATTATTGTAGACGGAAGTGGGCGACTGTAGGCTGGCCCAGAATTTGCAGTCTGATTCAGGTAAACGCCTTCTGAGTTTATAGCAGACCACAGTTGTTATCGCTCAAAAAAATCAAAGTCGCTGGTATAAACGCGGTCTTCACTTACTGCTCACCAAAAAGTTACAAACAACCACATTGTCGAAAACGGGAGAGAATTTCTGTTTCACGTGTCAAACAAAAAAGTATAAGGGACTTCTGAGACCTGATAAGTTCACGTGTATCATGAAAGCCTTCACCTTTGTTACTCTCTGTGAAACATATTTTTGTTAGCTTTGTTCTGACAAAGGAAATTCAACCTATCAGTGGTCGGCACTCTGAGGAAAACTTTTTGTTGGTGACGTTTCGGACATCTTCATAACTGACCTTCTCGGTGAAAGGTGACGTAAAACAGTTTTCATTCATTTCATTTTCAGTATCTCAGATTTTGCTAATCGACCGTGCTTTAAGGCATGACAACTGTGAATTTCAGCCCGAAGATTTGTTCACTCGTAACCTTATTAGCGCTCACTGTTTGTTTGTTGGCTTGTTTGACAACCGTACGTTTCGCTGCTGTCTTGGACTTAAAGGAGCAGTTTCAAGGAAGTAGTTTAGCGTTATTTGGCATTGTTTGCGTAAGTTTGGCTATGCAGCTGATATTTTATGAAGTTTGAAAATGGCAGCACCACCTAAACTTTAATTTACCAGTGCCACGGATTTTCTTTCACTAGTGCCGGCTGCAAGACTGTGATCGAAGCTTCCTGCTTTACGTCAACAAATGTAGGAAACGCACACTTTTGGGTTACTTTTAAATAGAACTGGGACCAAAAAATGGAAGAGGCATGTAAAACATAGAGATCCGCGGCGTTCCGAAAAAATCCTGTCTAATGAAGAGAAAACACTTCTACAAACAGGCCTTTTCGACTTTTCCAACTTAGTATGGTTGTGGTGTGATGAAAAATGAAATCCCAGGAAATTCCAACTGATTAGTACAACTACTAACAGCACCGCATTGCCAAGTCTTCAGTCACTGTGTAGAATATAAGGTAACACAATAGTCTACACTAACAGGAATTATTCAACACTGTGAAAACTGAAAGGTATAGTCAAGGGTTTGGAAGTGAGATGCGGAGAAATATATTGCTTCAGCCACGGCACTTTTTTAAATGCTAAGTAGACTGACTGGGTCACTATGTTATTTGAGTAGCACATAGCACTAAGCCATTGCTACCAATGTGTGCTAGAATTGTAAGAGACGGTAAAAAGTGTAATTATAATTACAATTAAGTACGGGACCGCTTTCAACTTCAAAAGTATCTCAGTGTATAAATCTACTCAAGCGTTATCATGCTGATAGTCCTGACGACCTTCCACCTACTCCATCGAAGGATAGCGGTGGGTTTTTCAGTCAGTACTTGTCTAGCCTATCTGGGTCTATCTGGAAAAAAGAGACCGTCCCAGACAAATGAAGTGGATCGAAAATACTGCCCGTTTTTAAAAAAAATACACGCGGTGAACGTGGTAACAACAGAGGTGTTAGTCTGGCTTTTGGAGTTACTGTTTCTTTTTCGTCATATGATTATATCTATTCCAGTTCCTGGGGAAGCGCGTAAACCATAAACGCGAGCACAGCAAAGCTGAGCAACCCAGTGGATTTGCTGTGGAAGCTGTTAGATGGATTACCATCCGAAAAATTACTATCTTGCAACTGTCCAAATTATGTGATCTTGAGGATTCTTACTGGCCTAGAAATAAGGCCGTCGTAAAAAGACATTTATTCTGTTAAATCTTTCAGCATCTGCTGCTCCGGTTTGGCTATCAGTACACGTTGAGTTAGAGAGCCCTAAAATTTTTTGATTGGTGTAAAGAGAGCGAGATTACACCAGTATTCTTTTGATGCCCAAGGCTTATGTAATCCGTGTGAAAAATTAAAATGATAAGTTAGCGGTGACAAAAACCGTTATGTGGGAATAACATGGTCAAATATTTAAATCACCCTGTCAACAAAATCACTATTTGGGTAGCAGGGTGAGTAAACTAAAAAGTATTCATATCCCTCAGGCCCTGGGAAGCAGTTGACTCGGGGCTTTATGCAGAATGATATGCGACGTGTTGAATGCTTGTTAATCCAAATTTTTTGTCATTGCTAGATTCGTAATAAATAACACGGCGGTGGCGTTGAAGTTTATGTGAACAGAAGTATCCCATTCCGGACTCAAATTTTTATTGAAGACAACAGAATGCTTCGTACATGAATGGATAACATCTCGCTCACCACTTCACAAGTGTGACCAAAATTTCCATCTAAAACCTACCGCGTTTTTTCTGCCAAGTCAAACAAGCGATCACTGGTTCATAAGAAATTGGCTCAAAATGTGTTTCGGTAAGAGGAGAGGTGGGTAAGCACATCAAGATTTGGTCAACGGCATATTTGCCGTGTTGGGAAGTTAGAATGCGACCAAGGCGTCCTTGAAAGTCCTTGCTGATTTGTTGCACATTCTACTGCAAGCTGCGCACGTTTACGATTTCCCATACCCAAAAGCCTGACGGAGCAATGCACTTTTAGAATTGCGACGAACACCCCCCATCAGAACTACGTCACAAATAAGTGCATGAATCACCTTTCAGAAATATTGATGATTGAAGGTACAAACAGGCACATGTTTTGTGGACGGTTTCCCATCAGCATTTCTAACACGTAGCATGCACCCACAAGGAAAGTTCCACCGTTGCTTCAGACCACTCGAATCAACTCAGCGGTCCTTGCGTTATATTTATTTTTGCGTCTTTTCAGTCTCTTTCTTAAGAGAGTTGTCGAGATCTGCTAGAATGGATGCTCACGGTCCACACTTTTCAGTTGCTCGGCAATGCTTACTGTTGCTTCTTGCAAAAGGCGGTACGACAGACCACTGGTCACCACTGTTAAGAAGAAATGGATTTTAAAGTTTAGAAAAGATCCTTCCTTGTTCAGTGTTCTAAATTTAAAAATACACTAGATAGTTTTCGGAAGGAGGGGAAAAGAAGATCAGGCCACTTTTTCTTTCATACTCGGCGTGGCCAAAATTTAAAAATGGCTCCAAAATAACACAAACCTGAGAGCAGCCCCCAATTAGTTATTTTTTTGGAAAAAAAATTTCCATCCAACGAAATAATGTAGGGTATCCGATAGGTTTGAATGCCGTTAGATGAACGAACATGCTAGAAATATACTCATTCTACCAGCTTGGATAGATCACTTCTGGTAGAGCAGTATGCGCTCTGAGTGCGATTTGAGAAACACGGAAATATTTATTTATCCTGGCAAAGAGTGTGAATTTCAGGTGACCATTCTCAATGTTGAAGGATGAGTTGGTATTTGCCACTAAATTTGCCGGTTAAGTAGAATCATTTAGACTGATTTTCAAGAACACCAGGTTTGAGCTGAGATGAGTGAATAACCAACTGAACGCCATATACCCAGTGCCAAATGTAAGGCATAAGACCTTAGGGTGAACAGGGTAGGGTAGTTATAAGGTCATCAAGGATGATTGAACAATTGAGACCAAAATTTTACGGTCCGTCCTACTACCAACATTCACCTAGTCATCAACCCCCCATAGCACTCAAGCTCAAATGTCCTATCATGTAATTTAACCGCCTCCACTTACATGGATAAAATGACGTGGATTTTTTGTAGTAACCGCTATTATCTTTTCGAATTAGCCGACTTCCTGCCGAAGATATTTATGGGCTGAAATTAGGAGTCACAATTCCGATACAACAAAGCCGAAAATTAACTATTTTCCCCACTTCTGGGTGACTTAGTTTCTTCTCCAACAACTGCCTAAGCATATCCGAACAAACTGTTACATTAAGCCACAATTTTTATGCAAGCTAATATTTGGAAGTATCGGAAACTATGTGAAGCACACACCAGGTGATTCATTTGCACGAATTCTCATAATTTTGTTTTCACTCAGTTGGACACATTCAGTACAATGTTCATGCTTGGGCGTATAAAAGTCAAATAAATTTAGTTACATTAGAAGAGTGGTTAGAGCAGAGGGAAAGAAAATCCAAACGATTGTGCGTACAGAAACTCTAAGCCACTCAAATACTTGTGAAAAAATTGACTGGACTATGGTCACTATCTTTTAGCGTCTTCATGGTTGACAGAAAACATGTTCATCAGTAATCCCCAGAAGTTCTCACTCTAGAAGTTGTGGCCACTCCCCGTGAATCAAACAGTTTTTTGTCACAAGCATCTTGAAATGCACAGCTCGGTATTGCTTTCTGTGACTGTGAAGTTGAAGTGAGAGCTGCCACAGCATGACATAGCCATTGAACACGATTTGGTATTCCCGCCAAAGATAATTAAAGGTCATCCAGATCTCACAGGACAATGAATCCCAATTTAGAAAAAGCCGAAAAGTGTTTGCAATTTGTTTGCGATCTGTTCCAAAGGACGTTTTACTAATAAAAAACAATTTTGTTCGTATTATTTTGTTCCGCCCCTCACAAAATATCTGTCATTTCACCAATTCTATGAATGTGATTGACCATCCTTTGTGTACGTGTACAAACTCTGTGACATTCGCATCCGATTTGTGAGTAATTCTGCCGAAATTGTAATGTGCGCAAAATGTCCGCTATGACATGAGCCATTCTGATTGGAATTACAGTCATATGGTTGCTGGATATGGCTATGAACAGCGGTCTGCTTAACACAAGTACTTTCCGAAGCATAGCTACGAGTATTCAGATTAAATTGTGTACCTCCATCCAACTCTGGTTGCATTATAAAATATAATTCACCAATCCATTAGGTCTGATCATAACGGTCAACGATTTCATGACACGACAGCAGACCAAAGCCATCGATTGGAGACCAGTTTTCGGGGGATTGAAAGAATTGAAAAGAGCTAGATTTCAGGAGTGATTTCCATGAGGAAAAGTGCCAGAAATCAAACCGGTCAACGTTCCTCGAGGTGTAGACCAGGCTTGGTGGCTCCGCCACATTACCGCAGCACCTGAACCCACAATAATGCGTCACAAATATTATACGGTTTATGAAAGGAATAACATATCCTTTGAACTAAATTTTGTCTGATAACTTACCCACATGAATGGCTTTTTATGGGCACAACCCATTTCACAATTACCCTACTCATGAACCTGGTAAGCTTTCTGTCGCAGTCTGCAAAATGCAGATGGAGGTTTCAAATATTACTTCTCTCTACATAAGTAGTTTGGATACTGGAAAAACGCTTCAACACCCCACTCCGTAATTAAACAAGCTGCACTTTAAAATAGGAAAATACTTCGCATAAGAGCCTTTCCGTGAAAGTAAGGATATGGTTACCTGCCCAAAAACTTCTCTTTTAAGTGCATTAATTAAACGTACATTACTGGTAGGAGGGCCCGTTGAGTGCTCCATGATCGATTGCTTCCTTTGTGTGTTCGTACACATAGGCCTTAAGGACTGTAGGTTTTCCGGTTATCCATTGACCACATATGTTTTGAAAACGTAAGGATCATTAATTCCCACACAACATGATTCAGTATTCCAGGTACCTGCGGAATCAGAGACAGATCGTACTTGACAGTTGATACTGGCAAAGTCCTCCACAGCAGACCGGACAGTAGAAGTGCTGAACAAATTGATACCCGGAGGGTTGGTAAACACTGAGGTTTCTACACATAACCTGTACTTTACAGGTCTAGACAGAGCTATTTAGGCTGCTTATTCTGCATGCATTTATTTGTTTTTCCGTCCGTTCCTGTCGTTTTCCGAGAAAGTCTTCAAGGGAAAGTTCATCTCTTCCCGATTCTAAGTTGAGAGAACATCTTATTTTTACACCGCACTGCACATCTTCAAAGTACATAATCTCCGGCTAGTTTTCGACTGTCGTGAACACGATCCACACAGTGAATCACCTGTAGTGATGATTTTTACGTCTGCACAATTGCAACTCACCAGACCTCAGCAACTGTTTCTCCGCTGGACTTGTCAAAATGACAAATAGCTTACAACGAATGAATGGTTTTGTGACCACTTTCTCGCGCAGATACTAGCAATGCTAAACTACCATTGCCAATGTATTCAATGGACTGTGGACGCGTTTGACAACCAGATCAGTCAATCAGTCAAGTAGATATCCAAACGAATCTATCGGTCGCACTGTGGGCCGTGCCTACGCATAAAACTAGCACAATACCATTAACGGGTTCACGGAAAAGTAAGTTCATCTCTTCCCGATTCTAAGTTGAGAGAACATCTTATTTTTACACCGCACTGCACATCTTCAAAGTACATAATCTCCGGCTAGTTTTCGACTGTCGTGAACACGATCCACACAGTGAATCACCTGTAGTGATGATTTTTACGTCTGCACAATTGCAACTCACCAGACCTCAGCAACTGTTTCTCCGCTGGACTTGTCAAAATGACAAATAGCTTACAACGAATGAATGGTTTTGTGACCACTTTCTCGCGCAGATACTAGCAATGCTAAACTACCATTGCCAATGTATTCAATGGACTGTGGACGCGTTTGACAACCAGATCAGTCAATCAGTCAAGTAGATATCCAAACGAATCTATCGGTCGCACTGTGGGCCGTGCCTACGTATAAAACTAGCCCAATACCATTAACGGGTTCACGGGAAAGTGCAAATGCATCGTGTAAATGTCAGAACAAGCCTCGCAAGACATTATCAAAATGTCCGAATGTGGCTAGTTGCCAGCCCAATCAAAACTGGCTCAGCGCTTGCCCACCACAACCAGTGGCCTACAAAAGTGCTGGTTTGGTCAGTTCGTGATCTGCAGACGTATGTACATCTGACATGGAAGTGGTTCCAGACCTCTCCTAAAACTAAATGGATCACACAAGAATGGAATTAAATTAAGCCAGCGACCAATTGCGAACAGAGTTTCTTAGTTCTGAAGTGCTAGAGCACACTGTGACTGCATTACCCTGTGTTTTTCATCACGGATTCAAATCAAGTACGATTTCGTCCTTGTGCGTGAAGACACGATTAGCCCCATACTCCCGTTCCCTTCGGGTTAGAGACCATTTTCAGTATATATCTCATTAAATGTGACTTAGATTCCGGTCAACAACTGTTTCGGATAGGAATTTGAGTAGGGGAAGCAAATCAAGAACGTCAATTTAACGTTTTTACATTCAACACGACACCAACATACATAAAAATAGGCACGTTCAGAACATTCCTCAATTACTTGACTTTAAATACAGGAAGTGGACAAAGCTTCGTTTATTTTGGCAGTTGTTGGCAAAAAACATTCAAATCGTTTGTGGTTGCAGAGGAATTTGGACCAAACCCAGGCTTTTTGAGTAATGATGAAGTTAGTTTAGACCAGATCATACCACACGAAATCCGCTTGTTTAGGAGGACAAAGGCGCTGTAATAACTTGACTTTACTTATCGTACAACGACTACTTAAACGAGACAAAATGGACGTTTTTCATTTCTCGGTAGTCGGATATTCCACCCAAATGAAGTCCTTTTCAACACCTAAAGACTGGCTTTCCCGACATTCCCTAAATCAGAAGTGAACACGCACCCAGTGTTTCATGCACGGTAATTCGAGCAATCGCAAGACGCTACGGTGCCGGTCTTCGTGTCTAAAACTCTGATAGCATCAGTGGAAGTTCCCAGAATATCTTCTGTCCGGTTATTGTGCTAATAATAAATAAATGGGAAAGCATTTTTTGCTAAGCCTCTGTGAGAAATTTGTTACTTGTAGCAGTTGTATCGATGCCAAGATGATAGAACCATCCGAAGGTGTTCGAGGATATTATTGGCATAGACGCACCATCGTTTGGATTGGATGATCTCCAGGAAAACGATATATATCTGTAGTTAATGCGTTCTGTAGGACTGGATGTCCTTGGTGAATAGCACCCATGAGGTCATGCACATGAATTTTGAAGGAGTCATGCCACTTGGTTGACATAGTACCGAGTACATTTAGGGGTTGAGAATACCAGGCCAGAGAAACAGTTCACAACATACATTACATATATACATACACTCTGAATTTCACCCAACACAACACATCTGCACAATTTAGAAGCCGAATTGGGGGAAATGTGGAAACTTCCTAATGAAATGTAACTAATTCTTGACACAATATCTGTATATCCCTTGTTTGAGTGAATGGATAGAATGTAGCGTTTCACACCCCTAGTAGCTAGATGTGCAATTTAAGTGTGAGGAACTAGAGAAAAATGTCTGGTCATCTCCCTGTTTCCCTGAAGTCAACTGACATCCCGGTTACACCTGACGAATCACATTTCTAGAGAAAAACGGTGGTTCTTCTAAAACACGGCAACGTGTCAACTAAATCCTGGAATGACCGCAATTTTTCAAAGAACTGCTTGCATACTGAAAACATATCTTGGAGGAAGACTGAGTGGATTTAACTTCAGTGTGAAAATATTTGGTCTTGTTAGCATAGCGAAGCATTCTAGAATAACGCGAATAGAGAAATTTTTTTCGAAGGGCATCGGGCGAAGCATCGAAAGCACGAAAAACCCAAAACATAACAACTGTAAAGTGTCCGCGACAAGTTATTATATCTTGTGTGCACAACCATAAAATACTTTATTGAAATTCTCTTCACACTCAAGCAGTGTCCATAGTTTTTACATGCTATGCACCAGCTTTATATGTAGGTAACTTCCAGAGGCTGTCTCTCGGTCCCTACTGTTCTCAATGCTGCACCACTGTGAAACATAGAAGATTAATTTGACTAAGGAAATGAAAGTTAAAAAGGGTAGTTTCGTTTGTTTGATGCTTAACACTGTTCGGAGAAAGACTGTTGATAGATATGTGAACTTCTATAACATAAGAAATAGGGGATGGCCTCTTGGGTAGACCACTGACTGCTACAAGTCACACGCAAATAAACTTGTTCAACTATGGGTGGAACTCCCGTTCACGTCGTCGTCACTAATATGTCAGTAGGTACTCCATTCGGATCGGGGGTTGGGTTCCACACTACACATGGATATCACACTGTAGTATGCATTTAGTTGTTTTATTGCCCCCGATAGTCCTCATCTATAGAGCTACAGAAGTCCAGAACCTGTTTCTTTGACTCCCAGCTTCATCGGCGTACACTTTCAGCCATGTTGTTCCCTTCTGATATACCAGCCCACGTGCAACCCACGACTTCCTCTTTAGAGGCCCATCCACTTGGCTGCGGCCCCACCGAAATTTACTTAACGTTGTCCGTAAGAATCATGAGCAAAAAGCATCTCGAATTGGTCGAACGTTTCTCTTCTGCTGAATTCAAGTTTTTAAACTCCACAGATTCACCAGTCTTCCCGAAATGAAAAGTTAGTTTACTAGTCAATTAACTGTGGTTTAGTTACCTGATAAAAACTGAAATGTGAATCAGTGCAGCTTGTAAGGACAAGTTTCACTACTTGCTCACTAATTAAAACAGCAGATTGGTTTCTGATTTTGATCACTGAATCGATTTATGGGAAAATAATGAACAGTCTTTCATGGAAAATTCTGTGCTTGCACAGTTCCTAAGTGAATGCCTTAAAGTCCCACCCGAATCAATGTGTACTCTACTTGAGTCGTTTCACACGTTTGCATCGACATCGAATAGAGTTCATCACGGAGATGTCCTGTTTTTCACAGAAATATAAAGTGTGGACCACACAAACATTTGTATGAATATGGCTGCCTTAGTTCAGATGAAAATCACAAAAGCCTTTCACGGAAGGAACAAATCAACATTGGATTTTTGTGTGCTCACTTCAATTATGTGAATTTCGAGTGTGGACGATGTAAAGCAGTGTGATCTATGGATTAGTGTGAACAAGACAGCAATAACAACAATGTTGCGACATGAATTCAGTCTGATCAATCGCGTACACCGCAGAACTTATAAAACGGGAGGGTGACACTAGGTACATGGTTTGTACATAAATAGAACGTGACGTAACCAATCACCGAGAGATTAGTCCAGGAGTAATCGTAGCCTTTCTGAACGCGCAGTATTGACCTGATTCAATTGATCAACGTTGATTTTGAGAACTTCAAACAATGCGGATGCCTGCTTCACATGGATGAAGGGGCTAATTTGAGTTTACTTTTCAGCATGATCGCATCGCGCCTTGTAATTGTCCATGCAATTATCAAGCTAGGTTAGAATAGTGAAAAGGTTGGATGGTAATGTGACTATTCAGAAACACTTGGATTTGAGGCATGGCTTCATCCGGATAAGTTAAATGTTTGAATTCACTCCTCAGCTGGTACAGTGTCGTAAAATCTATAGAGCATAAGCTAACAGAGACCTAATCGACTGTGTATTGCCAGTGGCAGCTTTACTGTTTACAACATTGTGTTCCGATAGCTATCACAACCCGCCTGAGTCCAGATACGTATACACTCACACACAATCGCCTTGATCAGCTCAAGCTTGTTGAGCGTATTTGGCCTCAAACGAGGATCACATTGTTAAACTCTGGATTTCTGACATTCCTGTATCCAATTAGATTAGACCAATTTGCTTCAAAACGACTTCCATTTAGCTAGCGCCCAACCCCTCTTTTCTCTGTCAAATTCGAAGCAGCACATCTTGTATCTGTCTCCTAGCTGCACTACACTGATTTATGATATTGTATTTGTCATTTCGCGTGTGTGGATGCACGGGAGGTTGGGTTAAACTTAAACTGTGACAGGATAGAATCTGCCAGATATAAGGATGATGTCTGACATGAATGTCATCCGCACTGGACAAGTGCGAAGTGAACATGGTTGGCTGAATCTAGGTTGCTAACATCAGAAGTGACTATCAGCAATTCACATACGAGCGATAAACCCATCCGTTTCCCATATTTCGATTCCAGAACTACGCAGAAATTATATTAAACAGTGTGAAGGTTTCCTACTTTTTACATGCACGAGTAATCGATCAACCATCTATTCATGTTAGTCGGTAGCCACTGCATATGTCATTCAAGCCATGCATGCTGAAAATGAAGCGCCTTGTCTCTGGAGCACAGTATACTTACCCATTTCGGGGTACTCCGCCTAAATTTGTCTTCGATGACTAGCAGAGCTTTTGCGAAAGTTGAACTTTCTTCTACGGGCGGAGGTGGGGGGAACCTTGTGCGGTGCATGTGATTTCTCACATGTATTTCTCACAGATCCTACGCAATACTGGCACCGGGTATCTGCTGTCGCCCTTGCTTGCATAAGCGGTGACAAACGAAAAAAGTCCCAGCTGAACGGGGTAACACCTCTTAACCATGAGGTTCAATTATCTGGTTAACGGCATCAGTTTTCCGTCACAGTGACTATATCGTTTCTTCGACCTATTGAAATATCATTGGAAACAACTCGCTTCCCATAGTAACCATTGCGTCCCTGCTCTTGCCGCTTTCTGCATCGTCTTTCTTAACTCCTAGAGCTTTGTCCTAACCGAAATGATTGTTCAGATGTAACACTAGTCAAAGGGCTGCTGAAAAGTATTCGGCAGCCTAAGACCGTTTTCTCTGTTTTCTGGGCTCATTAGGTAAGCGCAGTCCCCGAGGTCCCCACAACATTGTGTACAACAGGACACAGCTAAATTCCGACTGAAGCTTACGTTTATGATAATCTTCTACAATCGAATGTCCCACACCAGGCTGTCTAGCTGATGAGCGCAAAGAAGGGCGAAACCGGTCACGGCCTGATTTTTCAGCAGCCATTTGAGTAGCATTACATCCAGAAAATATGTTGCGATATCTCGAATATTGTACGAACTGAAACATAAGACAGCCTATTGCAGCACATTCAGCGAAGACGACCATCACTAACGAGGAATTCAGCTGGATTGAGTTGGATCTCTTGTCACAACCAAATTCGCATGCAAGTGATGGCAGTGGGGTAGATCGGGGAAGATCGGGCGGAAGTTGTGAAGTAGTCCCATTATAATGACACAAAAATGACAACAGTACTAGCCAGTTAACTTTCCCTTAGTTTTGACTTAATACAAGTAAACAGAACACCCTTCATTCCTGAGGACATATCCTTAACCAGTATGAGTAACCAATAAAAAAGCATCCATATTTACTATAAATCGTTTAAAGCTCATATTTGCCGAAAGGTGATGCTGTGCCATTAGGAGATAATTCTCTGAACTCTGGAAATCCTCCCGTGCATGTCAAAATTATTCCACTTGAGGCCAGCGATGGGGCATATTAGACATTTCGTAAAGAATGCTTCACATCACAGCAGTCAAGGTCAGTGGCAAGTTTACTTGGTGGACCATTTAATCACATCAGTTGATACATTATCAGTTGTTCCATAAGCTCTGGGCATTATTTTCACACCTTAGTTGACTCAACTTCTTACCAGCGCAGCTACTGGTGTCACACATAGACAGCCGATTGTCATGGAGAATAGCGACTGAACCCTATCTATGCACACGTGAATGATGATAGCTTTTGCATGAGAACGTTTTGCAGCGCGGTAGATGCGAAGACATCGGCGTTTACTCTCAGGCATTATAAAATACCTCTATACCACTACAGAGCAAAATTTCCCTGAATGTCACTCAATCTGTTCACCACGGACGGAACAATAGGTGTCAGGGCATTGCGGCAGGAAGCATGTGTCAATTCAGTGGTTCAACAAACGAGGCATAGCAACTGCTGGGACCACCTAGGCTCCGTATCACTATGGTGATCAGGAAGAAAAAGTATCATCCCCATAAGTTTATATTCAACAAGAAGCACTCATATGTGACTAATTAGTATGCGATAGTAAATACTCGCTTGCTTTTTGCCTCCGTATTTTCTACCCCTGTCCCATTTTTCCGGCAATCGTGGTGGTCTATTAGTGCATCAAGGGAAACTATTGTCCTAACTAATGAGTGATAGACATAAGCTTTGTGTGTGTGTGCGTGTGTGCGTGGGGTGGATGTGCATGTTCAACGCGCCCATAACTCAAATAAATAAACCATGACAACGATGCATCAGTGACAGCTCAACCGACGCTCGCACACCCTCAATTTGAAGCTTGCGTATTCAGGGCTGTTATCCGTCTGGATAATCGGTTTAAGATGTAACAACCTGCGGGAACCAGATGACACTGTTATTAATCATTACAGGATGAGTGGTGACCCCATTCAAAAAACACCATGACATTTGCGTTAAATCGTAACCAGAAAAGCGTTACCTGCCGAAAGAAGAAAAAAGACTGCTTATGCTCCCGCTGCATCGTGCCCATCGGGAAGCCGGAAAACTTGTGTCTAGCGTGCATGAACGATGTTGGGCGCATCAAGCGTCTGTGTATTTCAGCCATTGATATCACGAGATAGCAGTCATCAGAACAAAGTGTTGTGTTTTTAGGAGACGGCAGACACGAAATTGCACATTGTACATTACGAGATGCTCACTGGCCCGCTGTACTGAAAGTGACCTCACGTCACCATCGATCAGTGAGTAGCTCAGAAGAGGAATAATTTCACAAGATGAGCGAAACTCCCCTCTGATAAGTCATTACTCGAGGCACCACGTGATGTAGTTGCCATTGCTGAAGGATGAATAGCTCTACGTCCTGTCCAACCTTCTGATCAGTCGCTCGGGGCCAAACAGTTAAGTGTTCAACCGAAAAGTCACAGGCCCGAAACCCTGAATTTCATGAGATGCGGTAGATTGATGATTCCTGACAAGGACGAAACGGCTATAAATTGACTCCCAGCTTTCCAGCGTTGATCGGCTCCACTGGAAAGATGAAATCTTAGTTGAAAATCGTTCGACCGTCCAGGTAATACGAGAACCTGATTCATATAGGTTCAAAAACCGTTGGGATAAAATATGCTTCCAGATACTAGCCTCACCGTGTCTTGAGTGAATAAACCGTTAGAATTGCTTCCGAAATAACTTGAAGTTATCGAGTCTTCCAATCATAAAAAGGAGGCCACCTATGATGAGAACTGCAGAACCAGCGGCGTATCTGACTTTACACATCCAGTTGGCATTTTCGACACACTAAATTTCTCACAAGCGCTAATCAGGCTGTGTTTGGTCTATGAAGCATTTGACTAACACTCGTTCCTTACAAGCGTGTGCTACGCGTCTCCAAACAGAGGTGTCCATGTTTACTGTCTAAGGCCTGCAGCTTAAAACTCACACGTTCATTGAAAAAGTCTACTCTCAAAATATCGGCTTGTATTATTGCCACCCGGGGAGCAAATCGATCCCGCTACGCGAAGTATACACTGCGGACTACGGGGCATTTGTAGTACTCCATGCTGGAAGCGTCTGGAGCTTTGAACATTACGGGTTCGAACCTCAGTAGGGAATGATAAGCAGTCCGGTATGCATAAATATATTTAGCTTACTTGCGCGATTGGTCAAAAAATGTGTAACGGAGGAAATCGAAGGATATGGTTTACATATTCAAACAGTTTCGGAAGGAGGATTTCCAAGCTGTTCCACAACTTCTAATGAAAAAAGTTGCACTCGATACTTTTTGACAGTGACAGCAGATGCGATGTTCTACAACTGGGTGCGCAAAATCTAACAGAAGCTATGGTGCACACTCGTGAAGAGAGCGACAACATTATTTCATCATGACATTTAGAAAAATAAACCAACTACGAGGGATAATATAAACTACTTTTTTCATAGATGGTTCAAACGACTGAAGAATGCTTGCCATAGAACACTCTTGTGGTACGCATTATACATCCGTCACTTATTGGCTAAGCTTGGGTATGGAACATAATTGTCAGTGGAGCACGAACACGAAACAAAATGTTTCATATCTGAAGAAGTCTGATGGAGGTTTTTTAACAAAACTGTCAGTTTGAATGTCAAGGTCAGTGTAACAACAAACAGCCAGATTGTTCAAACGCTGAGGATGAACGTACCTAGGCGAATTAATTCAGAAATTCTATGGATACATGTGCATTATGTTCTCTAACTTCCGGAGTAATGCCCAGATCGTTTTGTTTAAATTGTAGTCCTAGTGTGATGCCGATTACAAATGGACACATGGTCGCTAAAGCGAAGTTAATCTCGACCGTTTTCTTGGTCGACATTTTGGGATGGTCTTCGCAGGCAATGTCTTCAGGTTGCATATCGGTCTGAAACAGGTCTGCTTGGGCCCGATTTAAAAACAAACCCAAGTTAAATGAAAACGCATACGAAGTATATGGAACTAAATACTGGAAAAAGACATAAGCCATAGGAAGTATGGACGGATAAAGTGAATTTCAAATTGAACGACCTCGCCATGTAGACCTGATGCCTTTGCTCCATAGCTATTGTCTGTTTCTTAACTAACCCGATACAGTAGGAAATGTCTCGTGTGAATCCTCAACGTGAAACTGATACTGATTTCGAGCTGCGTTACAATTCTACCACTCAGTTTTGCAACAAAATTTGTTGGTACCGATCCTTCTGAGTTCGTTGACGGAACAAAAATCAAACCAGTAGACGTGAATCGTATTAAGCTGACC
Organism: Opisthorchis viverrini; assembly: GCF_000715545.1. NCBI lineage: Eukaryota > Metazoa > Platyhelminthes > Trematoda > Opisthorchiida > Opisthorchiidae > Opisthorchis > Opisthorchis viverrini. The sequence goes on from NW_008751693.1 coordinate 1,321,180, forward strand.
GACGCGTGTTGGACAGGCGTTGATTTTCCAAAAGATAGAACGAAACAGACAAATAAATCACACGTGCTGGAAGAAATCGCGAATTGATATGAATGCTGGTCCACTGTTGAAGGGCTTGGACTATGGCCCACGCCCACCACCATGACGTTGGTCTGGTCAGTAGACTGGCCTGTAAACTGTTTGTTTGTGGAGTGAGTGAACGATGAGCCACAGAATACAACAATATATACCCAGAAATTATGTCGCTTTGCATGTTTATCTCAAACGAACAACTTCTCTTGAGGAAGAACAATCCAAGAAATTTTTTGCCTTCTGCTGAAAAACCTCGCGTGCCTAATTCACTCGCTGTTTCAGCAAATGATTCGGGCGACTTGGAAGAAATCAAATCATTTGATCAGTGTTCATTCTGGATAGAGTTTCCGATGTGTCTTTCATCTCATAAAAAAACTCGTGTTTGCGCACCACTCACGGGCGATGGTTTTGTTTATGCTCTCTTTCTATCCTGAACACAAACGTACACTGACGTGGTTTTGATCAAATTTATTCGGGTTAATGACAATACAGTTGGATGGGGGTGATCTCATCTGACAGATTCGCTCTTGCTACACACGGACTCATTTGAAAATGATACTGGACGTCCTTCATCCAAAAACCAGTTGTTGGGGTTTACCCTAACAGTGAGGCTTGAAAACAATGATACTATTCTAGACTATCCAGTTTCCCAAAATGGAACGCTTCAGTGACAGATACAATGGAAATCATATGATTTTGTGGCGAAGTGTTGCGATCTATGTTTCTCATGCTAGCCCTCGGTGAATGCGCACAAACGCTGCCCCATTAGTGAGGACTGTTGCTGATTGTATGGGTGTGTGTGCGTGTGTTCACCCTTGATGTTGTCTGACAAATTTGTCAATTCTTCGGCATGCAAACATATGCTGTGGCATACTTTTTCTATTGCCATTTTGGGTCATGTTCAGGATGAAATTGTCTGATTTAGTTAAGCTACTCAACCTGCAATCGGATACATACCAAACGATGATGATAATGATGATGATGATCAGCGTTTGCTGTTTATTAAACATAACGGTTTTCCAGTGGATGCTATCGTTGTTAATAGCAGAAACTTTTTCTACCTGATTCATTCGTGCCTGACTAATGGCTTGATTTGAACGCGGTAGGCCCAGGTCAACAACACAAGACAGGGTCTGACGAAGGCCATGAGTAAATCATTCTCTGATCGCACCTGCTCGCGGTCAATTTCACTGCCTCTTTTTGAATGGTACATGTTCACGTTGACAGGGTATCCGCATACGGAAAACTAATAGTTCTAAAAACTTTATGGGAGGCACTACGAAGGGCCACATAGAGTAAACAAGGGTGAACTAGATTGACTAAACCGAAGTTTTGATAGTATAAGAAAGAACAAGGAACAATGAATCCCAATAAGAACAAGGAACCCCAGTTCACAGCAGTCTTTGCCATTTCCACGGTTGTCGCTAGTAGTGCCCAAAATTGTCAGGCTTTGGTGTTTCTATTGTAAAAACCACTTCCATGAGGTCTTCGCCCATTATCCTATTTGTTTCCTTCAGTGGATCATGAGGAAAAGAGTAGCTAGGTAAAAGTGAACGCCCTGTGAAACCCAAGATACAACCGAAAATTGGGCTAAATCGACTCGGGGTGTGCATCATCCCCCCATTCGGCGATATCTAATTGCAAGCTCAGACAAGGGAATGTGATGGGTGGATGATTTGTTGCCCGAATGAAGGCTGCAACAATTCACCAAACAATGAACTATATTTCCTTCCGAATGGAAGTTCAAATGCACTACAACTCTCAGCTCCTTTCATCGTAAGATATAATCATCGCCCAGTGACAGCTTTATATTGATTTTCAGAAAGCATCACGAACTCACGTTATAGTCAGTGGGGTTTAGTAAACGTCAAAAAGGTGGGAAAAACTAACAATCGGGACCAACAACTTGGTTAGGGGTGGTGGGTCCATTGTTGAAAATTAGACATGTGACATGGACATTTTGAGTGCATGCTGTCGAACCTGACAATATAAAACCATGTTAATTGATGAATTTGACGTTCCTGCATCTTCACTGCGTTTTGGAAAGTTAACCTTGGATGGCGGAATGACTCATCTAGTACAAAGTGGACTGTTTTTTAGGCTGTGTTTGTGGAAAAATTACCCTAATGTGTCAGGGTGCACTTTCGCGTATGGAGACACGAACGAGGTAGATTGGGTTAATGACAAAAACACCAAACTCTCAAAAACTATTTGATGGGTTCGCGGTCCAATAGCGATGATGTCTCGGATAGACGTATGACACAGTAGGGCTTTGTTCACCTTGAGGAATTATATCGGTAACACTTGACTCCACCTCCACAAAACAGGAGAGAATCAGTACGGCGGCACCGTCTCTCACGGAGCCTAAAATCAAGCATTCATAAACGTATAAACGCATCCAATTTTCAAACCTTGTTTCGCCTGATATTGAAAAGTTGGATTTCATCAGTTTGAATTTAGCAAATAACGGGTATGTCCAATTGGCCTCAGTCAGAAAAAGAGTACCGAGAAATCTTTACGATTTTTCTTCTTAGCACGCGCGAAACAACATTCAGTTGTAGTTTACCGGAACACCATGAACGTTGTGGCTTTGTTTTCATGGCAATTGCTTGAAAAATGAACCTGAACACTCAAAAGATATCTCCTTTTTCTATACTTTTCTATGAAATATTGAGCGAAATAACGTTAAAGCGGTTGGAGTTCGTGGATAAGTTTGTGAATTGACTTCTACAACAATGAAATGGGAGGAGTTCAAGTGGAGGACCCTGTGGGATGCAAATTTGAAAGAATGGAAGAGACTTAAAAGCAAGACAATGTGTCAGAGTTCATTGTACGTCGTAAGTAGTGAGTTGTCTGCGAAAGACGTAACAATGTCGGAGGCACTCGGATTTTTACGCTTTGTCACCAGTTACCAGAATTACCTCCCAAAACCTTTTGTTGTTTCTGTAGAAGACGTGACCGGTGCGTGGCCCTAGCAAGATTTGGATGCGGTTCATAAAATGATTTTGGTCAGGACCTCACACCCGCTCCTGCAAACTGACTTAGTCTATGAGACTTAAGCACCGATATGTCTCATTACAGTTGCAGAGGCATTAGTGTAAAGAATAGTCACTGGACACACCGGCATGCATGTAAGCGTCCGCAGCTAACGGCGGTGTATGACCGTCGGTGGTGATGATGGATGTGACTAGATTGGGTGAAATTATGGGCAATCTCGTCCGTGGATTCATTGTTATTCTCAGAAGAAACGAAACAAAACTACATCATTACATCGCAAGTACTATCCCATATATCTTTCCTTCCTATGTAAATACTATGGTCTCAAGGTTGAGCTGCACAGGAGACACTGACGCTTTACGTCAATTAGTGTGACTGAACTATCTTTCCACACTAGCCAAAAACATTGACGAATTCAGAAAGAGCACATATGGTTTTCTGGCTGTCTTTTGTCATTTATATCAGTTATTTGATCACTGTTCCCTTCGGCACACACGGCGTTCTAGTGACTCACTAGGCTCCTAGAGCTTGCGTAGTGGATGTAGCTTTGCTAAATGATGCCCGTATCACCGTGTGGATATGGCTGTGATGCCCGTACAGGCGTGGGCAAAAGATCGTAGTCAAAAACACGAAACTTATAACAATATTAATAGATCAAACAAATCAGAGTTACCGAAAGAATTCAGTCAAGCTTGAACATTGGGAAACAGGCATATATCAAGACCTCAGGTAGAAATACGGTAGGAGGGAGACAAATTTTTCAATGTGGAACATTCAGCTGTAGTGGTGGACTGAAAGGCACATTATTATTCTTCATTATTATTCTTCAAACGGTCTTTGTTCCCGAAGACGCACATTCGAACGAACGCACACTAATTGACTGTTGTGGGTCTCACCGGAGAAAAATGTGTACCCATGATCGAAGTCGAAATTCCGTTGCTGAAGCCCTGAATTTGAGGCGTGTCTCTTGGGCTTGTCATTTCGGGTCACGTCCCCCAGGGGGTAATTGGTTTGTGGCTTGTTCCTGACACCCTCATGTTCCCTGCTTTAGCGAGTGGTTTCGACAATACACCTGGTCATAGTTATTCCAATTTCCTCCCTTGGGTTTGCGTGCCTGTGTTGTTGTCAAGCTTGGCCGTGTTGTGACTAAAGCACGGTTTGAGTGGCAACACGACATGAGACGGTGTCAAGTCGGACTAGGCTGTAAAGTTTCAGACCTAGAACAATAAAAAATTTTCAATGCCCACTCTCAAAACAAAACGCGGGACAAAGGTCAGTCTCACAAGTTTGGAAATAGAAGCTGAATTAAAGACCGGTGCTGTCTTCAAACATGAGGCATGTCAGATCCTCGCTTTGACGAAATAATTACGAGGTCACACAGAGAAGCGCGACCTTAATAAAATTGGTTCACCAGACAGTGTGGGTTTCCATTTAAACAATGATTTTTCACTCCCGTGTAACACTGGGGCACGCATCCTTAAAACCAAAACATTTGACGCTTTTTATCCTAGCGAAAGCACTTCCAACCACTTTATGAAGGACAACATTCAAACCCAATTACTCACCCGAGAATCAGTGTCATTTTTCACTGGTGCTGAAGTGACTTATACAAACTCACTACAATCATTGCTGTCATTCTGTCGCCTCATTTGCCTTTGCACATTACTTAAATATCTCGCGTAGTGAAACCAAACCCTGAACCGCGAACCTAAAACAATGAGCAATTCCTCTTCCCATTGTATTTAAAGCCCTTCAACAAGCCAGTAATCATTCATTGACCTTACGTCTGTCAAAGTAATATTCTGAAAAGTTTATTGGACAGTAGTTAGTCTCTCATTGCTGGATCCAGCCAGAGCTTACGGCATCTTTTCTTATCTTCACACATACCATTCGAAACCGAATATCCAGACCAATGAGTGTTCTTTGTTTGCTGGTTTCGAACAGATTATGGATAAATACGACAATCATATCGAGGTTTCTAGATCAGCACAGACGTGGAGATCATAATTTCAACGCAAACTGATAGCAGTAGCATCCCAAAAATTGCAATGCGACATACTGATCAGTGGCTGCAAATGTATGAAGTTCGACTGATCGTATTCACTAGGGTGTGGATATCAAGCCCAAACAGATACCGGTAAACAGTTGTTCCAGGTTTCAAGCAGGAACGGGGATCAGAGCACCTCAAGTTCAGTCTTCAGTAATAACGATGTGCGTGGTGATCTTCGTTTCATTGTGTAGCAAAAAAACGCGGACAAATGTTTGATTATTATTGTGCTGGAACTGGTCCTTGAGATACACAACCAAACTATCTGCTGACGACAACGCACAGTGCTATAGAGTTTGGCGTTGCAGCACACGACAAGACTGAAAACGGGTCTAGACTAAGCTATTTAATCTAGTTTCAACTTATTACCTTGGGGGAAAGGATGGGGGCTTAAAGTACTAAAAACTTGCCCTCTCTGTCGTCTTCGGAAGGCTCGTAGTTCACTACAGTTCATTAAATTTAGAGAGCGATGCACACGAAAAAGTGCTGTTTATTGTGGAAGTGTTCTTCCATCCGAGAAATGTTGGTATTTTGGCTTCTCTATATTGGGTGGGGTCCCCATTTCATAATAAGTACTAGGAATCATGCCTGCAGGATCTATGATTAACAGTGAGTGGCAATATGGTAGAGGGTGGCTCCACCAAATCTTGGATTAATTTCGTGACAAAACTGAAGCCCGAAGTTTTAACAAGAAGGCATCGAAATAGCATTTGAGTGATAGACTTGGCTTGCTAGTGTGACATGGTTTCAACATTATTATATCAGAGGTAAAGACAGATGATTCGTGAGTTTGGTAGACCTTTTGAGTCGCTCCCAAATAAGAAAAATATTGCTCCGCCCAAGAAGAAGAAACCTTTTTTGACAGGCAGATAATATTTCAGCCAACGGTAGTGCGAAATATCGTGAAAGGCGTAATTTGACCATCGTGCTGTTGGGCCTCACCAACTTGGTTCATTATCTTTCAGTAACGGTCTGAGAGAATGTTATAGTCCTGAACTGTATGGAGTGATTTATTTCCGGATATCATAAAACACTAGAATAATTTGATAGTTCTATTCCACTCGGTACCATCCAGTCATAGATAATAAATTTATTTTTGGACTGCGCCCATTTATTTAGTCACTATAATGGGTTGCCCATTTCTCATCGAGAGTCACGTGCCTCTCAGTCAGCCAACATGATGTACAGACAAAAATATTTCCATCTGATAGATTACTCCCCTCTACTTGATTTCATTTCCGCTGGAAGATAATAGAAGTCCTTCACACATTTCCCTGTCTTTCCAGAGCGCACGCTCCATGGTGTCGTTCCTTCTACCTTATGAAGTACAATGCCCTTGTGAGTCATTTATTCAACTGAATTGTACCATTTTCCGCTCCCGGCACAAGAAGTACCACTTCATCCCGCTTTGCGTCCAACAAGTGGACAAAGAATCGAATGTGGCAGAAATAAGTGAGTTGACTAGTCGGGTGTGAATTTATGAAGCAGACAGAACGGACGTTTCAATCATTTATACTGGCAAGCTGTCTAGGTGGGAACGAGGTTCAGTGTACCCTAGCGCAGAACCATGTTTAGAAGTTGTTTTCTTACGAGACAGCATGCTTACAAATAAAAGGATTTGTGAATGGTAAGCAACGTCTTTACTGTAAGCGTATTGGCAGACACGGAAACACTTAAACCTCCACTTGAAAACTTCAGTCACCCAGTTTGTCATAAGATTGATGTCTCCTTTTCCTTAACGTGACGTTCTAGGAGACTTTCTTCCAAAGAATCCAACCTGGTTGTGATTGAGTAAGCATGCAAGACGGATAAGTCGAGGACTGTTTGTAAACATTCACTGCGGATCACACCCGCTTCCGGCAGCGAGGGAGGCTCAGTATTTTGTGCCTAATTTGTTTTTTTTTCACTCAGTGAATACGATACTACCTAACCTGGAGGGAAATAGATTTTCCTACACAATACCGTGTATGTGCAAAAGCACTCACAGAACAATTAACCAAACATATCCACAAATGACAAGGAACAAAACGTCCCAAGTGGTACAGAAACAAGTAGGTTTTCCAGCCCAATAATTTTGCGAAAACAAATGGATTGACAGTGCGTTCGAAAAAAATCCTTCTTGTTGAAACCTGAAGTAAGTGTCCAAGAAATTACTACATTCCTGTCGCTGACTCTGGAAGTTGGCTAATCAAACCTCTACAGTTAATCAGACAGTGATCTCATCTGATAATCAACAAATCTTATTGGTTCAAATGATTTTTGACAGGTCCCAGCAATCGTTGAACGTGTGTAAAACTGTACTGATGTCCTCAATTCGAATAATGTATTGTGAGCAATTAGTATCCCGGGTAACGGATAACTTCATCTTTTTAATATCGGTTGTCTGTCATGAAAGCTATAGAACGACTGACGCCTTCCTGGCTTCCAAACAACTATCACAAGGTGGTTATAATTTGTACGCCTATATTTCCCCGAAGAAGTTGTTGGTTGGTTATGCTGAGTCTGACCTCCTAGAGCTCACTGACTAGTTGTTTCACAGAAAATGTTCTGCGTCCTAACGAGTAAGATTTTAGTGACTGAGCCCGTAAGGTTCGTGCGGGTTGGCGAATCGTGTTTCCTATCAGACACACGTTACATAAAAGTCTCCCAGTAGGACAGGAGGGTTTGTCCTCGGTCATGAATATTGGTTTGAGCCAAACCGGTAAGTTCTGCCGAAACACATTCGTATTCTGTGATCCATTCGAAATTACTATGCGTTTTCGCCTGTGGTCCAGAGGTGATCAGAACACTCGAGGGGTGTCACACAGTATCATTGTACCTGTAAATTCAAGGTTCTCGCAACATTTAGTGTTTTAGTAATTGCCAGGAGATAGCTCAAAACTTTGATTCTATGAAAGATTTTCGCCATTCATTTTAAAGTAAAAGTTTTCCGTTTTTGTTAGCTTGATAGCGGATTTGTCCTATGGACATCATGCAAATGACACCACCACGCCTGTAACTGAGAAAGATGTGTTTGTTGTACTTGGATCGAGGGTCTCTGACTATAATGTGCTAGCTTTTCTGTAGTAACACAATGGCACCTCAGTCCACTGATTATCGAAAATGTTCAAACATTTTGTTGTTCCGACAAATACTTTTATTTGCACACGAATATGGTTCTGACGAAAGACTCAACTTAACATTTCATTTGTGATGCTCCGTTCTTGGAGTTTTTTAAAGGAACGGTATTAATAGTGTGCCAGGTTTACACAATATTGTTACTCCGACCAATTAACCCATGGTGAAAGACGTTAGTGTTTTGCCATGGATGAGACCGATAAACCTTCTAGTGGGTAATTCAACTATTTCGGTGGCAATATAGACGGCATTTAAAACCGATTGCGACAAAGTGGTTTAGGGGGAGCGGAAAATTGAGGGGTACTCCAGTAGAGCTAATTCCAATTTTTGTAACGACTACATATTTCTGGATGCCACTATGGTGTTATACGATGAAGTTTCTCTCAATTTCTACGCACGTCACTAGTACAGTCCAAGTGAGTTGCTTGTTTAAGAATCTTTATTAAAGCTGTAATACAAAATTTTTAATGCACTAACGATAGTCGCGTAGAAGTTACATGTTAGAATGTATACCAGCGACTAGGCGTAGCATTTTAGCAACCATCCTTTTGGACATAAAACACCTCGCACTATCCTCCCTATAAGGACAAACCTTGATTACTAAGATAGCGAATCCGTCCTAGTGGAAAGACAAACAGTTACATAGCAGATCAGTGAGACGCCACATCTGAGAGGCAAATTTGGGATTATAAGCTATCTGCTAACAAGAACATCAATTGCATCACTGCAGGATGTGTTATGGCTGGGGCCACCAGTTTGAGGGATTAATGCATTGCCACGGAGATCCGGCACTCCCCTTTTTACGGATTGGCTTCAATGTCTTTGGTATCTTTTAGCCTGTCTTCTGACTGAGAAGCTCATACAATGTCACCAAATTATTGTTCAGGCAAATGCCCTCAAGAGTTTTTCATAGGTACTTTGTGCAGTTGCCTCACAAACCCGACCTTGGTTATCACACTTATTTTATGGATTCGTTAAGTTTCCTTCGTTGTTCTAGCACCAACGTCCACGTGTCTATTAATTGTACTGGAGTTGAAGAGCTAAATATCTGGAATTCAATTTGAGTATCTTCTGCATTGCTACAGAAGCTATAGAAGTTGACTCAAAATTAGTCAGTCTATGATCCCTCTTGTAAAAGCTTTATTTAAATTTAGCAGCAACGAGGCTGGACATAGACTTATATATAAGACCTTTGGCCACCATCAGGATATCACTGCAGTGAACCATGGGAGTAAATTCCTGCAAACTGGTACGAAGGATATGTGTGTAACAGAAGGCCCACTACAATATTTCCCGCAAAACGCGAGTTTTGGACAGTAACAAACAAATATATTACTACTGTATTTGAAAATAATAGGATTATTCCGTCGCTCTTTTTCACTTCTAACGATTATTATTACTATGTAGCTTTCTAGTACCTATTGAGAATAGCCACTGGTGCATACCCAATGAACCTCTGAGGGGGTTTGGAAGCTGGACCCACTAGACAGTGGTTAAGTTCTGTAACATTTGATCATACTAGTGAATGATCAGCAGTACAGGTAACTAGTAGTCTACGGACTCCAGGAGGCAGTAAACCGCGCTCTCTCACGCGCGCCCAACTTTGTGCGTTTGTGTCTCTCTGCTTGTGACATCTGACGATGCACCCACGCCAGTCCTGCTGGTGCTTCACCGTACCCACGATGTGCTATTGATTTATCATGTTGTATCGTGTTTACGAATCATGCTTTGTCCAACTCACCTGTAACGGATTAGACGGGGTTCCCAGTCAGTCGTATAGTTTTTCTTTGTGCCAGTCACTTGTTTCCGTAGCACACTAGCAGTCGCAGCGGAGCTGCTCTCCTTTACTTTCATACCGAACATCATGTGTTTTTCTGTTAAGTAGCTCCGGAATCACGGTTTCTCAGATGGAAAGCTCATGTGACCTGTAGGATGTTTCACCTTCTGAGCAGATGGTTTGTTTGGCTACATAAGGATACGTGCAGCTATTGTAAACCCATTCCCGTGAAACAGTTTGTCGTAACAGCTTTGTATCAAAACTGTCTTCATCTGACACCACACTTTCCAACGAGTCCCGCAATAGTTTTGCAAAATTTGCGTCATAAATCAAGGGGTTATGCCAAGTGCATTGCTGCTTGGGTGCATATTTGACGACCGGTACGGTGCATCTTCTTTATGCGAAACTTTAAAGTACGGGTCATCCATCGAAGAAAAAAACACCACGCTGTGAATTAATTGCAACTCCAAGATCCTACGAAGTACTGAGAAGAGAGTTCAAGGGAATATTTGTCAAACTGTCTGAGAAGCCCAGCTAGAACCCATGCAACAGCAACCCTGGAAATTAACTAATACGAATAAATCACAATGCCATATTCCATACTCTGTCGCCGGATTCACTGCTGGCGGATGAGTTTGTAAAATTGAATTAACGTTGAGAGTAGGTTTGATGACAGATCATAGAACCATTCTAGTAGTTCGGTAAGTATCAAATGAACGAAGTCCAAATGAATTATGTCGGGCGTTAAAGAATAAATTTTGACAAGTCGTTTAATCAAGTTAGAAATTCGTATAGACGTAACACACTACTCATGAGGATGCTGAAAACTCTTCGACAGCCAATGACCAGTTTCGCCCCTCTTGGAGCTAGTCAGATAGGCGCCGTCCCCTAGTTTATGCCAACCTTATGTTCCATATAAGGCGGGCTAGTGGACCACATTCAGCTGAAGGGCGTCTTAAACGAAAGGATCAGCTGGGATTCAGATGAATTTCCCGTGAAGACCAAACTGGTATGCTAATGATGCTATTCGTCGAAATTAAAAATTTATTTCATCAACACAGGTGGTCCCGAAAGCTAGTAGGTTTGGTTTAGTTTCTTTCACTTGCTAGAAACAGTTGTCCCCGACCGAAAGTGTATGAGTGTGAGCATAGCCATAGAATCTAATGTGAGGTCACATCAATGTTTGAAGGACCCGGTAGGCAACACGATGAGGCAATAGTTTATACTGTTTAAAAAACTTTAAGAGTCGTGCATGAGGCGAATTAAAGTGGGAAAGCTGTAATCTATGGAAAGGTTTTGCTCAGTTATCTTCTTCCTATCTCGAAGAATTATGGAACTTTGGGTAAAATTATAGGAAGATATCTTTCAGAAACATTTTCTGTTTCAGTATCTTTGTCTGAATGTGATGGTTCTTGTTAGTCTAGGAGAAATCATGTTGAACAAAAGTCATGGTTGTGAAAATCTACGAAACATCTTTTGTAGTGGTTATGTGCAAGTAAACATTTGTCACTAACTAACATCGTGTCATTCAGAGATGGAAGGGAAGCTTTCTACCTTCTTCTGATATTCACATGTTATACGTTTTCAGGTCCAATGACAAGTCATAATGGAGTTAATACACTACTCATAAGGTTGCTGAAAATTCTCCTTAAAAAACACAAACTGGAGGTTCAGTTGGGTTCCAGGTGAGTCTCAGAAAAACTAAATTGGTTTGAAAATGAGTGTATTCCGCTAAGCTAGAGTTATTGCAGCCATTTCGCCCGGAGCATGTTGACATAGTTAGAATGCGCGCCTGAATGACCGAATTGATTTGCAATTGGGTGTGTGTCGTCACTGACACCAAAAAATACCCAATGAGCCGTCCTATAATTGTAATAACTCATTGTAGTAAGCTTGGCATGTAAGTCTAGTTGGTAAAGACTAAGTCTAGTAAGTTTTCGTACATTTTACATTCTACTTCTCATTCAAAGTCAACTTTAAACGACCAAACGCGGAAATTGCGACTTTTCTTTTACATCGAGACCCTGGGTAGCAACATGTGTGTGACTGGACGCCAAGCAATGTGAGTGCCAAACAAAACACAAAACTCGCGCCAACTAGGGAAGCTGGTAAATTACAACAAGTGGACTCGAACGGATGGTGTACACGTTTGCTGCCATTTTTAAGCTTCAAATTGTTCAGCTGTGCACTAGTTTGGACAAGTGGTAATGCTTGAAACCGTCGCGGATGTTTGCTTAATGATGAGGAAACTAAAGGTGACTCGAGGTGATAATTTAGTTATTTTGGACCAAATACAATCGTGGAGGCCCATTGTTCAAAATTAAATTTTGACAGATCGAAGATCTATTCCCCATTCCATAGGGTTTTGATCCGCTCGCACAGTTGGACATCCTAGATGAATCGTAGCAAACCATCAGTATATTTTGTACTAGAATCACTAACAGGCCCCAATCAGCCTTAATAGAAATCGCAGGTGGGATGAACAGTTGTTCGTGCGACTAGTAAAGGTTTCGGTTAAAACTTTCAAGCAATCTGTTGGTGATTGACAACAGGAAACCATCAGGAAGTGGTATCTTTGGTCAACTACGAGGACTGTACTCGCAGCATTGAAGCCGAAATATTAAATAGTAGAACTAAACTTTACCTAGCGATGTTTTCTCCCAAACGAAGCTATAAGAAATAAACATAACAGAGGAGTGAACAAAAAGTAATTTCTATGGCCCTGTTATCTTACAAAAGCTCTTTCTTTTTGTCCTGAATGATTTCACCGTTCCCTTGGCCTCGGGCTACCAATAAACCCCTACACTGATGGCGACTGAATCATGGTTGTTTTGTCACGTGTGATTCAGATGTCGTAGATCGACTGTCTCAGGGAGGGGGCTCGATAACCAGACAACACGTCACGGATGACAATAGCCATTATTCAGTTAGTGAATTCTGGATACTGGTTTGACCTAATTAGTAAAACGGTTTTGTCACTCCACGCAATTGTCGTGATAATGACTGGAAGCGGTTATCCACCAATGGCATCATCTGGATAAATAGATTACAGCAACGAATAACTGGGGCAAAATGTCACTCCTTATTTGTGAATAAATATTGCGTCAAAATGACAGACTGCTTACACACAGTAATAAGGAGAAATACTTTGGGGCTGAATCATAATAAGCACTGTCTAGAGATCCGTGGGATTCGCATTGCTGACTTCTACCAACAAGGACGAAACAACTGAAAAACGTTTTGTGATTTTTGACACTTGCAGGAAAACATCGTGACTTGAAATTGCCACAAGCACCGGGCTGTATGTGAGCGTGCAGTCTTCAAATGATTTTCACGTGCCTGAAATACAGCACAGTGTTTCACAAGATGGTGTATATGCATAAATATATAAACATGGCGGTTTATGAGCTCTGTGGGTAGCCGCCTTAAGATCTTCAGCAATAGTTGAGGTAGCGTCGTTTAAATTTTATTTCCTTACACAGATAAAGGACTCAGATCCATAGTGGAAGAAAGCGTCGACTGACAGCATGCTCATCTGATATCGTGGCCGAGTATGGGCCAACGTTTCTCCTATCTGCTTGGGATATTCCCCACTTGACACCTATTTGGCGGACTGTGTCCGTTATCGGTTATCTTAGTTTTTTCACGAAATTATCGTTGAAGTTAAAGTCTAAACTAACTCATCACTCGGTCAGTAGATTTTTAACAAAATCCACGTCTCAACACCTATGATCTCGCCTTCCCACTCCAACACCGTGAAATATACCTTCAGCATAAAATAACATGAGCTCAAGATGGTTCAGTGGTCTAGACTGAAACTTTCTGGTCAGAAGATCCGTGGTTCGAAGCCAGCCTCGGTGTCTCGACTGCTTCCGTCTAGCCTTGAGCAACCTACCAACAACTCAGTCCGTTCGCACTCTTTTGGTGTCATGGAAACCAAATACCGAAAGTATTTAACACCTTGCAGATTCTTTTCATTTTTTGTTACAATATAATCTAATGCTATCGTTTAACACTCTGTCCAGTTTATTATGGCTTCAGTACTTGGGAATGAATGGTTGTGGCTTTTTACTTTCAGAGGTGTTTTGCATTGTAAAGTAGGACTTCGGAGCTAAACATTGATTTTTTTAGTTACTGGTATTGTGTGTGCACACCACATCTACCTATTGACTGTCACGTTACGCTGGTAAGCTTGGCCTAGACCCAGAAGAATGGGTGTGGCATTAGATGGAGTATACAAGGGGACAAATGCCAGAAAATAAAACACCGGAAGCGTCGAAAGGCGCCTACCGGTGGTTAAAATTGTTCCCCTTTGTTTCCACCTGTCTCGAATCCATAGAGCTCCTCCCACTTATCCCAACACTCGTGGCCAGCATCGTTCCGTCAACACCGGAAGCTATTCTCAGTAAGCATATCCGTAAATAGTCCGCATGTTAGAAGGGATGGGTGGGAGCACTTGGAGTTTCCGATTGAAGGTGGAGTCCGCCACTGCTTCTACCCTGGCTGGCCGATGGTGCATCAAGAATACCATGTCGCACTGGTAGATTCCACTGAGACCAAGCATTTGTGGGTGACGTTCGTGCTCACCGATTGATCACTTCATTATTTTTAGCGATGGAAACCTTTAGCTCGAAAGACAACGCTGCTAAGAATCATCAACCGCTGCTCAATAAGGATGGATTAAAAGCTAAGTGTGGTGCCTACATATTTACAAAAGTTTCGTAGACAGGACTATCCGAAATATTCCAGGCACCCTGACTGCTAAGGTAATTTCAGCTAATGATTTACGATTTCACAACTGCTCATTCAACTATCGATCAGACCTTGAAATTACGGTAATAAGCAAGGGATATTCCGGTTCCTTTTCGGAACAATCCGAATGCTTAGTAGTTTCCCAGATGTCGGTAAAGCATTTGTGCGTCACAAATGTTAGATTATATGTGCCCAAAAAAGTGGAGTGCGAGAAGAATCAAGTTTGTAAATGCCACCTCGGAAAAAAATTGACAGGCGGATTGCTTTTTCTATTAACTCGGCGTGACAGATTCTTAATGTAATGGGTGCACAAACAGTACAAGCTGCACTAGAGTTGAGTAATTGATGTGTTTGATAAATGACCTATACCCTGAGGTAGGTAAGAGTTGGAAGTATTTCGATCTTATCACGACCCGAGAATAGCTTATATCCGGCTTTGCTGGCGACTAGAAATCAAGCACTAAATGTGATATCGGACTGGAATAATGGAACGAAAACAGTGAACTGAGAGGTCAGTGAGCTTAGAAACTGTTCACAACTTCCAAGTTATCTTACGGATTGTAACGGAATGAACGACACACCCAGGCGCCATTAGACCACGGTTTGATGATTTTCAGAAACCCGCTCACTACACGAATGAAACTAGTTGACTATTGGTGAGTCTTTGAGAGTTAACTTTGCCCCCCAATACAGGTCCTTACGATCCAAATGCTAAATATACGTTAATGCTTGAACAATCTAATAGGAGTCTTTATCTTTCTCGGTGATGAATAGCAAGCTGAACTGTAGTTACTTCAAATTACTTTCACAGACTTTCTCAAGAAGTAGCATCTTTTTGAATTGGGTCCATTGGGAAGATGTAGCCTCCTAAGTGGATTTTTCTGGAAGAACTAGGCTCAGCAAAGGCCTCTTGCTCATATAACTCTTACAGAAAAATATTGATTACGCTTCCTTTGAGTCCAGCGCGTGATGACCAGCAGCCATCAAATGACACTCATGAAAGCTATTTTCTGTCTTTTTCTGGTTCTTGTTAGTGTGAAAACGTGTGCGAAATCTCTGTTGTGATTTTGTCTTGTAACTGAAGCTAATCTACGCTGAAAAGCCGATTATACTACACGACTGTTTCATTCGTATTGAGTCAACAGTGCACATCTCACCGACCTCCATGTATTTCGAAACCCGAGGTCACCATCACATGTCCACGTGTTAAGTGACTCCCCGAATGGCGGCTCCTCTAATATTAGTCCTTCTGAATGTAACATACAAGGAAACGTGCTTCGAGCCTTTGAGATTAGTGCGCTAACCTCGCTTGCCACACAGTTATCGGGGATATTCAACTTCCCAAACGTGCCAAATGCCCCAAAACCTCGAGTGCCCCATCTTGGATTCTAAGTGGTGTTACCATCTGCTGCACATCCAAGTATGGGATGAATCCCGTCAGATATCCAAAAATTAACCGTGTCTTCTTTTTTTATTATAAGACCTAAACGATATTACCTGTGTATTCCAGATAGATAATGTCCTATACAGTAACTACTTGAACCCTCGGATACCTTCAAATATTCGATTCACTATCCGATCACTCTTAGATCTGAATAGGAGTTCAGGCCGCGTATCATTTTGTGGCATCAGTTTTTTCCCGGACAAGTACTAGATAACAGCATGTGCCTACGAAAATTGTTGTCGAAAATGATGGGCTCAGTAATTAGTGCATTTTTCATTATGAAAGGCGATTGCACTAATGTGCTTATTGAAGGCTCCTCTCACTGACGGTTTTAGGGGGCTCATCTCCCCAGTTAAATGAAGTAATCTTCAAGCATACTTGAAACTTTTCTCCTCATCCCTTTCTTTCATCTTCCAAGGCTTCAGGATTAGTGTGTCCCACAAATCACTTCACATATGATAACTGGCCGGAGTGTACTTTATTCGGAACCGTCGAACATTCCACCGAGTCCCAAGCAATGCCAATCCCTTCTTTGATATCCACTACTTGAGTGTTGCTGACTGTACCCCACCGCAGGCGAAACTCCAAACAAATATGCAGTGATTACATTCCAGCGGGAATTAATATCCTGTAATAGAAAAGCTGGCAGAGTGCCCACAAGACGGATTTGATAAATCCGTTTGGCTTCGGGATGTGTGAAACTGACAGTTGGTAAACTAGTTGTTGCGCTTGCGCGGTCCCAAACACCCAGAGTTAATGTGAATCTGGACGAGTGCGTGGTTATAATCAGCACATTTGCCCAAAATTGGTGACAGTCACTTACTGATTCACACTTCCAAAATGTGATATTGATGTGGCTGGCACACCGTTTGGGAGCACCATGTAGCCAGACGCTTTTGAGTACGCCGGAAGATCGTGAGGCCTAGAAAAACTGCGATCACCCCACATCTAAATTAGTCATTCACCACTGTCCATAGGTACCGAATCTGACCATCTAGTCGGTTCTCAGCTACCTCCCCATTTTGCCTGAGTTTGCTTTTATAATACGGGCGACTAAAAATATGTATGAGCTTTCAGTCTGTAGTAACAGTGTACTTAGGGCGTCGTTAAGACCGACTTTGGAGTTTTCATGGCCACAGCCCATTCAAACGCACAGACAGGACAAATAAACAAGGTTAAAAGTATTTTTTCCAGAGCTTCTGTCACAGAAGTTACCAAAAGAGAAGATTATCTGCTGGCGTCTAATTTAACGGAACCCCCGCAATGACACTACTTAAGACGATACCATCGCCTGAACACTTCAAGTTGCTAGAAATCCACAACCAGAAGCGGGAGAAAACTCTTAGGGCGGTTAGACTAGCGAACGCTCTTGAATCTTTGAATCATGTTACCGGTATATACTATGCATCAATTTAAAGAGATCCAATAGGCAGACGACAACCAGCTGTTGTCCCGTTTACGCCATAGTTCGCGCGTTGAGGGCAGCCAGGTAACCCAGGAGACCAGGACCGAAAAATTATTCCACGGTGGTTAGGGCCGTCAGCATCGAGCAATCAACAAAAATATTAGCAAAGGGTGATGCAGGATGAATCAATTCATAATCCTTAACAGAAATGCCTAAACAAGGTGCTACTAAGTGGGTGGGTGGGGGAACAGAACGAATGTGGAAACGGAAGAAGTGAAGTGACAGCAGTAACCTTTTTAGAGCATCCGCCCCGTTGTATGCAACAAGTAAGCGACAAGACTACGGATGAAACCGGGTGACGGATGCAAAATGATTTTTTTTCTTTAAATCGTGAGTATACATGGACTAAAATATTGCACAGGAAGATAAATAAGGCCCCACATAATACCTCTAAAACAAAATATTGATCTCAGACCGCCAACCACGGTTCAGTTTGATATGGCTGATTGTGAGTGTCGTAGGTCACAAAGACGCATAAGACGTTGTCCCACGGCAACATCCAGTATATTAGTAGCAGACGGGGAGCAAGTGGTTACGTATAAATTGCGCCCCATTACTGTAGATGATCATTTTGTGCGGAGTCGATAAACCAGACCCACCCCGGCTAGCTTTCTCGAACTCCTAACTTCTGACACGCAACAATGATGTTCAGGTTTATGATGAGCACTCAGGACAGCAGCTTACACGCGCAAAATGGAGCATAATTCATGAATCCACAGTGAGTGACAGGAAATTTAGTGCCTCATTTTTCAAAATTTCGTTACCGAATTACAAAAAGTGCGAAGAATCTAGGGAGTGCTTCAAACCCATAATCTATCAAAACAGTGCCAGTCAATTATAATCTGCTAAAGGTGCGGCGGTTTGGCGCTACAAATACAACTTTTGTGAACAACTCAACCCCGTATCCAATCTTAACACTGGCAGTGAAACATGTCCGCAGCCCAAGTACTTTTACGTAACTCGACCTGGGTTAAGTGGTTAAGTGACCTTTGCCCGTTTTCGGTGACCTTACTGGCCTTCAAGTCTTCGTCTGACTGACGCACTGTACACACTACCCTCGATATTGAATGAACTAAGTAAAATGGCAAGATTCAAACTACTTTGTTGTGACGGTTCTTCTTGCCACCAAGATACTCATCTTTCTGTGTTATGGGATAGGTAGTAGGTCACATGGATTAATTTTAATCCACCATATGGACAAATGCCCTCTTGCTCGGGCAGTTACTGGGTTTTAGTGTAAACGACTGCCACAAAAAGGGTAACGCATTCTGAATAGGATTCAAAGACAAAATATGACAACGAATTACTTACCAACTTTCTCAGAACTTGTCCGTACTGTGATGGTCAAGTGGCTTGTGCTTAGTTCCACATATGTAAATGAGTGATAAATGTAACAATCTTTTTCATGGATGAGTGGTTTCCGTTTAAAATTAATTTCAACGTTAACTCCAGAGCAACGAATGTGAAATTCCCAGACAGCCTTATGACCGTGCGGTTTGTCCTACCCACTGCTTTGCCTTCTCGCTTTCTCTTGTTGCTGATTGGCCAGCCTGACATCCAATGGCCGCGTAGGTCTGGTGCACGGCCTGAGCATGCGTCCGCTTGTTGATGGCCGCAGACAAATGACCAGGTGCAGGGTTCGGCTAGAACAAAGTGTGCGGTCACTGCACCGACACGTGTTATATACGGACTTATTCTAACCCACATGCACTGTAGATTTTATCACGATGCTTAATGTAAAATGTGAAGTGATTGACTCACTGTCATGTGCATAACAAATAAACTGGTATTTTCGGTGCGTTATCGTTCCGTTCTGTCTGTTGCAGAATGAGTGTTGACTTGCTGTCAATTGGCCAGTTACTACACGCGTTCGTGAGTGTGAGGTTGATACAACAACGTTGTTCCCCAACGCTATGTATCCTTGTCAGCCAGGTCGGCACAGTTGTCAGAAACCGATCGGGCTGTTCATAGATGCCCACATCTTGACTTCCCTACGTCTGAATGTGGGGCAAAAATTAATTGTAGTGTCAAGACGTTGGCAACGGTCGTTATGCCAATTCACCCGTACAACGCAGACATATTTTCCAATCTATCTGTAGGTATTGTGTTAAAATTATTAGGGACTAGGGCGTTTACGAAGGTGGTTTCTTGTCCTAATGCCATCGGGTCATTTAACAGCTGTATTGTCAATTAGGAAGTGTTCCCTGAGGCCAAAAAAGGGAAATTTCTCCAGATGGAAAGTTTGATAATGTAGGGCACGTAAGGTCACGTAAACCGATGAACAAAGAAAGCTTCCCGTACACGACCACCCATATATGATTTACCAAAAGACAAAGAGCTCATGAAGAATTAGAATTGATAGTTTGTCACAGTACTCCGAAGCAACTTCTTCAAACAACAGATACGGTTCTACTGATTTTACCTACTCACTTCCTCCTGACTTCATCCTCAGGAACAAAAACTGACCAGTAGGGTCTGAGGTGTCATTGGTCCTTGTTAATCCTTCCGGCTTATAGAACAGAACAGCTTTTCCCGGCCTCTCCATTTAGCGTAAACTTTGGCCTATTCCAGAGACTGCGTATACGGTTAAGTAAGTTGTTGAAATATCTTGGGTTGACAATGCATCTTAAAATTCAAGATTCACAAAAATAAACGGTGTTTTGACGTTTGTTACTTGAAAGCTGACTAGTAGAAAGTGATCACACGTTGCCATTTTTAACATTTTATACCACTTGAACAGAAAAATTTTGAAGCGAGACAGAAGTCTCAGATCCGACTATGTTACAGTGTTAGGCCATACTGCGAACGAGAACCTGCAAGTGCAGTCGCAATTCATCCATTCCCCAAAGGAACCTTCCAATCTAAAGAGACCGTTTATTCCCCGCGAGCTTGATGGATTCATGGGGATAAAATTCAACCCCAAAACTAACTGGAAACTGTTTTAAAAAAATAATTTTTGACCCTACCATATCCCACCAGAGACTATCAGTTTTCATACATCAAAAAGCATGACAGTCTAATTTCGTCTGGCAGGATGTTCAAAAGCCAAGTTTTATTTTGCCAGTTACCTTCGGTGCGCACTTCTGGTCGTTTTATGGCTCGTGCGTATTACCACAACGGTAGGTGACCTGTCACTGTAAAGTATACTTACAAGTGTTGTAAGCTCAATCACTCGATGAAAGTCCATTTATGTGGCTTCTAGTCTCGTTGACTGACCCAGACTTTAGGCGCTCATGTGATAAGAAAAGAGACATCAGTCTTCCTCCAAGGTAGGTGAAGTTAGGACCATTTTTTTTAACAGGAAAGACCCTTTATGGCAAATCTAAGCCAAAATTAGGCGGGCGCCAAAAATAATAGAGACAGTACTTTTTACTTCCTGTTCCTAAAAGTAGGCGATATGGACTAGATGTGTCTCGTTTTTCGCATGCTGATCCTATGTATTCATGCTCCAGAATGGACGGATAACTTTATTTTCACTCAAGTTACGAATAAAGATGAAGAGAAAGGAGAAAGATAAGCTGACCATGGTAGCACACCCGTAGTAAAAAGCCAAGATTACAAAAACTAGGCAGCTATTTTCCAGTCTCAATCTCCGGCCGTGCATTTCAGGGACAGACTTACCCGTATAGCGTCCAACTACCGTCAGGGAATCCATACTTACAATTTTATGCGCAAAAAGATCGAAGAAAGGCAAATATATGGGTGACACGTAACAATACAGTTAGGTTGGGACCAAGGAGAAAGTTGCTGCATAACTATTTTAGTTATTAGGAGTTCGCGCACCTACTGAGCATTGGAACGCGATTTTTATTGCCCAGATTGAGAGAACTGCATTCCAAATTGCACACAGGGTTGGCATACTACCAATATGTGTTCCGCAGTAAAAGTCGTGGCGCTTCCCATGAGATTCTGGAGCTTTGCAGGAAACCCATCAAACACTGCACAGATTTCCTTCAATGACCAGAACAAGTTGCTGCCACCCAGGAATGAGTTTTCATTTTAAGCTACGGAAATTCCAGTTTCACCTTCTAAATACCACACTTGACATTAATATTCACTCAAGGTGCAGAATCTCTAGCAGGACTTGTCCAAACAATGATAGTAGGGCTGAACCTGATTTTACATTTACATATAATCTATTTTCATTTTTACAGATATATTATGTAGCTTGCATCGGAATCGAACCATATTGTCATCAGCATTTTATGAGACGGATCCTGAGGTATTTTTGGACAGCAAAATACGGTTTGTGAGGGGCGGAACTTTTCATGTGCAATACCTGGGAACTGATGAGCATTTCGGAACTTGTCTCAATCCGTCCTTCTGCATAAACACGTACATATACATATACATACTTGGATGCTAACAAAACTAGAGGTGTTCTCAACCATTCAGTGATTCTGTATTTTAGCTTGATTAACTTTGTTTTAGCGTATCTCCTTCCTTAACGGACAAAACACTGAAAAGTCCAGGGGAGTGCGTTAACTCGTCTCGTCCGAGCAGGAGACCTCAGCAATTTCTATGGTTTCACTTCGGAGTGGCCCTTCTTGTATGGGACTGATGAACCATACAACTCAACTCCTGTCCGCTGTTTGCAAAAAGGTAGCACCTGCCAACTGAAAAACCCTCCTGAGTGATATGCTGATACGTCATCAGAATCACCTACCTGTCAAGAGTGCTTGGTATGAGGTAACTGAATAAAGAGTCAACTGAGGGCAAGACATTAATGAATAAATAGCAGTTGACCAGACTTTCGATGAAACAAATAGGCACATAAAAAGTAAGAGAGAGGAAAGAGTAAATAAGCGAAAATTGAAAATATCCCAGGGACGACTTCTCATTGAATGGGGCCCGTGAACTCCAACTTTAGATCCTCTCAATATGGATTTTCGCCCTTTCAAGATATAAATGCAGTTCAAGTGTTTCAACAGTTGCAATGGGCAACAGAATGCTTTATTTGGTTATTTTACTTAGAACGATTTTAAAGGAGGGTCCTGAAGAGGTGTAGCTATAACATAACGAGCATAATTATAAAAATGAGTCCAAATAGCAAGCAAACCTGACTGCATTCCAGGAACCACTGCATTTAATAGCGGTGGATAACACAACCCTTGATATTGGCATATGAACCTATGGTGGCAGTTATTACGGCAAAGTTAGACAGATCGATGTAATGCCGCCCGTCAGGTAGGCACAATCCTCGTGTTTCCGTGTTCTACATCATAAACGGGAGATTCAGCTGAGTTCCAGGTGGGTCTCCCGCAAAACTGAATTGCTTTGCAAATGAGTATATTTGGTATATTTGGCTAAAACCTCTGGTAGTTTTATGCTAATACCACAGTTTCAAATTCACCGATAGAATATTATACGTAATGATATTTGAGTGGACGAGTCAATACATGGGCGACAAGAGTGCACTTACGTGGGTCAATTGCTGTCTAAGTGATTGGACTTGTGCTGGACAGCTAGAGACGGAGTCTCAAATCCCTATGGGACAGCCCACATGAGGTGTGGCGATAAGCAAAATAACGGGTCACGCGGTAGAGAAGATTTTATGGACAAAGTTGACGCAAAACATTTCATTCCAAACCTTCTAGTGGACGCTCAGATTTTTTCATAAAATCGTGTTTTGTGAATGGACAGAATCAATGCTGTCGCTTCGCTTATCAGTCGTGCAAACATGTCATCACGACCGGATATGTCTCGCAATGTTACTACATGCCATTCAAGCCATTCCTGTTGATTACGCACACGAGAACCTAGGTATGCAAGCATCCAATAAATTAGACAGGATTGTAAATTGTCTGATATTTACATCTAATGGCAAAATTTGGCAAAAGTTGTTTGGTGGATATTTCCCCTCTCAACAATGCGCCGACTAACGTGATTGGAGCACGGTATATTTGGTATATTTGGTATCAATCCAGCTTTTGCAGTCAAGCAAGAAAGAAAGTGTCATTTGTTTTCCCCAAAAAAGGACATTGCTAGATTCAACAGAAAGTTGCTTTTTCAAACTGCAATCTCGAATCCCTCTCTAGGTTCGTGAGAAGTGTAACAAAAAGAATGACAAATCTACGATAGTTCTCAATTTTTTCTGCCTAATTTGGTTCCCGTTGCAATATGAAACTTTCAGTGCTCCGTCAAACGCCCTCTATATACTACAAACCAAAAAGTGAATCCAATGTTCCGTTCGTGCTAGTCTCGTCAGCTCTCCGGAGAAACAGTCACTGCAAAAATTCGAAAAAATGTAGTGGGTGATAAATTGCACCTTTGAGTTTAGTAAACCAAATGCACAGATTATTAGACGGAAAACAAGGAAGCAATGCCTGAAATGTCCATATGCGACAGTGTCCATAGAGCCTATCTTACTGACGATTGTCAGTACTTCTACGGGCCCTTCTCAAAGGAAATCCTATTCAATCAAGGGCACAGACTTGATATATTGGACCAATTTTTATTTCAGTCCCCCACCCAAACTGAAAAAATGATTCTCGTACGTTCCCGGAATGGTTTGATTACCCCCTAGGAGAAGAAACATGACAACACACACTTTTGAAACTAATTTATTACTAACCTGACTTTTTTGGTTGAAATACAATGCAAAACGCCACTGATTGCCACAGCTGCAATTTGTTACTCAAGACAAATTGTTATATCACGCAACACATGAACAGTACATGAACAATGCTGACCGTCACTGTTTTGTTGTTGAAGAATAAACGAGAATTATCACAAAACCTGCACGAGAGAGCAGGCTGTATGTGCTCACAAGGCACCATAATAACTACTCTACGCTGATCGAGTGAAAAATTGCTTCCAAATGATTTTCTACCAGCTCGTGACCAAGAACATAGTATAAAATGCCATAAACGGGGTACGGTTTCTAAGAAGGAAACGATCCCAGGGGGTTTTCGGACGTAAAAAGCCATTAGCGTAGCAGAAAACAGTTTCCCCTTAAACTTGAAATCACATTCCAACTCACTCAGGCCACAGACACCCCTAGTCGAGACCCTTTTGGTGTATAAGTTCAATCGAAAATTTTAGACACTTCAGCAAAACGGAAGCGTATGTTCGACCAAGGGTAACATAATATAGAATGGCCCATGAATTGGACGAATTATTGTGATTTAACAACATATATGATCGTAATTAATTAGCCTACCGAGGCATTTTGTGTGCTAAGCATCGCTCACGTGGACACTGATTTTCACATTCCACTTTACACATCAGACAAGGTCGATTCGACTTGCAGAGGCACTCGTTACTAATAACTTGGGACCTGAGCTCCGCGAACAAGCGAAGTTATTCCTTTTGACGGTGCATGTTGGTGAAATGGAGATTTTGTTCCAAACGTAAGTTTTTCCTTCTGTGGGCTGTTTTTTTATTTTTCATTTTTCACGCTTAACACAGTGTATACCCCAAAAGACTTAGAGACATATAAACGTTTTTATGTTCTTCTTTTTCTTCTTCTTCTTCAGAACCACCAGTTTTCTCGCTAAAATGGAACTCATCCTCGTGGTCGAGAACCAGCTTGTTCCACGATTCTGTTTCAACTTAATCCAGATTTAATGGAGTTGTTTAAATGAATATAGATATTAAAAGTTGATTAATTTAATGCCGTTCCACAAGGTTGTGCATGTATATGCTTTAGTCACAGATGTACTGGAAATTAGAATGGTTGGCGCATAGACACAGATGAAGTAAAAGGGTGACCTACGGACAACCCGGACTGTGGAGATATCTTGGCACTCATTGATACTTCATCGAGGAGGAGGCGATGTGCTGTAGCTGTCACCGTATATAAAGGTTCATGCAGATTTTCTATATCGATTCTTATATATTTTCACAGACCACAAGTGGACTAGAACTAGAATATAATAAACGAGTGATTCCGTTGGGCCTCCCTTGAAAGCCTAATAGATTTGCAAATGAGTCCTATTTGGGTTCAAGTACAACATGCGGTTGACGGAAACTCGGGGACTGCGCCTACCTGATGAGCTCCAAGAAGGGCTCACCGGTCGTGGGCTGTTGAAGAGTTTTTAGCAACTTTGTGAGCGGTTTCCTTTATGACAAATGAAATAACTGTTCTTAAGAACAATTGTTTGATGGCATCCGAATCACTGTGTATGGAATAAAATCTGACTTATTTTTATGGGATTCTGTTTCGGCATGATAACCGTAACCAACTTTCTCCGAAGCCTGGCATTATGTGAGTGTTCATATGCAAATTCATATGTTTTGCCTACGTTCTCATACTTTTGTGTAATTTAGTGTTAAACTCCACATATCACATTTGCCACCTGTGCACCTGAATAATATCTCTACCCACTTTGGTTGTATCTACCTACACTAGCCAAGAAATTGTGGTCAGTAGGCCCTGCAAAATTAATCCCAAAAAAGAACAAGATACATCGCACGCGTTGTGAGACTTTTTCCTATTGACCTAGCTTCGTGCCACGAAGCACCAAAAATTTGTCCACTTGAGAAAAGTCGAGATTATTCCAGTCAAACACATAACCAGGTTTTACCAAATCAACAAGCCACAGGTAAACATGAATGGATTTTTGCTTATTATGTCCTGTGCGTGTTTTCCGTGGTAAATCCAGCGACACTGTACCTCAGAGGAAGATATTAATTCATCCGATAGATGGCAAGTGAAACCCATTTTATAACGAATTTTGATGGGGGAAAACGGAATGCTATTTGCGATGCCTCGAATGGTCAATGGAATGTTATCAGAGTGCAGATGAAATATAGCCAAACTGAATAAGAGACAAGTTTGTCATTTGCGGTGCCAGTCAGGTTTTTTGCTAATTGCACGCACCCATTGCTTTTTAGGGTTGCTATGAATACATCCTTTACTTAAGTCAAATAGGTAGCCGCTGTGACAATGGACTGCATTTGAAAGCTGTTCAGTATTTTGGGAGTTTTTTTCACGAAGAACAGGACAATAACTGGGCAGAGTATTCTAAGATTTCTATAAACCTGGTCGACTTAAATGATAAACTGTAATCTCATGGTCCAACTAGAAGACAAAATATTCCAAACTTCGCAGATGAAGACTCTAAATGTGCCCGATCCGCTTAGAAATCCGGGTGCTCCAGATCACGTAAGGCTTTCTGTTACTAATTTAGCCCTTTATAAAGAGGGGTCGTTGAAACCCTTTTCTCAGCAAATCGTAAAATTTGCACAATTAATGTCAGATATTGATGGCCTTTCAGGTTTAAAGTTCGAACGGTTAGAAGGAATCAGCCGTTCAAAGTTGTCTTTGGGGCTGTTCGAACCTAACATATGGTCGTTGGCTTGTTCGCAGAGCTGGGCAATTTGATTGCAAACGTTTCATCACTAATCGAAGTGACATCATCAGTGCGTTATTGGGAAGCGTAGTAGTGCGTAGCGGTGGGTTACTGGTTGTCAACTCGATGTCACCTCAATGTCATCTCGATCGGTGATGAAACGTTTGAAATCAAATTGACCAGCTCAGCGAACAATCCAACGACCATCTACAAACCTAACATATATTTTTTGTCTTCCATGAACATTTTGGATGCAACGTTTACTTTGCGATCACAAGCTTAAGAAGGTCGGCCAAACAAGGTCCTTCATGAGAAGTGGACCTATGTCAGAAGTATACCGTCTCTTGATATTCATGCGTATAGTCATGCTAGGCAGTGCGTTAGTACAGAAAAAATGGTCAGTAAGGCGGGATACTGCACTGAGTCTACTAGAGGGCCCAAAGTCTTTTAGGTACCGCCCGTTGCATTGAACATGTCAGTGGTACTGAATCCATTTGTCCCATCTTCCATCCAGCTTGGGATCAATGCCAATTGTGCACTCTAGTTGTGCATGTTCAGTTCATCACCATTATCGACAGTGAAGCATCAATATTTAATAGTGTTTTGCTGCCAAATAACCATTGTTTATTTGAAAGCCTTAGTGTAGTGAAAAGAATAAACACAGGAGGGACTTAGCACATAACTGCCACAATCATTCAAGGAAACCTACACCTCCAGGCGCCCATTCAGACAATCTGGACAGGAACTCACAAAATAAACGCTTTTGACATCGATTGGCAGTCAAATTTTGCAACGTTCACAACCTGGCAGAATGAAGAGCAAACTGGCTATATCCTAGAAGATGAGTCACACCGACAGTATCCAGACTTTTCGTAGACATTCTTGTACCCTTCTACCAGATCATGGGTTGGCGATCTCTCTACTTACGCCACTCTGAATTGGGCATGGAAGACGAAAGTCTTTTAGGCAAGCGGTAATTCGACTTGTGTATTGCATGACATAATTACCTCATTTTATGTTGCTGAGCACATTCACTGGTGGAATTTCCCCTAGCACAACCAAACACCCACTTCCTGATTTCCTCCTTACGGAGTCGCTGACACTAACCCACCCTGTCTAGGCTTGGGCAACCTGACAGTATCCCAGCCCTCGTGCTTCCTTCGGGTGGCATGGCAGCTAGGCGCCGAAAGGGCGCTACAGCTGAACGATTTTTTTTAACCCACACGAACTATGGTTATGAGAAAACGGTTGTCGATAAAAAGGTCTCAGTTCCGCTGCTGGCAGAGGCCACATTTCAAAGCAATACTACAAAGTAGTATTTAGTCGCTCGGACACAAATATGTGCCACTTACAGCGCTACTAAGCCACAGTTAGCTTAGATAACCTCCATCCTGAATACAAGTCAGCCAAAAACGAATCACCGTAGTTTGGTTGTAATTTGATTTGGCATCAGCATGACCAGAATCGACCAGATTTTTCGATAAGTTGTTCAAACGCCATTGGGGTTATTAACTCTTTTTAAGTATTTTCTGCTGCTGTTTAAATAGGGATATCAAAAACCCATCGATCTAAGTATGATTCATTTTGGGTCGCTACGGTCAGAACTGCAATTTCACATTAACCACTGGGCGGATATGATTAATCGGTAAACTGAACTCGAAATAATCACATTTCAAAGCCCTCTGCTTACTTTTGTATTCAAGGAACTAAACTGACACTTGAGAAGCATTTTCGCGATCAAAATCCACCCTGAACTCACGGTGGGACTCATTCTGTCGACTGCTTAGAACATATGCATTCAGCGGTATACAAGTCTTGTCGGCATATTGCGTATTTTCAATTGCGTATTTTCCTATACAAAAAATGGTATTTTGGTCATGTGGGGCCACTCAAATGCCCAGACGCCGGTAGTAATATCGCTAATAGCAAAAGATTATACATGTTATGGTAACACGCTATTTAATTCTTGTTGCTTTCCATCGAATAATGGAAGAACATAGCTCGTAACCTATAGTTTCTAGCAGAAATAAACTGTGATTTCTTCCATTTGTCCTGTATGCTATTTGTCTACCAAAGAATTGTAATTTCAACAAGCCATTAAACTTCCTGTGTGGCTTCATCTGATGTGAAATTCTTCTCACTTCCCCTTGACGTACTAATGTTCAACCTGACCATCTAGTTTGTTTAGATATACTTTTTGTCCTCGCCGCTAACCCTCATCTTTATTTATGAATTCATTCTCTTCGTCCCGTACATTTCATTGACCAAGGAGACTATCATTTTCGTAAGTAGATCTCGCAGCCACAACTTCATTTGGAGTCCATATAATCTCGACTGCAGTTCGTGAAATATATAACCGACCAAGTATATATACACATATGCATAAAACCATAATCAGAGTGTAAAATGGACAAGCGGACCACAGTGCGTGGTCGATCAAACACTGGAGCAAATTTGTCTGGCAGGTGAATAACACTCAAACTTTACACGTCTAAAAAATCCAACACCTGACAGCAGATTTCACGAAAACAAAAACTTGGAAAAAGTTCGTAGCACTAACCATTGTTGATTTTAGAACAAAAAAGAAACTGATTTGATTTACCTGTTTCAGAGATACTGCTGTTTTTCCTCGAAGCTAGTAATCCTTACCCGGTAAATCACCCGCCAACAGGCCGGTTACTTAAGTCTAAATAGTAAGCACCACTATGCCGCTATTGCCAATAATAAGAGGGCTCTGAGTGTCCTTTGTTATTAATCCCACTGTTCAATGTGGACACAACGGTCAGACAAATAGACTCAAAGTAGTCTCCATACGCAATATTCTACTGAATACTTAATGCAAAACGCGATACTCAAACGGACGTGGTTGGTCTCTTCTTATTCTAGCCCTTAAATAGGGGTGCTCATCCTATATTATCTGCTAGTAAACTTCGTCTGGAGAACGGTATGTACCCTGTAAAAACCTGACCAACTAACAGCCATACCTGACTGTTTAAAGAATATCCTGATAACTACGCCCAACTAGAAATCAACCACTCGAGCCAACTGTTCTACTGTGGCGAAAATGCACACTTGAGATAACAAGGTTACATTCGAGATATCCAGATAGTGTGTTCTGACGTAGGCAATTGTCATAAATAAATTGTTATGAAATGAGAATGCGACAAAAACACTCCCGTCACTTGGTTAAAACAAAGTCGCCCATGATTTAGCCCAGGAAATAGAATGAGAAAAGGAATTTCGCCACGATTTCTCATGCCGCAGCTTGAAGTATGGGGACGGCTTCAAACTGCCAGGATTATAGCTGCTGAACTAAGCTCACTTCAGTCTCATTGAGGATGGTTGTTTTCAGTTGGAACGATGACATAATCATGGACAAGAGGCCGATAAATACCCACGAACTCGGTTTGCCTTGTCAAAGAAAGGGCAATTTCTTACCAGACTGTTTCTGAATCAGTGTGAACTTGTAGTGATTTTTATGAACAAACAAACTCACCCTTTCTGCACGAACTCAGGTTCTAGGCCACATTTTCTAGCGTCGCAGATTCAGACGATACCATTATTCTCAGTTGACGCAGAAGCAGACGAGGTTTTGAATATGGATCAAGAAATTATGGGCATTAGTACAAATAATGCACGCGATTTGAACCAGGTCCCTTAAAGTTACTGGGTTGAAACCACACCAAATCAGCACAGCAAATCGGCAATATCAACTTTCGGCCGATTGTCGAATCCACGAGAAGGATGGCCTATTAGTACTGTGGACTATCAGCAGCCGATCCAGATTTGCGGCTAGAGATTTTGAAGTCCAAATTTACACGAACAATGTGGAATGGTTTCCACGGAAGCTCATTTGCTAGAGCAGTCGTCCAGTAAGCGAGAGGTTATCAATTCCACTCCTGCTTTTTCATTTAAACTAGACTCTGAACTCGTCGACTTCGCGGCTGATTGTGATTTGTCACACTATTATGATTGTCATTCTGGTTTAATCTAAAATATATTCAGCATCGAATTTCCAGATGAATTACACAGTTCGTATACATATTTGATACCTTTAATGACTTTGAAACATGCGTTAGAACCGTAGAGAACACTGGGGAAAATGCGGAAGTCATAGCGCCTACTCACATGGCAGACGTTTTATTAGGGAACGGAACAGTAAATATATACATATACATCAGTAGACCAATTTTTCTCCGAAGCTAAATAAATGAGAGCGAAGAATGGGGAAAAGTAAATTTTAGGCCTGATCTGATCAGCCTCATGATTACGGTAAAGCTATTCGACGAGATCTCACGATATGCATTCAAAGGCCCCGCAGCTAAGGTGCATAACATATCAAGTTTGTGAAAACATCAAAAGATGTAACATATATATTCTCTTTTACGGTTATTACCCTCAGGTCCGATCAATACCATTCAATCTTGTACGAAACTACGTACGAAGATGATGCGGTATTCGCTCTATCCGTTACTGCTTATGAGGTTGATTGAACGTCTCCGAGGGATTTCAAACAAAATTCTGAGGAATGGATCTGAATCAACCATCAGGACTTTCGTTAGTGCTTTGTTTGGTTTTCACGAAAGGCTCAATTGAATCTCTCGTTTGTGATATTCCTTCTTGTGGTTCACCAGGTAGGCGCAGTCCCCGAGTTTCCGTAGAATAGCATAAACGAGAGATTCAGTTGGGTCTCTCGTAAAAACCTAATGGATTTGCAAATGAGTGTAGTTCTCGAAAATAGTCCAATTTGGGTTCGAGTAGAACATAAGGTTGACGGAAACTCGGGGACTGCGCCTACCTGATGAGCCCCAAGAAGGACGAAACCTGTCGTTGGCTGTCGAGGATTTTTCAGCATACTTGTAAGTGGTTTCCTTTATGAAAAAACTATCTCGTTTACCGGAACATCGCAACGTGTGTGGATGATCAGAACAGGCACGATGTTGAAGCTCATGATAATACCACGAGCTCTCTGAAATCGAAAAGTTGGGGCAACGAGACAGTACGGTTCGGAGTGAGACCAACTGTGGATCCGTATTGAGCTGTAAACTAGGTCAGACGCTCACTCTTTCTGGGAAGACGAGAGCGATTGCAAGCAGCGAAGCTGTTGTAATGTCGACCTATTGAAGTGGATCAATCAAATTGCTGTGGTTTACTCAGGGATTCAGATAATCAGAAAACTCTACGTTAAGCCCTGGTTGCATTGATTTATTGTTGAAACTTTCCCGATGCTGAGCGTTCTTCTGAAGTGAGTCAATGGTGGGAAGTATGATCAAAGGGAATTTCACTCTCACGTGAGAAAGTATCCCACTGCGGGCCACCATTATTGGGGCAACGCCACATTTTAATTGAGTTCACTAGGAGAAATTACTAAATTCTCTCCACCTGATGTTGGCCCGATAAGGAGTTCTCCCTCCATTATCAGCGTATCTGAAAAAATAATTTTCTTTAAAATAGTCTTAAACTTCCATTCGGAAACTTAATAAAGCAGCAAGAATGTTTTTGCTGATAGTTTGACCTTTCATGTACAGCTCAAACTTCCAACTAGTTATCGTGTCAAACTTACCTAATCCAACTTTCTTAGCTCACCTAAATTTCTGTGTAATGAACAGATTTTTCGTTGCATAAAAACCTAGCTAATTACCGTTTTGCTTTAGCTAGAGAAGACTATTCAATACGGCGCTTGGTCTTTTAAAGCGTAATTGTGGTTTTACGAGGAACATAAGGAGTTTTCTAGAGCCAGTATCTTCGAACTCGTATAAATTATAACAATGATTCATGTTCACTCTGCACACTCTATAGTTTCACCCCATTGGCCTTTGACACTAGCCAAGCAGGTAGGAAGAATTTTAGCCCCCGAAGTCTCACATTGTATTTGTTCACAAATTCATTCGATATCTTCCGTCATTGTTGAAGCGATCCGCATAGGTTGGTAGGTATCGTGTATGCGAATGCATCACAGCCAAAAGCCAAGAACCTACACGAAACAGAAAACTGCAGTGGGCGTTACTTTAGAGCTTTGGACCGTCTACTGACCGCAACTGCGTTGAACCGTCCCGCGGATTCATCTATGTCATTGCTACATTCACCACTCGACGGTACAACCTCTGCGTGATAACCCAGAGACAAGTAAGCAGGATTAATCCAGTTTTCAACACATGTTGACTGCCAGCCGCAGGTTTTTTTGTTTTGCGGGCGCAGATTCGTATCAGATTCATAAACATTTACGTGTGCTTCAAACTTTTCATCACTCGCCCAAACAGACCAAGCAGGCGAAGTCGTAAATCAGCTGCTTCTCGCGCTTGTTTAAATTTGTCACGTTTGTTTCACATCTTGTCCTGTCAAGTTAAAGACGCTAGATTTACTGTTTCCATTGAAAAATGCGTTGCAAAATGTGAGATGGATGCTCCACCCTGCTGTCATTTTGAAGTCATAAGCCGAAATCGCACAACTAAACCCAGTGATCATTCGGCCAACTATAAGGCAAAGGTTCATTGAGGGGTTCATTCTGTCCAGTGTGTTGGTTTCACATAGATCCAGGCTAACTCCCAGATTAACTGTACATGAAACCGGATTCGGGAACACAGGTAGCTATTTTTAGTTGCCCTTAATATACCTACCCAGTCAGCAGGTAACAAAATAAGGCTGAAAATCGAAAGCAAAGTTTTATGTGGAAAAACAGCCCACTTTTTCATCTGTGCCGAATCTGCACTGGAATCTCAAAATGTCGCATCGGTGAATTCACATGAGTAGTACTAGGACGTAAAAAATCGGCTCTGAGGATTCCGATTTATAAGGAATTTTCATTAACACACGAATTTGCTTGACAATTTCCTGTGTGGCTAGAATGCCCAGAACCTTTGGGGGAAGAACACTGGGAGACCGAGAGTCCAGAGCAAAAGAATCCCATCAGTCTTTGGCGATCAGAGTTGATGTAGCACTGCTTTACGTACTGTTTGGAAGATTTTTTCTTATTTCCCGAAACTATTAATATAATACAATGTATCATGTTTCCTCAAAAATGTGGTTTGCAAGAAAGCTGATCGAGCCGAAAACTGGTTCTTTTTGTCCACAGAACACCGCTAACATTTACCCCCAGCCGAACAAGTAACGTTTGAATAGTGCTTCCAGTCAGATGTCCACACTGATGTTTCATGACATCTTCACCACTGGTGCTTTCGTTTGGTAGATGGCAGAAAAATAAGGGTATGAGAAGGCTTTGCTAGTCCTGTGGTATCTGTATCCCGAGTACCATCTACGGATGCTACTAAAACTACACACAGTGACTGAACACGTGAATGAAGCGTGACTCACTATTTTGCATATAAATGAATTTGCCTGGTCAGGCCATTGGACGATATTGACTTTGCTAATTTCACTACTCTTTTTCTGTGCAATGATTGATGGTAGGCAGGGTGGTTTCGCTGTGTGGTTCATTTGTTATCGGCTGGTCAAATAGGTACAACGTTTGCAGGAGAAAACCGTTCAGATTGTGTGGATGGTCCAACAAATCAGCCAGGATTTGACAACGAGGTGAAGCGACAATGCCAGTATTCCTGAAGCTCCAGGACTTTGTCTAAATCTCAGGTTAGGAGTCGAATGGTGTAGAACAAACCTTAGCCTTGCGAACAGAAGTGGACTTGCTAGCCAGACAGTTCCGACGTTTTCTTGGCTTATCCAAAAGAGTAGGTGTGTTGCTGACGGATCGTAACGTAGTTTAGGCTACTGATGTTGCGGCGACATTTATCACTGTCAGACGCGCAGGTGCGTGTGCCAGATACCCGGATGGATTCACAGTAACTCTTGAATAATTAGCTCGGAATAGTTTTGACTGGACTTCTGGGTTATCAGACCACCTAATCCCAGAAAGCGGAAGCTAATGCCCTCAGATCCCGTTGGTTTAAGAAATTCAAAATGTTTTCTCAGACAACAATTAGTCGGATGCCGACTCTGCTTAGAGCATCAATCAATCACAAACTGACCAAGGGCCAAAATGCTATGGCCATGGTTAGCATTCGCGGTGTGTTTGTGTGAGCAGATGTAGAACACAGTGAATTTGGAAATGGTAAGTTTCGGCACAAAACAAAGCGGATTGTAGAATAATTGTTGAGGAAAGATGGATGAACGAACAAATTTTCCATTGTAACTGGTTGTCAGACAGCCAACGTGGTCAAAACCAGACTAACCGAAGTTGTCTGAAAGCTTCAAGCTTTTGGCAGTCATTTGTCTTATTGGCTGCAATTATCAGCGTGCGAAACGCGTTTGAAAGGATGGGAGCAGACGGAGATGTTGGTTTTTCCATATCAAACTGACATTGTCTTGTTAGTTGTCGTTTGAAATTTGTAGCGTTGTAAGTGCCAAAGAGATTTGCGTAATTGCATGAGAATAAATGACCATGAACGACTTATTTGGTGGAAAGCAAACGAGGTTAAAACGGTCATCTACATCAAATTCAATCTTTCATATTAACTACCTTACAGACCACGATAACGTACACCATACCATCCACAATAACAAGAAAAGAAACAAATCTGATGTTTCAAATTGCCTTCGCGGCCAAATGGTTTCCATAGCTGGCACCGCTAGTCTTTCTTTTAAATTGTAGGCAATGTTGAGCAATTCTCAGCTACGGAGCACAAAATTTCACCTTGTCAATTCTCGAAAATTTGAATTTTATTGTACGTAATCAATACTTTACTTTTTTCCTAAAATTACTGTCGACCTCTGAACAAAAGCGGTCGAGGGATTCCTGCTTTTTCCACCAAAAACACAGTCAGTCGTTTCAACAACTTGAAAAGCGCCGAAAGATACTGACTGAAGTCATTATCAGTCGACTGTCAACGCGTTTGGCGAAAAGT
This sequence comes from Opisthorchis viverrini, assembly GCF_000715545.1. Classification (NCBI taxonomy): domain Eukaryota; kingdom Metazoa; phylum Platyhelminthes; class Trematoda; order Opisthorchiida; family Opisthorchiidae; genus Opisthorchis; species Opisthorchis viverrini. The sequence goes on from NW_008751693.1 coordinate 1,357,002, forward strand.
TAAAAAAAAATCACGATTCCCTTTTGATACAAATGTTTTTTACTAACCACTTAGGAAGAACAGAATAGTACAATGTATTCAGAAACCTTGAAAACAATACTGAGCCAATGACGAAACTGACAGATTTTACAAAAGTTTATCCTCTGATCTCACATACACTGTGAGAATACATTTGACCTACATATTGATGACCATCAATTTCATCAGACTGTGATTTACCAGTAAATATTTTAGGTGCTGTAAGCTTCAATGTCACTCCTGGCGTGACGATCCTTACAGTCTTTCTGCCTTCTCCTCTCTAATGTCTGAAGAGGCGAGGGCCTAAAGCTCACCATTCTTGTCTTTTCGTCAACTGCCAGTGCCATAGTTATGAAGACCAGACTACAAAGATGACGTTACCCTCCTTCAAATAGATGCGCTTATATCAAATCCTTATTGTGTCATACTATACTGCAGTTCTGAGCTATTCTCGGACCACAACACGAATGAATTGTATGTTGCATCGTGTGTCCCCTTCACTTAGCTTATCTTAAACTCCGTTTTTAGCTCTTCTGATTGAACTGAGTGCAGACTTTAATTGCTTCCAAATAAGCGTTGAAGTATGAATTATTTACCAGCAGACTACTTTGAAATAGCTGGTAGGTCTGCGTTTATGGCCATAAAAAAATCCGACGGTTTTTTTAGCTGCTGGAGACAAACATGCGTGGGGGGCTGTGGATCACTTTTGTGCAAATTTAGGCACGGTGAAGTTGCCTGCAGGATTTCATTTATATGAAAGGTTACGTTAAAGGTATCACTAGTCAAGCGACGTTTCTGACAGTTGAACACGCAGAATACCACCTCATATTGCCTGAATTCTAGGAATAAATTCTTTCTCACAAGAGAATAAGGCAAACATTAGGATATCACCAAGACCTAAGCTGGGAACGATCCTGTGCTGTAGACACGGACAAAGTTTTGTCACCTTGGTTGATACTCACATAGTGTTCGTATATTCTCAAGAAAAAATGGTTTAATATTGCACCACTATTCCTCCGAAATTAAACTAGTTGCACAGAATTCTACGGCGGTAGCTTTTTTCGATTCAACACGGACCATTAGTCAACAACTGAGCCAATGGACACAGATTGCCACTACTGTTAGCAGCTTGGGGTCAGCAGATAACCGCTGTACGCAAGTTACGGCAATGGGTACTTTGGTTACATTTATTATACGCCTTAAACTTTAGAATCTGGGTTGGCTTGACAAAATCAATGAGGTAAAAACCAGGACCAAATACCAAATTTCGCTGGCTTGCAAAGGAACCACATTGTCCCTGTTCTTATTCAGTGACCAGTTGTTTCAGGTAGGGGCCATTCCAACTTTTAAATAGAATGCAAATACGAAAACTATGCATGCTGTTCCACGAAACTCAGGAATCCACTTTTTAGAGAGTACGTGTGAATTCGGACAATCATCATAGTTTTTTCCATTCCAGGTCGTAATACGATCAAGAAACAGAAAAAACATTTCCCCAACCCCATTACTCGGCGGTCCCCTGCTATCAATCGTTTTCGAGAAGTCCCGTGTGGGTTGAAAAATAATCCGCATTTCGGCCACATGGTACGCCTGAAAGAGTCTAGAATTTTTGGACGTATATTGCGAGTTGTTGTCGCTTCATAAGCAGAAGTTTCGATTCTGCGTAAACGGAATGCACCTCGAAATAACACCGGCTTTCTTGTTTGCAAGTGACACCGTTTCGGACCGTGGGAAGACTGCCAAAAACGTGACAGTTGGGTGTTGGTTGAACGTGAGGAGACATGACATGTTGAGGTACGAAATGTTACGTCGTGTGCAGGGTGAAGTTAAGGAACATTTTCTTCGTGATGAGAAGTTTTGCGACTGTTTCATCAGTCTAATCCAGAGTGGCAAGAGCCCATGTAATGCACTGGCCCTTTGTGCCGATGAACGTGGATGAAGACAGGTAAATACGGTATTTTAGTCTCACAGTGGTGATTATTTTTATCCAAGCAAGCTCCATTCACTGACTTCCGTAAAGGCGCATGCGATGTTCACAAACATCTCGGTCAATCTGAAATTTGATAGATGAACCTCACCTCCTCGAAAATTGAATACAGAGCATATGCAAACGCCTAGCACCGTCGACCGGTGGCTGCATGCACGGGACCCTATGTTACATGTGATTCTCTCCCAAGATAAGTCAGAGGTGAGAAATATTGTACCATCAGTAGTTTGATATCTGACATTACGATGTATGACTGAGACAAGCCAACAAGCACTCTGGTCTTCACTTAGATAATTATAGTACCTAGCTGACCTGATATGTGATTGAATCTTCTAAATAAACCAATTTAATCCGGTGAATTATCTGAACAATGTATAAACTTTCACAGCAACTTCCAGCAAAAACCACAGCAGTGTACCCGGGGACGAACAACTATCTAGCCCTGAGATTACTGTCAAAAGGACGTCACCTAGCGAAATCCAAATGAAATAGATTAGGTTCAGCCTTTAATAGAACTGATTCAGCTGTACTCTGATACCTGATTTCTACCACTAGAAAAAGTACACCCAGAAATTCAGCATGCGATACACTTGAACTCGATATTTCCGCTACAGTAAAAGTCCCGTTAAAAGAAACGGCAGTTTGAAAGCTTGTTGGAATGATTTTTGCACGCAAACGTACAGTTGCTTACTCAGCCTTACCTTACTCACGAACGCGCTACACTAGCTTGGCTAAAAGACAGCCATGGGTTTCCCTTGATATCGAAATATCATTCACTGTCCTGTTGCGTACTGTTTACTCACCACCAATAAAGCCCTGTTATTTAATCAATATTAATTGCACACCTAATCAATTTCTTTGCCATGGAGTTTATATGGATTTCGATTGAACAATACATTCATCTGGTTCCCGTTACATCAAACAAAACTCCTTTAGATACGTAAAATTATTTATTTTACCCTACAGCTGATAAAGAGCAGTGTCACCATACTACCTTATGTATTACGCGTTATTTGTATTACAAATTGGTCGTGATCGGTACAAAATAAATTGGCAAACGGTTTTCTCAGTGGAAAAAAGACTAAAATCTACGTTGTCTAGAAACAGGAAGAGGAAGCTTGAAGTTAGGGAAGTTTCCGGCAAGATTACTGATTCACGTCGCGGAATGAAGTTTGAATCTCCTTCGTGATGTACACGCATTCCAGCGGAGGTGTCATCTATTGACCACAATAAAATAACTGATTTTCTAATTCTCCCCACAAATTACATTATACCCTAACACTAGCTTGTAGTCGTCAAGAACGCACTGATAGCGGAATCACTTTTATTCTAAAATTCTTTCCGATCAAAAGTAGTTCACTGCTCACTTTCTAGGTCACTACCGCTAATATGCATTGATTCGAGATGAAATAATACGAAATATTTTACAGTTGACTTCAAATAATACCATATTGTTATTTATTTATTTCCGGTAATTAAGTGGGGCTATTGATGAAGATTGCCGGAGAATTATGTTGCTATTTCAGAACGAAAGTGTATGAAGATGAGTGTATGAGATGAGTGTGGATGCCTTTGAAGAAGGAACATGCAGGGAGGCAGCCTAATCTGTTCAGCTGTGATGGAGGTAGCTATTATGCAGGCCTGTTTACAGTAAGGTTGATTTAAAAATTTTTGTAACCACTTTATGGTAATGTCGCTCCAATGGTCAAGACAAATCCACAGGACAAATCTGGTTTAATAGTTGGCTTAAGAATTTTCATGGCAATACTGAGCTGACAAGGAAGCGTTCCTGTGAATGGTCAAATGGAACTTACCATCCCGAAAAATGCCAAACATCAATACCTACATCCATAGTGGCAAGAGCTGCCAGAGTGTTGGGAGTTCTCATTTACCTTGAAGGCAGGTTTTTTTCGCAATTATTTGTTTTGTACACATTACTGTATACAAGGCCATTTTGCTCAGTACTTCAATAAAAGACAGCCGAAGGGAGACCATCATCCGTTCAAACGAGATGTTTTTTTACCCAGAATAAGTTGCCCCAATTTAGTAACACAAGAGTTATGCTATGCGTGGCCTCCAGCTAAAAAAAGTTGATCGCTTGTGATGACAGGACATACGATGGGGCGGCAAAAGGCCCAATCTAACGAGTCTTGTGCAAAGCCTTATGGTCGTAATAAGGAGGGCGGACTGTTGCAGAGTAGGGTTTTGTTTTAGTATAGGACTGTTTCTCACACCAAATTAATAGGGTATGACGGTGAACAATAATTAAGACGGGTGACTTGAGCCAACTAAAACGCCAAGTGAAACGCCCGAAAGTTTGACGAAAGGTAATGAGCACTTGCCGATGTACCTCATCACTCCCAGCATGACCTGGTCACCAAGGTACATTGCAAATGATGTATTAGAAATTGTTGAGTAGAGTTCGAGCTGGTGGACGCAATTAATCTCAACTACTGCGGTTACCACTTGTTCTTACCTAGCAGGATTTCTCGGTTTGGGTGTTATCTATTGAATTATCCTATTTAGTGTGATTTAATAAATTCTCCACGAATCTATTGTTCCGAACTTCTTTGCAGAGTAACTGGTGCCGTAATCATTTGGACGAATTGTCAATTTCCTGCCACAGAAATAAATTAAAGTAAAACAGACAGTGGCTAAATACTGCCTCGTGGAATCAGTGTATAAATTTATGGTAATTAATATTACTTCGTGCTATCAATAACTACACCCCTATAGTCTTGGGGTTGTTGCAAAAATGGGAACATCGGAGAGCATACACATTTTTCAGGAGCTTGTAAACCAGATCAGTCACTTATTTTCCTCTGTTTCCTCAGAAATGAAGAAATTGATGGAAGAGGGTCTAACCATGAACTGAAATTGGTGACAATGATGCCTTGCCAACCTAGACTGGCAAGTATTTTTCCCTCTGAGCATTGTACTGGTGGAAGTACTTGTCATAAGAATATTCATTTCCAGGAACAAAAGCAGAAAAACAAACAAATATTGCAAGAAACGAGACTTACATCATTTCACATCAAGACAAAATGATGTGTCAGAAAACTGCTTAAATAACAGTGACACGTCCCTGTCTTGACAGGACCGTTTAGTGGACCCAATCATTACAGGAATGGTTTGGATCACGCTTGATTAAAAGCTCCAATAGGTGATCAAAGTCAGCACATTATGGTCAACCACATTGTACGAATATGTGACTGTGTGACGGTTTTGCCATACATCTAGGAAAATATCGATATTGTAATGGCTTGGTCTCATTTGTTTTGGACGAGTAACTCTGTTGTCTCGATGTTTCGAGCGCATTCCATGAAAGGGATGACTGTCCGCTTTTGTTGAAAAGCAGTGAACTCTGTATGACGAATTCAGTACCTGTGAGTTATCGGGACTTTTGGTATAACCACTGATAAGTGTTAAGCTTTCTTGGGCCAAGAAGTGATCAGAATAAGTCAGTAGGTAAACAGGAATCAAACACGTTGGTGAAGAAATTTTCCGGCCCATAAGCCTGAAGTTTGCACAGCTGAAAGCTACGTACCGCATGGCGGACCATTCAGTACTCACTCGATGGCTGTATGAAGTTTCGTGACACCGAAATTAAAAAACGTGCGTTTAATGACCAGTCCTTGATAAGAGGCCCTAAATTGCTTCAAAATCGTTCGTTCAAAATGAGGTTGACGTTTAGACGTCACCCACGCAATCTGAAAAACAACAAAGGCATCAGTAATGAGGCACAGAAAAGTGTGAGCATTCATTCATTTAGATGCTTGAAATCGTTGTGGCCCTATAATTTTTTCACCTGACACGTTTTTCATTCAGACGATTAACTGCAGGCAAAGGTTTGAAAACAGGCCTTGCCTTCTTACAATCCCAACAGCACTACACACTTAAGCCTGCTGCCTGAATAAACACTTTGTTTGACTTCCATATCATAAACAAGTTACTGCCGGTAATTATTTATCATTAAAGTTTTATGATTGGCGAAGTGTAGGATTCATAATCTAGATACTGTAAGCTGCAACGTGCGTGAAATTCGATCGCCCCCTGGATTTTGGAAATATTCGCACGCTACAATTAGACCTTTCGGGAACAGTGTTAACAACAATGCAGTTGGTTACCTTAGAAGCCTTAGCAATGCTCTCAGTAAAGCTTAAAATACATCTTGGAACAGAACATTTCGTCACTCAAATCTTCAATGACGACGAGATGATCAACGCTACTTTTAAGACTCCCAACGAAAAGTCATCTCTCAGTATGCCATAGCATAAAAATAATCGTGGGAGTGCACCAGTGTCGCTGCATTGCCAGCGATTTCAGCATCGTGATTGATACCCGGGCCAGAAACAAAAACATTCAAGATGTTTTCAGTGGATTTCCAGGGATGGCTTTTGAAACACAAAGCTGTAATCGACGAAGTCAATGGTTATTTGCAAAGTTCCTTCAATCAGAAGATTTATAAACTAGTAATGCTTTTCGCTGTTCCACATCCCTTCTAAAAAATGATAGTATTAAAATGGTCTTTGTCCAGGGGCATTTAACCCGCCAACAACACCGAATGATGCTGCAATGTGTATTCTCTTAGTAAGAAGGAACCTGTTGTACCGTCTGATTCGCATTAGGGAAATATTCGTCTCTCATCTTGTTCAATAGACACTTGATCTTGCAGTCACTTTCCACAAACTTCATATACACAGAAATTGCGTATTACATACCAGGAGATGTCAGTACATTCGACAATATTTCAGCTGGTAAATACCCCCAATTTGGTCAACTATTCGCCAATTTCCTCAGGCGAGTTAGCAGTCTTTTTATGAGCCAGTGGTCAACAGAAAATATTCCTCATTGAACTCAAATTTGAGTTCACCAAATCCAGTCGACCAGATCTTCCGTTTGGAATAAATCCTAGTGGAATTTAATAAAATGGCAGTGATTATGAAGGGCTAGTAGTGCCCACTATTAATTGTTCGAGTGCTTTCCTTGCAGCCGGTAAATTCATTTTGTCACTAGTCAGCCCACGAATCGACACTTACAAAACGCGTTCCAGTTTCGCAAGGCTATAACATTTGTTCAGTCTGTATTCAAATTCATTTCGGTTGGTCGTTCCATCACTTGAACCCAAATATTCATGGTTTTTTCACACCGTGGATTGAATTTTTCTTTCTGTTAAAACTCATCTGTGTCACTTTCGCTTGGCTCTATCAAAATGAGAATTTCGGAGATTCAGTGTGAGATGGATGTGTCGCTACTAGTTCATGAACGAATCCCGAATGCACTTGAGTTATCACATCCGGACATGCGGTTATGCTCATGCTCAAGAGTTGCGATCATTCTGTTCGAATTCTGGAACAAGGAATTGGGACTTGTTGCTCCAACCAAATTGCTAACCGGAATAATTTTATCGGGACAGGGAGAAGTCTGCGCAGACGAGCATTGTATGAATGCAACCGTACAATTTTAATTTGTCTATGAAAACATCTGAATTCGTTAGTGGGCTGATAATCAAAAGTGTCCCAAAATTATAGACATACTGAATTTCCTGGTATGAAAACTCCTCAGTTGGACCAATAATGTTTTAATTCCAAAAGCATTGACTTCGAGGCGTAAAACGAAAACCTCAACCTCCGGATAAGGTTAGTTTCAGAGAAATCACTAGGGTGTCTTAAAATTTAACTGATTGAGGAATTGCTCTTGCGTATTCACTCTGCAATCGCTCTCATGCTTTAACTGAATTCATGCGCGACGTCCGGTTGCTTAAACCAACCAAGGTAAAAGAAGTGACCACGCATAAAGACCTATGGCCCGCAAGAAACACAATCCGACAAATAATACGAACAAAGCGCAAGAAAATTATGGATTAGTACGGAATATTTCTGGCATAACACAGACTACGGGAAATTTCATTACCCAAAAAGGGGTCTAGATCGAACATCAACCGGAAATCAAATTTTGCAATGGATTATTCGGCCTGTACAATCGAATACATCGAATTTAGCCATGGAAGGGAGGGCGAAGTTCGACTGGAAATAATCACCAAATGACAACAGCTGAGCGAGGGCAATCACTTATAGAATAGAAATATATATTTGGGTCCACAGGAATGGTAAAAGAATGCTTTTGATAAAGTGTTACTGTTCTCATGAACAAAAAACGTGCACTGGAAACGTGTTAGATTATTTATCATCAGTTTCGCATGAGGAATTATAAAATAAAAATCATTCTGACCAAGCAAAACTTTGTCTAGGCCGTTGCGACAGAAAAATCCAAAGTCGAAGCTAAAGTTAGGACATAAGTCAGCGCTGGAACCCTGCAATTCTGGGTGTTTCAAAGTTTTGGAAAAGCGTTACGAAACCACAACTAACCGGCCATTGATTTACCTTGAAGCCCTACGCATAAACAGTAGTTCTTCATAAAAGTGACTCGCATGATTCTAACAGTCTTAAAACACTGTTTTTCTGTTTGACAAGATGATGCTATCCTCCGTTTTGACGTGAGCAATTTTTAAATCATGACAAAAACTGCTAAAATTTTATAAGTTTTGAGAGACGATAATACATTACCAAATAAAGCACTATGGCCATCTACGGAATTGTCTTATCACTACTCCACCTCATGTGGAGTAGTAGAGTGGTAGAGGAGTAGTAGAGTACTGGTGACGTGGCATTACCAGTATAATCCACATGAATTTACTCGTTTGAGCATTATTCAGAAGCCAAACCACTCGAATATTTTGCACGCCGTCGGCGAGTTTTGATCAGATTCATAGATGGCTCTATCTGTTCTTGTACAAGCTATCCTGCGTTTCTTATAAGATCAGTGCATCAGAATACAGTTGGCCACAGTGGACGAGGGGAACAAACTGCATAAGTATGCTCGACAGGAGTCTAGCCATCAAAAGAACACCGAGTTTACTGTTGGTATCCGATAAAACCTGTCACATTCAGACTGATGTCTAATTATGCGTCTAAATACCCAGACTTCGGAAACATGTGGTTGTCATTTGTTCAGTTACTTTAGTCGGACAGCGTGGATGACGATAATCCAAACTGACTAATTAGATCAACGTCAAACATAACGAGTACCAGTCCACAGAACAGAAAAGGAGGTTCACGTCGTCTTCTTTTGGCGTTACCTAAATAGCAGTCGAACATGACAGAAAAAACGATCCAAAAAATTACGCCACGCATAAAACCCTGGAACAGATTATGAGGCATGTCAAAAACAGAAAAGACACTCTGAACAGCTTCAGTTGCGTACGTAACATCAAGTGTGGTGATTGGCCGCAAGAAAACATCGAAAAAGCAAACAGGCAATCCTAGATAGGATAAGATGTGAAGGGATGACGTGTCAGGTTCCTACCAGGAAGCTCGAAATTCTACGAAATCCCGAGATCCTATAGTGGACTTTATTGACGCTAACTTTGGGTGTACACAATTAACACGTCGCCCACCAGTCATCCGCAACGACTGAGTAGTGCCGCCTTCTAACTGGGTTGGCTTCACCTCATATTTGCGCATGCAGCCAGAATGCCAATAAACGGATAATAGTCAACGAATTGTGGCGGTAATCTTGACACTGACGCACATACACAGTTATTAAAAAGTTTCATTCTTATAAAGGTTCAGTGAACCAAAATGTCCATCCCATATTAGTTTGACTTTCATTTCGCCTGTATCCTAGTCGTCCACTCGTTTTACGCTGATGTCACACACAATCTGTATCAAAAAACACCTTCAAATGCAATGTGGGTTTTTGTTTCGGCACTCAAATACCATGCTGCACAAAACAATCAGGCGACATTGATTATTCTATGTTGTCAAGCCAGTGATCAGGTTTCATGCCAAGTTTCCACCCGAATCGTTACGGTTCGTGCAAACCGATCAGCTGCTTATGGATTTGATTTCGTTCCGCACACCGCACGCCAAAATGTATTGGCATGCAAGACTCATGAGGAGTCCCACAGCTGCTCTTATTTTATTGTTCCTACATTCAATTTGTCAAACATTTACAAGACTCATGGGCAAACCATGAATGGAGGAGTAGCCTGGATTTCTAGCCAGGGTCCTCATGTCCACAATTAGTCTAAGTAGAAAATTTAAATGAAATGACTCCAGTGTGACAGGCTACCCATAAGATAGTTATAGCGGCATCGTTTGGCAGTTTTAGTGCTAATATGTGGAAAAATTGATTAGGGGAAGAGATAAGTTATCTTCTTTAGCATTAGCGTTATATTACATTTTTAGTTTAATTGCGAGGAACTACCCAAAGCTGCTGTAACTACCGTGCATCTTAAATGAGGGGCCATTTCAAACAGCATGTGTCTAATGGCATTTCCTGTGGTTCTTTTGGTCTGTTTCACACTCTGACATGAAACAACAAGTTCCTTTGGGTTATATTTGCCGTACAACAAAATAACTAGTTTCTTTTTTCCCCATATCATTTCCTGGTGGAATCAGCATAGATAACCACTTTAATAAGTTTTCTATCTGTTTGTGCTGACACTTGAAGTGATCGCGAATCCAACCATGATTTTCCAATGCATTTAAAGTCTCCGATAAAAAAACTACGTGGGTCCCATTCATGGCTACTTCAACACTCCCTACTCAACTGCGGATCCACTGTTTATTTTTATCATTTTGTACGCCATATAAGAGGAGTGTTGCGCACGTTAAGTTTCAGACCAATCCTCAACATTTTCACGATTTCCACCTCAGTGGATCAGCGGAGGCCTAGTTAACAGAGGCACAGCAAACCCGCGTGATGTCCTGTGAGATCTGGTGAAGTACCCCCTGGTTTATTCATCATGGTGTATTTTGTCACCAACCTGTGGACACCTTAGGCCAAACCAAACAGCTCAAAAAATGGGACGTTTCGGAAATCGGCTTTGGGTATACGTGCCTTTAACGTCGTCTTGGGGATTCAGACGCCATTCAAAAATCCAAAAACACAGCACATATAAAACCTGTTGAGTGAGTGGGATAAAAAATCCGCAAGTTGTTCAAATCCATTTCAACATCACCGACAACGTTCTGTCGGTAATAAATGCTATGAGCAATCAAGCAGGCTTCATCAAAGGCTCAAAATTTTTCGAGAATGAACAATTTGCGTTCGTGCAGAACATATAATCAGACAAATTAAACTGATTGAATTTTTCACTACACTGCACTCTAGAAAATTGAAAGTGGATAATATTGGGTTTCCTGACAGTCACTTTAGTTATTGTGTGCGAGGGGACGTTCATAATGCATGAACAGCTGGTTGATTTGGGACCCAAAAATTTGCGATTAATCGGACTGGTGGACAGTAATTCAAGTGAAGAAAATATATGGTGACAGCCTTTCCGGCCAGTTTCCAGATGGATAATGACATTAAACAAAATAACCTTGAATACTACCGGTCGATATCCTGAAGCGACTTGAGAAAATATTCCGGTAAGTCTGTGTCTGGTTTATGTGAACTATGGTGATTCACAGGAACACACTCTCAGTCCAGGGACAGAGTGCTTCTCATCAGGTCTCTTGCGTACGCAGTACCGGAATGATATCCGGTTTTATTTGTTGTCATTACTCGTGGAAAAATTCAATGTTGACAGGATCCATACCAGCAGCTGACCCTAGAAATTAAATAAAATTCGAACACAGTCATTAGTTAAGTTCACGACTCCCAGTGCTATTATCAGTATGAAAAAGTGCAAATAATCCAGGGCAAAATCCCTGTACGTTTTCTCAAATCGCAGGCAGGTAAACTGGAATTCAACTGGAACAACAACTTTTTATAGTACGTAGGACAATGACGATGCTTACGTCAGCCGTGTACTTTGTGTTTCGGTTTGTCATCGGGATTTCGCAAGTTTCACAGGACTCGCAGTAGTCTGTGAAATAAAATTTTTAGGTATATAAGGAGTGATATTTAATATTCTCCGTTTTGATCATATTAGACAATAATATTCTTAATCGACATTGCGTCCTGTGAGTAGAACCAGTCCATACCGATAGCAGAAAACAATGGCTGTTTGATCTTTACTGGAAACCATCAGCAGTCTACATCTCAGAAAACTCGGTGAATTTCGAAACCGCAATCTCTCGGCTAGTGGGTTGAATACCTAACCCTTTTATCACGAGCGGATGATCAACAGTGTGATTAACTCGCACAGTTAATCTTGTGAGACCCACGTCAGCCATATGTATGGATGAAATTTTGTTGATGTTTCCAATCCACTTAGTTTTTTTTGTGGACCAAAATCATGATGGATTGTCTCCATTCGGCCCTTTGTTCTTTTTCATTATTTTCATGTGCAATTATTCAGAAAATGCGCCATGATTCCTTATCCTTGACATACCATGGTCTTCAAAATCAGCGTCCTATAACACTTAATTACTGCCGCTCCGCCAGCACTCCGGCTGCTGCACTTTACTGGACTAATTTAGTTTATTTTTGTTCCGATTTCTAATAAGTGTTTGAACGGGCTGGGCGTATTCTTGCCATGGGTGCCATTCAGCATCTCTTGTGCCGTTGTATCTTCACGGATGAACAGATAAATGTGAATGGACCAATCGTGAATGGAAGAGGACTTCATCAATTTTAACCTAATCAGAAACGGACAATTCTATGGCTAGAATACGTTACCAGCATACCAACAGCAAAGCTTATAAGCTTTGCGCGTGAGGGAGCCTTTTACAAGTCATCAATTAGAAATTATTCATATCCTAAATTCAACCCGATCGCGATCTTAAGAAAACACCTCAGGTTAGGAGACAGTGCTATGGAATACCATAGCAAATATAAACAATATTTTGCTTGAGTTTTCACCAGGACAGCTGAGTTTCGCACATCTGCGTTTACGTACACGAACCCTGAAAACTACAGCCAGCGATCAGGAAGTTCAGTTTCTGACAGCATGTTAGTTGTACTCAGTTGATTTATGAGATTTCTGCAGTCTGACAGGCCCTTCATAGAATCTCGTGTGAGCACCTGAGGCGCAACATAATGTTGCATGATTGATTGTGCCATAGTAAGTTTATCTTTATTATTAACTTACCTCCTATCTTATCGAATTAACTATGATCATGTGGCCTACAGATTGAGAAACGCGTGCTTAAACCTAATCGGCAAGGCCCAGTGACGTAGCTCTCAGGCCATGCGTGAAGATATTGGTATGTAGCTTATGAAACCCTAGTCATGTTGAATTTTCCAAACAATCTTTCACCAGCGTGAACGAACTCTTTTATTGCGAATTTATTCTAGCCGCACTCTCGCCTAGTAGAGGTCTACACATCTTTTGTCGTGTGTGCCACATGTCCCAACAACAATGAACATAATAGCTATTCCGTACAACCCGGATGATTGATTACCCGCGAAACGGTAATTTCTTCTCCATAGCTGAGCCTGGATGACTCAGCTCATTTAGGGTGCAAGTTTTCATGGCATTCATGTCACTGATCAGAATGATTTGTAGTTGTCACACAGTGGTTGTGGTTATATCCTTGTGGGCTGTCCGGTGCACAGAATTACACGTGTTTTTCGTTCATGAGAATCGTACCGCGAATTCACTGGGTGTTGGGTACTAAAATGGGTTCGAACTATTGAGACACACATAGGGTCAATGAAAAACCACCATGTAGGCCTTATCGTGCTTTTATATCGTAAACGACTGTTTACCTTCGTTGGTGCGTAAACATATTCGACAAAACAATAATGGTTGAAGTGTTGGAGAGAGAAAAAGAATGTCGGCCAAAAGTCTGAACGCTACAGTTTGCGCAAAACAGAAAGCTGCAATCATCATCCATGTTACCATAGGAAAATCAGCCTACAAACTCAAAACTGAGAATTTCCCATAAAATAGATGGATTTTGGAAAATTTATTCCAGCACGTATGATAACATGAATGTTGTGTAAATGGAAAATCACTTGTGCATATATTTTTACTGTGTTCACCCAGATGAGCTAGTTTCGTACCCGATGATTTCAAGCACTTTTCTCTTACCTCTCTTTATCTGTTAATTGTTCTATGTTGAGAGGCATGTGGGTTTTGTGACATGTTGATAAATAAATAAAACCACAAACTCATGAACTACTCGGGATCAGGCTTTTAGCCCATTACATATAAAATCTGATCTTCTTCTGAGGGGACCCAGGTCTTCTGGATGGTCAAAGTAGAAAGTTCTACCTTAACCTGGTTACGTTGACGAATAAGAAAACGGAGCAGGAAAGTTCAATGGGGAATATACAGAAATTGGTCCAGATTTATTTTTCGCGTAAAGTACTACGGACATGGAAACACTTCCTCCACGGAATATTTGTACTTCTTATGACATAGACATCAAACACAAAAATACTCAAACGTTAATGCAGATAATTTTTTGTTCAGTTTTCCTCGAACTTCGAAAAGGATGTACCTAGCCAGCCGAACGCTAATTTATTTGGGACTCCTTTATTTTCATCTCGATATTCCGGAAAGCTTAATGCTTCACTCGGGGTATTAGAAACTCACTGATAGCAAAGATTGCAGCAGCAGAACTCTTGCGTCCCTCTGTAAGTTTTCGTTTTGTTCCTGGTACTGATGATTTGGTGGACTTGAAATCCGACTTCAATAGTCCTTTTATAATGCTAAATAAAAATTGTTCTAGTATTCTCCAACCATGGTTACAGAATAAAATGTGCATCAAAGACTGGTATTGGTATGGAAAAGTTAAGAGTCACTGGACTGTGGCCTAAAGTGACTCTTCTCCAGGCATTGTGTCGGATCAGTTGTTAAAACTGACTTATGAATCAGTTCTGTTAATATCATTTTCATTCCCGCAGTGGAGGTGGAGACGCCCCACAAGATGACGTTATTCGACGCTTTCATTACCTGTCATTGCCAAGCCTGTCGCCATGGAAACTGATATTGGTTTAAAAAATATCTTCAGTTTTTATGTGCATCCTGCTGTACACTCATCTCCTTTAGGAGTACAATGCTAGGCAAAAGATATGTACTCAAGCGGATATCGTCCCACAAAACCTATATTATTCACATTGGAGATTAGTCATACTCATTTGCTTCATGTCAGGCAGACGTCTAGGTTGAACCGTGCTATACCACAATTCACCATTTATGCTAATCAGGAAGGCCACCGAGATGATTCCAGCGGTGCCTTGTTGTTGTTGTTGTTGTGCGTAACTCGGGAGGAGCACATAAAAACAGTCATTTCCCAGTCGGTTTTGCTGGTCCTTGTTTTGATGCGTCACAACATCCGCTTAAACCGACAAGCAAATCTAGTCTAGAATGAAAACAATTCGGCCAATCAGCGTTCAGCAGACTTCAGTTTGACTGATGTAAATTTCAAGACGCCTGACCTTTAAATCACAAACTCAATCATTTTTCACACTGATACCTACAAGCTAGTGCTCACGGTTGAATTCAAACAAATATTTGGGTGGTTCGCTCTGTGTGAACGCCAAAAGTTCGCAAGCACACAAGTAGAGGCACTGAAGCATATACAGAACTAGCAGGCCGTGACTAGAAACTGATTTACCATTTTGCTGTACCACGGACAACTAGGTATTCACAACAACAAGTGATTAACCGTAAGAATCGTAGAACTTATTATCCAACAAAGGATCAAACGGGCAACAAAGTAACTTCGGTGCGGTCTCCGCGAATTCTAGGGACGCTCCATTCATGCCAGCTTACATCCTTCACAGTATAAAATTAGTCCTGAAGCTGGGCGTGTTTTTCAATTCCGAGCTTGTAGGAATGTATGGAAGCATGTTATCAGGTGTAAAATTTATGCATATTAAATTGAATTTACGCGAAACGATCGGGATGTTTTGCTCAAATTGGGACTTATTCTTTCCACATTTCGCAATCATAAATGTACCTTTTGCGGGAATCTGTTTATAAAGTCTAAGAAGGGCAATTGGAACCAGGAGAATGTATGAAGTTTGAACCATAATCACCAAAATAATTGCGAACCACTCACAATAGCATTACGATTGGGTTAAGCATTCTTTACATCATTCTCCGAAAAACAGGTAAATGTCCGTTCATTTTCCAGTATTTGGCATGATTCTAACCGGTTGGTTTTATGTGTTAGGATTAAAGTGAGATGAATTACTATAATCCGTCCTATCGAATGAATAAAACCTTATTTTTAAGGAGCTTTTCTAGAAGTGGGTGTGGGCCAGATACAGAGTTGTATGGCTTTGTCACCATACATTCTGAATGGCATATCCCTGCGTTCAGCTGGGTGAGATTAGTTATTGAGCGTTTGAATGGATACCGTTGTTACCACTTTGCGCCTGTGTTTGGATTGGCGCATGGCTTGGTCCATTGAGTTAGCTGAGGTCACGTGTGCACGCTTGTTTAATAACTTGTTCGATTTTCGGCCTCTCTGATTACCAAACCGAGGCAGATGCTTCAACCCAGGTCTGTTCCATATGTTAGCTCACTTATCATGGGTCTACCTGTGCCATTAGAGTCGAGTTGATGGTTGAAGTCAAGTGCAAGTTGTGTGATAAATGAGTAAGGGTGAAGTAGAAAGGATGGCGCGTTCCGTTTGTCCTTCGTGATTCGCATGTAATGCTTCTTGGTTGCTCGTTCTTTGTATGGACAAGGAATTTGATGGACACGGTTTGCGCAGTTCAACAAGGCCCAAAGGTCCCGTTAGGCAACTAGCAAGATGTAAACACAGGAAAAATGTTGGTATCGCTGTCCCGGATTGTCTCGCGCAAAGCATTGAGAGTACTACTTTCATAAGGTATTCCAAAAGTGGTCAGAAGGCTTACGGTTATTTATCTTGAAGTTTTGGGATTCGTGCCTGTCTTTGGATGAACCGAGTTACTCGGGACACCGTTGTAAACTACCACAGTGCGAACTTCTTGGAGTGTAGCTTCGAAACAGCTTATCAAGAGTTCGATGACTGAGCTGTTACAACAAGGCCAAGACCGCTAACGAAGTATTCTGTAGAAAGACTTGGATTTCTTAAGTTTCCCCACTGAGAATCCAATTTTGGCGTAAGGATATCGGTGATGGTCCAAAAATCCATGCAAAACTGTATGGGTAGTGTTGGGGTCCAACAAATAAAACTAGAACCCAACAAAATAAATTGAGGGTTTCTTGTCTCTAGGCGAGGAATTAAGCTAACTTGTGGCAAACTGAACAGCAAGTTCAGCTATCATGACTGCGCTCTGCTATTTTCAATGCACCATCCTATCCAAGAGACACCAGACTGACCTTTTGAAAAGGTGCAGAATTGTAGTGCAAGACTGCTTGTGAATTGGCGACCTGATCGCAACCGGCGGTTACATTGGTGATGCCAAGTAAAGACATTATGTAAGAAAAAGTATGTTGCGGAGGTCAAATAGACGTATCACGTGTGACCAAAGAGAGATGAATGGGCTAAATCAACGGATGCATAGGAGTCGAAGGGATCTGCTAGGATACCTTTAGCGCTCAAAATGCATTGAAGGAGGGTCAATCCGAACAAACATGCACATATCCTTGTTCTTGGAAGTGGAAATGACAGTAGAATATCTGGGAGGATCTCGAACAGCAGAATCAGACTTCTGAAGTATGCTGGCTGATTGCTGCTCTAATACGGCTTTTTGTTTGACCTGCGTAGCTAGATCCAATGATCCAGTCAACCGGTAAGTCAAATTCAACGCAGAGTGTATTGGTATGGATCCCTCTTGAGTGTTGTGTATATTCGGCTTGTCTCTTCCACGAACCATAATTTATCAACAGTGTACGTTTCCTTCTTTTGGGCGCTGAACCCAAGCAATACTGGATTCAGGAGGAGATATTATAACCAATGGACTACAAAGGGAAATTGACTTTCTGTGCACTTTTCGAGTAACATCACAAAGGTGTTTTGCAAAGAGATGAGGCGTGCCTCATGATCGATCAGAACAGCAAGATATTCCTAGGCCCTACTTAGTGACATATGGTCAATGTATGTTTGATTAGGACTTGAACGGACCTGATAACTGCTGTCTATGTACATTGTGGTTTTTGGATTCTCACTGACAGTAGCTGTTCCGTATGGCAAATTCGCTTCACTATTGCCACACCATCTACCTGTCGGCAAAAATTTCCACCCAAAGGCCAACATAAACGGTATGGCAGAAATTTAACTGGCTAATTGTTCTCCAATACAGAATCACGAATTACGGCATACAGTTTTTCGAAATGGATTCTAGCAAGTTTACCGTCTTAAACAACGACCTCGTCGTATCTTTTGGTTTCTACTTACATTCAAAATTCGGACGTGCCGCGAAGGCTGAAAATACCCCGCCTTCGGGTAAGAGAGTCTAACCAACCCACTATGATAAGAAAAGTCCTTTAGTTGACAAAGTAGAGATTTTAAGGCTTGACGGCTTGCATATCTTCGGTGGAATATACATCCGTGATTCTACGTCCTCAGCTGAAAATTAAGTTTCACTGTGCTCTCATCTGTCATATGTTTTTTTTTGCACGTCTTCTAAATAATTATTGCTGTCACTTTTTGTACACCATCAACCCGAAAGCTCTATCCATCGTAAGAGATAAGCGCAATAAATTCTCTGGTGTAGTTATTTTTTGACCGTAACGCGAACACTACCAGTTGCGGTAATAGTGAATTAGGCGCAAAAGCGGTGGTTCGTGAAAGAAAATCGCATATCTAGCATTTAAAATGAGTCGCAGTGGATCAGTGGCCAAGTACACTAATAAACAAGTAAAGCTAATTTACATTAGCAAATCCAGTCAGAAAACCCTAAATGTAGTTGCTGATCAGATGAACAAGCCAGACTCCGTATTTTTTCTGCTTGATGACTCTTGAAAACTGCACGATGTAGTCTGAACGACCATGTTTCATGAAATCATCAAAAGTATTATTCGCATAGTACACTTATTCGAACAAAGCTGTTAGACGCGAGACCATTAAGCCATACCGCGTATAAGTTGTAAAATATTCAGGTGTGCGACCGAGCAGTTAGCCAGGTCTTATTCTAGGTAAAAGCTTTTGTAACCGGCAGTAGATATAGATCATTGTCTGTCGTCTACGTTTAGGCTTTTGCTTGAATTCGGTTTTGCTTAAGCTGTGGCTATTGAACTGACGTCTTTAGCATTCAGTACAGATTTTGTTTGCTAAATGGTCTTTACCGTGGACTACGATACGATGCGATGGGTTTGCCTCAACTCAACGTATCCGAAAAAAAGCCAACAGGGCAGTGCTGTATAGTGGGACCCATGTCCAGCAGAAGACGATAAGGAGGCTCGCGTACTTTGATCATAACGACTAGGAGACTAAAGGTGACTCAAATGGTCTAATTTGCAAGGTCACTAAAAATATACTGCACAGAGTTTAATTTTCGTCCTAAAATGAGGATAGGAATTATTTTCACAGGGGGAAGATGGCCCAAGTATGAATATGTGTTGTGTGATGTAGGTCAATGTGGCACAGAATGGTATGGTACAGTGTCGTACATTTTGGTGTACATTAGTGCATTAGTACATCAGAGTAAAGTTTTCTATACCAGGAAATGGCATAGTAGATTATGATTTAGCTAGCTGTAACATATACAATGCGTAAATGTCGGAAATTGGCGTTTGGACTACTGCGTGCTGTCACAAATTTGGTGTCGAATGCAGACCCTTGTCACCGGTATAGATTAGTTGGTGCGAGATCGGGCGGCAAACTATTAGAAAGAAGACAGTCCTTATGGGTAATAGTTATTATAACTGTTATTATTTCTGCTCCCGTTCACGCTTCACCTGTTGGAATCGCACATAACCTGAAAGATTCGGTTTGGTCTTTTGTCAGTGTCCTATTAAGCTGTCAAATTCGTATTCACTCTACAAAATCTACTTCTGACATTGGGTTGCAACTGCTCGTAATTTTGACCTCTACGAGTAGCAGTCCGCTGGATGTTTGGACTTACTTATGTTCATTTGGTTTCGGACCTATGCTGTGCAAACGGCAATAGGTTACTTTTCAGCCTTTGCGACGTGTTTTTCGTAAGTTTCTTTATTTTCTGGTCATTTTTCTGTATCCGCAACCAGCGCTGGCTCAGCTGCCGAGCATTTAAAGTCAACGATGTCATACTAATGCTATTACACGTGTCATACAGTTTACGGTGCTTAAAAGTGAATCTATGCAGTTTGCGTTTCCTTGAAAACTTAGAGGAACCTAACTACGATATATTGTAACACGTTCAGAGCAAACGAAATACAAGTTCATCGCTATCAGTCATAAACGTGTGATTGTGGCTGATCTGAGGCATCATGCAATATTCAGTCCTCCGCTGGGAGTAAAGGGACGGGGAACCTAATTAACCAACAGTCTCTGATGGATACCCACTTATGTTCATCTAACTATTTGTGTCTATCACCTTAAAACACAACAGTGCGCCTTGTTCAAACGCCAGTGGCTTATACTAAGATTGTAAGGGAGTATAACGGTTCAGTGTCACGCGGATTGACGTACGCATTCTTACTGTGTTTGGCGTTAAATAAGGACATTGCTTGCCTAAAGAACCCCATCCTGTGTTCGTTCACATGATAGCTCTGTGTTCGCAGGACGTTGTCTAAAAACTGTGGAATGTCACAGCCATTTAAATTTTCCAGTTAGCTATCAGTCAGTAGGCGTTTTTTACTGTACGTATTAGGTATTCTAGGCATTCACCTAGAAATTCAAATAATTTGTTTCTCCTTCGGAGACGAGGCGTGTAAGTCAGTAATACAGCATCTATACCATCGGAAAGCCACTCAAAAGGTACCCAAACAAATAACAGAGTTTCGAAAGCTGGACCTTTTTTTACAGCACAGCATTGCATGAACCGAAGACAATTCCCGATTCCCTATACTTTCTTCCGCAATCGGATCTTTCTGGGTCGACTTATTAAGCAAACCAACAGTTCATACATTTCACGTCATACACATCTGTAATCTGACACATCAGTAAGATATTTTTTGATTGGATTTATTTTGATCCAAAAGCTGACTTGGCATCACTCTTCGGTTAAAACACCATTAGGTCAATATTTCCCCAGTAACTTTGATACACGTTTTCCGTTGTTCTTTAGGATAATACTTTTGTGACAACTAACCATAGTTGTTTGGGTAGATGAAATAGCATTGATGCCAATAAGCATCACATCAATTCATTGTGTTCTGATACTTTCGAATCGAAAAAAATAGGAGCGGTATAGCCCTAAGGAAATTCTATCACGTCCTTTAGAAGACATAAGAAAAATCCAAGACAGTAAAAGATTTCGACGTCACTGTTATCAGCCAGTCTTTCAGAATAAAGCACCTCTAACCGAGGAAATATTTTTGGATTACCGAAGCTGTTCTGCTGGATGGTGAACATAGTCTAAACCTTCCTACGTACAAAAGGCATCTTAAGGAAGAATTCGTCATTCATGTTCTTAATGAAGTAAAACCTGGTAATAAGTAGTATGTGATAGATGATTTGTTAACCATTTACAAAGCAGATTTAAGAGAGTTAAAGCACAGAAAATATCGTGGGCTGGGTGTGACCGAATCCCAGTGATGTTTTGCCACTTAGAGTATTGGCCACACGTTTTTGTAGCAAAATATTCTCCACTCTCTCTATTTGCATTCACTGAAGATTTGACAATCCGTTGCCAGCACTACCCGTCCCTGTGCACGATAAAATTAGGATATAAGCTATTCTGGTCTTTGGAAATGTCAAAGCGTTGGGACGCTTCTCGCCTACAAATACTTGCTTTCTATACTACAGATTTGACACACGACTCTTTGAACGGATTTAGTTCTACCGTCGGCGTACGTGCGGTCACGCAGGAGATCTCATCGTAGAATTTTGAGCGATTTGTGTTATATGTCTAATAAGATCACATTGTATGATATAGGGAAGAAGTTCTAATTTTATCCCCGGTGATCCGCATCAAATTCTTTCTGCAGCACAAACAGAAGCACAAAATAGTTTGACGAGTTAGTAGAGTATCTGTGCCGTGTTTTCATTTACGAATAAGGCACTCGTAGGACCAGTTAAACTAGGTTTCAAGTGAAATAGTTCTCTATAGAGGAAAGTGTTGGTAGCTCAGTAAGCGTAGATGGTGGTCGTTGGCCTGTTCGCTGAGCCGGGCAATTTGATTGCAAACGTTTCATCACCAATCGAGGTGACATCATTAGTGCGTTATTGTGGAGCGTAGGAGTGCGTAGCGGTGGGTTGGTGGTTGTATGTGTGTGTGCAATCAAAGGTCATCCTCTGCTAGAAGCACGTATATTAACACACGCACAACACAAGACTACCCAACGCACAACCACCAACCCACTGCTACGCACTCCTACGCTCCACAATAACGCACTGGAGGATGTCACCCCAACGGTGATGAAACGTCTGCAATCAAATTGCCGAGCTCAGTGAAATAGTTCTAATTGCCCCAAGTAAACTAACGAAAGACCTGATTAGCGTTCTAGCCTGCATCCAGGAGCCTACCTGTGGATAGCTGAAAGAAAACCTCCAACCCTACCGCCTTCCGTCATCTTGATTCAATTTTACGATCTGACAACCAGAATGCAAGCTTTGAGGTGGTAATGGTAGTGTTATAGTTTCATAGCATTCACTTAGATAACAGAACAAAACAAGAGGTTCCGTTTTACTTAGTAAAATAACTGAGATTTCCCGAATAAGAGAAGACCATTCTCCAATTGCCTTTCGTCGTCAAAGTTTTAGTTTGCTCTTCCACGTTTGTGGAATAGGTAACGCACAAAATCTAATTTCCAGCATTGCCTTAATTTGTGAAATGCCACATCTTTCTCTTCAATGAAATGCTACAGTTCTTTACGGGATCATCAAATATTGAACCATTGGCCACACAGAAACACACCACTCAACTCATACAACCAGGTTTACATTCTGTTCAAAGTGAGCTGATCAATTTTGTTTGCTTCAACGGTTGGGAGTGTTAAAAAAGACAGCGCTGGTAAATAATGCATCGGTAGCCTGAATATCCATCGAGCCAAATTGCGGTTGTAACCTTGTTGTTGATTGCTAAAGGCTGAGGCGAAACCAGTCGACACAATTCAGAAATTATTCACTCAACAAATGCATCTTGGTTGAAGACTGCCACGGACAAATTTCCCCCCTGATTAGTTTTATTCAGATGCATAAACGTTCAGCGTTGCCTTCGATTTTCCCTGATAGATATTTAGCACTGGCGCAACTGACGTACGATGAGTAATTTGAAATCTCCTTTGACAGAGGAATGTTTAGGATTTCGCATATTTCAAGCTGTTCTTGACGTGTGTTTCCTGCACTTGTGTACACCATCACCGGATTTATTCACGAACCTACAAACCATTTTGCCTAAGCTCAGGAGTGAGGCTTGTTTGCCTTTTCATCGACAGAATATGACAGCGTGCTGCTCTTAATGCAAATTAGTTAGTTGAACACCGAGTGACAGTTGCGCTTGACAACGTACCAATTTGTTACCCTGACACAGAATATGGGGTGGTTTGGGAACTGTACTCAGGCACTGAAGGCTAGACGAAACAGGAGTAATACTGTCTTTTAAAACTCCAACTTTATACCCTGTTTCTATGACACAGTCCTTTAGAGTACGGTACAAGAGAATTCTATCAACAAGACAAAATATCCAGAATCGTGCGGAGGAAAGCGAATGCCAAATTGGAGTAATTACTTTGCCGCATAAATGAATGGATTCGTGAACCAATTGAAGTAGTGATGGGTGCTAGGAGTTTGGATTTTATGTTGGTATATTCATATATCTATTTGACTTATTAACAAAGTGACTTAGCCCGTATTTGTTAATCGGCATTCATGGAACACGACTCAGAATATGGACAAATGGCAAACGTCATAAATCGAAAAGTATTTACGGATTTTTCAGTGAGAGCTTTTGCTCTAGCAGTGAGATTGCATGGACCTTCCTGCTATGAAATTCGTAATTCAGTCTGACCATGCCAAACGGCCACTGTTCCTTTTTAATGACCAAGCTCAAGAGCCGGCGACGAATGAACATATTCACTGTGACGATGCACCAGAGTGCTACAGCCCCACATGTACATCAGTAAGTACTCTGTAGCGTTTATTATGTGCATGTCAAAAATTCAACTGTATTCTAGTAACTGTGTTGAGGTGCATTTTTGCCTTCCAGATATAAAAGTCATTCAAGCCTGCTCTTATGAAAGCCATGGTTTGCGGTGATGCATGATATGGAGACTCCATTACTTCAGATGGATTACACGATTTGTGCTTTGAATTCAGGCTGACTCCACATAACAAAATCTCTGATGTGTTGACAACCAATCCACACAGGCTTGGGTACTAATTTCTTATCTGCAAGCCGATTCTGCTGAAAATATAGTTCTGTACACTGTGCAAATGCGCATTTTAAAAAATTGCACCATCAGTGGACCTGTCCATTGAATTGCATAAACAGCGATACGTATGTAGTTTCAGTTTATTCCACTCGCCCATAAACAACTCAGATAATAAAGCATATGTTAAAGTCCCCAGAACAAAATGGTGACTGAGAGGTGGTTGCGTACCATGTGCTAGATGAAGCTTAAAATGCTTACTTGGTCGCACCAATAGATCGGGTGCAATTCTTCAATTCTTCAGACAATTCTTCAGACTCATCAATCAAAGCCCCACCCCAGTATAAAGTGAACAAAATAGGACCGGTCTTAGAGCTCCCAATCTGAAAAAATCTTCTAGCACTACGAAATATGGTTGAATTTATTTTCAGCATTTAGTGGTAACTGGAGAGCCATATTGAGTGCTCCGTGCGTTAAAAGCAGAAGCCACTAACCTACTAAATTTCTGTTCGGTGCTAATTCGAATTGTGAAGAAGGATAAATGAGTGATTTCCGCCAGCATGTTGACCACAGAACTGCTGCTATTAGTTACTTGTTTATGAGCCTTCTACTGCCCATCCTGCAGAGACTTCGATTCGTTGACTCCCCCCCCGTTTTGTCACTTTCTATCCCACCAACATATGACCACTTTGATTTTATGACCAAACCTGTTCGGTATTTTTATAATCGTAATAAAATGGTATGTCTAGGTAAACCGCGAATAGTACAACAGACAAGGCAAACATATTTCTTCTGCTAATTTGAGTTGTCTCAAGTTCGACTATTTAAATGTAAAGGAAGGATTAGACGATCAGTTGGGTGTCAAAATATGCAAGGTTTTCAGATGATATCAATAAACGTAAGTTCCAACGCGTAATGTATTTACTGGCTTCGCAGATTTATCTCAGTTAGTAGTGAATGCAACTTCTCGGTTGGGAGTTACCACAATATTATCTTTCACCGTTTTGACCGACATTCATACCGATCTGAAATGATTATTTTTGTTGGTCCGCATCGAAATGGTGATGCAGCCAACCCGATTTTTTCACGACTATCGTGCATTTCTTTCGTCGAGACGGAATCTGATCACCCGATATGAGACGTGCAATCCATGTGAGGAACCACCCATCCAGATCTGTTAGAACGTTGTCACCTCACTTGGCTAATGTCCTATTAGGGGTACCGACGTTGTTAATTTTAGGCACCACCAATGAGCTCTGACTGTAGCGAAAGCAGGAGCGAGAGCTCATCAAATTTGGTGTAGGTTAGCTGGAATAACTTTGACCTACTTCGCTTGGGTATACCCTGAATCAGACCGCCCATCACAGGGAACTCAAGTTATGATCATCTATAATGCACGACTGCCTTGCCTTGATGAATAATATGGATTAGAGATAATTTCCCGCCCGCTTCATACTTCAGCTGTTGTAAACTGTGATTGAGCCAAATATTTACTGACAAACATTGGGAAAACCACCAACGTTCTCGATTTGGTAGCAGGTTGGAATTGGATTTTCAACCCAGCACAAGTTTCTTGGTCGTATTGCATCAAGCTTTTCTCATTAACTACTGTATCCAAGGTTTTTAACGGACAATAAACGTCGCTCAAACCGCTGAAGAGCCCTTCAGATGTGGTCCTCAACCTCAGAATCATTTTATTTCAGAACGCTGGACATTAACAATTCTATAGTAAGCACCTATATGGGTCGACCAGAAAGTTTATTGCTCCACTTCTCAATGACCTCCAATGTGTCACATCTTGGTTCCGTTGGTTTCAGTGAGAAACATAAGCCAATAGCATCTGTTAGATATTGGGAGGAAGGTAAATGCAAAAACTCAGGAATATGGGTTGAAAGGAAGCCAACAGATGAATAAAACTGCGTGGCTTTATTGGCTTTTTGCATCTTATGGGTCGTGTTAGTGTTTTGAGAAGATTCACACTACTATCTCGGACCATTCTGAGCACATTTCTTCCATAAGTTTGATGCTCAGTGCAAATGACACCAGTGCCAAACCGAAAGTGGATCGGTGCTTTGCTTCACAGAAGTTGAAGACAAAGAACAATTGTCTAAGCCGCAGGCATCAAGCTTTATCTATCCGCGCTTAGCGGGGAACTAAGAGATGAGTATATTTTTAAAATTTCCGGGCCTCGTGATCCCATATTGCATAGTTCAGTTTATCTTGGTTATGTCGCACATGTGGACGGTTCCTCATGAAATTCCTGTCTGTTCTGACGGTCTTGTTGACAAAACATTGTCGATATTACTTTGGTGTTTCCGAACAATAGCTGTACAAACTGAGTTTGGCGTTGACCGTCCAGCATCAATCAGACAGACTGGAAGAAATTCAGGTAAGAAATTGTACCGTATTCGCGAGTCGTCGCAAAAGGCGACTGAATAAGCGAGACAAAAAATGGAACGTTTGCTTTCCGGCCTTGCCACCACGCAAAACAACGATAACTTCTGGTCAATTCGGAAAAAACCTAAAAGGAGAACTTCTGGCATTCCATCCCAATATGGGTGCGTGACTGTTGTACGAATGCGAATTTTATGGTTTCCTGTCGTGCGAACGGTGGACCCCACACCAGTCTAACTTCTGGCTTAATGCAATGCGACTGCAACGAAACTGTCACCATGCTGTAAATCACCAATAATGTTGAGTGCTTTTTTCAGTATCCACAGGTTGGTTTCCACATCGGACTTAATAGTTCATTCACATTAGGTTGAGCGCTTTCCGGTAACTGAGAAGGATATTAACAAGTTTTTTGGAGCGTCAAGCAGCTATCCAACTTCAGTGCAAGAGGCAGTAAAAACATTCATCCTTGAAGATTCTGCGCCTGATTTCCTGCTAGACATGCCACTAAACGTAGGAGTATCACCATATTTTTATGGAATAGTTTAAAAGCAAATGGACTGGGCTGTCGAAGAAGTTCAGCAACCTTATGAGTAGTTTAGTGCGTCTATACACATTTTGCGATATCTTGAATGTCATACCAACTGAAACATGAGGTGGCCTGGTGCAGCAGATACAGTTGCTAAGAAATGTCATAAACGAAGGATTCAGCTGGTTTCCAGGTGAGTCTGTCGCAAAACCGAAGTTGATGGAGATACTTCCTTAAAATGTTGAAAGTTCAGGAAAAATGAAATCCCTCGCAAGGTAAGCAGCATATTTTTTCCATTTAAACCCTCTTCATCCATTTGCTTGCAACTAAACTAAACTTTGCTTAGCGTTCAGGAGAACTTGTCACCATTTTGATGACGTAAAGTTGAATGTTTGTTAGAGTGATGCGCATTTGATGTTTATGCATCGTCGCATTCCTGTAACACAGGACGTTGCCCATTCGAGAGAAAATACGCCTACGTTGGAACGCAATCCCGCCGGTCTCAATGAGTTTTAGGTTGCGGTGAAAGTAGTACGCATCCTTCGCGTTATAATAAATATTTCGCAATTATCGATCGCAATTTGAGGGAATGCAAAACACTGTGGACCAAGCCAACTTAGCCAGTTGTTACACTTTTGACACTGACATATAAATGAAAATAAAATGGCTCAAAAAATTGCACACATTATAAGGCTAACAAGGTCATTCATTTTCGTGACGATAGGTTAGAATTATTTCGAAGAACTTGAATAACCTTCCGTTACCAGCAACAAACTATCAGAAAACCACTTGGCGAGGAAAGAGGCGCTTAAGCGGAATACAGTGGTTTCTGATACACTGAAGTAAGCACCAATCTCTCCATCTGTTTGTCGAATTGTCAAAATATGTGTACTTCTGGTTTGTTTGTTGTTGGTTGATCGTCGGGCTTGTTAATTGGTTTGCGCGCACTAACCATGTCAAACATGACCATTGCAAACAAAGTGCTAAGCTCGGCGAGTAGATCAACTACAATCTGATCAACCATCAGTCTCTATCTGTTTAAATATTTACTTAATACACCAAGCCATATATAGAGGTATGGTCGTATCCAAAAGCAGGGTGGATCATGCATTCGAAATCACACTTGCGAAATAGGCCACCGTCTCACCAAAAAACTACGAGGAAAACTTCAATTGTGGCAGAATGATGTGGATTTTTTGCTGGTCGTTGTGCACGAACATGTGTGGCAACGCCCAAAAGAGCAAGTCGATCCAATTTCTCCAAGAGAACTACACGGATGATACCCATGGATACAAAATAGTTGGAGTTGATACAAATGAAAAAATTCAGATCTCTACACTGTATTGTTAATAGAAGCGGTTTAACAACAGTGGGTGTGTTACGATTAGTTCAATTAGAAAAACATTTTGTGTCCATCGGAATGTCATATCTCCGGATAAGAATTCTCATTCGGCTATTTGGTCGAAGTGAAAGTACAAACAAAATTTGTTAGTTCACGCACGGCACACCGTTTGAAGGAAAATCAATCTTTTTATCAATATTGAAGATTTTTTGTTAATAAAAGTAAAATGTTTGCGGAAAACAGCTGCTTCCTTTCAATCAAAATACCCTCTGAGGTTTTTTAATCGATGGGTGTATTGATTCTCTTTTGCGAACCTGATAAGGTCGATTTCATTTCAGATCTTAATAATTTAGGTATTTCAATTAGTCCTTGAAGATTAATGATTATATACTCAAGATGGCGCTCGTTTTTTCTCGAAAAAATTAATAATCCCCTGAATGAGTCGTGGTAAGTAGGTGTAGACATTCGCTCGTGAAATACATCAACGCTTTAACCAGCTTGTGGCCGTGTAGTTTTTTTCGCAGATCATGTTTTGAACACGACTGGCCGATTGTGTTTTTCGTCTTTGGTTTGAGACCTATTTATACGTGTCAAATATGTTATACTTTCTGGCCCATATTAGTCAGATCCTACGCATTCAGAGATGTAAGACAACTAACGGTCTGAGTTGAGTTGATCGGAGGATCGCAAACCTCGTTACTTTATATACTAACTGCGGTAGTTCGGAGTTCCATGCTTCAACTTTCATGGTAGATTCACATAACAGCCGAACGTATAGTGCCTGAAAAGATCAGATCAGATAATTTAAAATACGATCAATTCAAGAGAGATTTAATAATTGTTCAATAATTGGCTCATATTAGGTGGCACAACTTTAATGGTGTCGTTGATTCAGGCCGTCTATCGCAGTACAGCAGTTACCACCATCCAAGTTGGACTGATCCTCCTAAAGTTGGATCATCTGAGAATGAAAGAAACATTTCCAAATGGTCATTTAATGACGGCTCGCCCCTTTTTCGCAGTAAATTACACTGGTTCTCAGAGGGCATTTGGTTACGGAGTAAACCTCAGCTGATATCCATCTGAAAGACAGCTAAGATTCCCGGAAGAAACATTCTTGTTCAGCTGGTAGTTGAAACAGCGGACAACTATAACAATAGTAGCGTAATAGTACTAACCGTTTTTTTCAAGGGCACTGTTTAAATCAATTTGAAATAGACGTGCAACTTCAATGTGGTGCACAGCGGTTTGTAAACAAATTTTGTACTTTACGTTAGAAAACTCGGGCGTTATTTTAGACAGAACAATTTCAGAAAAAAAAAACCTCAGGGTAGTGTTTAGAATTCAACACTGTTCCAGTTTCGCTCCCAAACAGTTGTTGTTTCTCTTCATCTATTGGATGAATTCCCTATTCGGTTACTTGAATGTTTTGATGACCTCGCTATTTCACAAAGATTTTCCGAATTCGCCTCTTGGCTGAACGCATTGTATGACAACCACCGTGTGGCAAGCGAAGGTCAACGAGTGGGTTGAAGCATAGTGTTGGTTACCAATACATGGTGACAAAAACAACCAGTTGGTTGTGCTCGAGAAAGCTGCTACCCGTGGAGGAGCTGGTGCATCTGGCACGGAAATTGGCCGAGGCACCACTGGCCGTGTTGCAGCCGCAGGAGAACAGGGATGGTTCGACAGTGGACGAATCAGACCAAACTGAACCAACTCCGCAGCGAAGGCCTTTCTCCTTTCACCCGTATTCAATGTCGATGAGAGGATTTAAAAAGAATGAGCACTATGGGCATTGTTAAAGACACACCCTCATTGTGTGTGATGACACGGTCTCTAGAATCTACTCGATAATGATGAGGACGATATTTGCCTTTTCTTATACTCAAGCAGCAACTTGTCCAGTACGGTCAACGTCGACGCTCCTCAGATGGCTTTCTGCCTAAAGTACTTTTGAGAAATGACACGTTCTCATCCACAAGTTTTGGGCCCTTGTTTTGGCTTAAAAACTTTATTCTCTAACAAAAACCGAACTGGGCAAAGCAGTTGTTGTATTTCACCGGTAGAACGTCAAATCTAGATCCGGAGGCATAGGAAAAATCAAACAGAAAAAACGCAACCAGCATATGATAAGCATATGCCTGGATAGCCCAATTCAACGCTCAAATTGCCACACACAGCTAGATAGAGAAGAGGGAAATAGCGAAGTTAGTTTGTAGAGTAGTATTGAATTAGTTTGTGCTTCACCAAATAACTACAGAACGGATTAGCTTTTCGCGACTGGTATCCGATATGGATCCCTTATGAAAATGTCGAGCAACATCACGGGTTCACCCTTGTTGGTAAATTATTTTTGACTGTCAAGACCCGATGAGCCCTAGGTAGCTTCGTGTTTAATATGCGAACTAAGTGACCGCGCCGTGCGAACGCAACCTCCACAACTCGACTTTATCTGTCTGAACTTGAGCAACCTAGTCGCATCTCAGCCCTCGTGCTTCCTCGGGATAATACTACAGCTGCGCACTGCAACAGTTTCACAACCGAACCATTAGTCCCATTATTATTGGAAACGTCTGAGTTTTGAATTGTTCTACATTTACTTGTAACGTTTTGTCAGATTTCACCGTCTGGTACCGAACCTAATTCAAGATGTGTCCGTTCGTCTTATTCGAAGTTTCCCCTCATACCTCAGTTTTGGTTTTACTTTCGCTGACAGACCATTCTGCAACTGCTCATATAGCAGTTATATTTGGATGCATCCTGTTATCATGCCATTCACGTGACCTAACCAGCGCAGGTTGTTATTATCTGAGGGGCTCATGATTCCACACATTTTTGCATCCTGAATAACTTGAGTATTCTGGATCCGATCTGACAAAAGTATGTGCAAAATCCTTCGCCGACATTGGAGATTAAACTAATCGAGGATTCAGATGCGTGGAGAGTAACACTGTACGGTGTAATTTCATGTAATGTCGGCTGCTCGAAACACGTTTCTAAAGCCTTCCAAACCGCGCGTTAACATTTACGAGTTCAAGCCTTTATTGATCACTTAGTCGGTGGTCAGAATTCCTCGATGACAGAAATCTGAACAAAATGCCATCCCGATGATGCCTACTTCTGTATGGGGCATATTTTAGTTTCCCGCAGGTTACTAGGAAACATTCAAGCCGAAAATGGATGCTGAAACACCAATGAAGACTTTATAAGCTGCGATACCACTTCAAGATGAGCCAGTAGAACATAACGGTCGACAAGTGCAACATACAAGGTTTCAATCTGCTGTATCCACTTGGCTAAAAAGTGTTTTGTGTTATGTGACCATCCAGACGATAGCGAGCAGTCACACCACCCTGTGAAATTTGCCAAAGCTCCATGCATGTCGCAGTCTACCACAATTTGAATACAATTGATGCCACAGCACAGTTACTTTCCACTCCCTTGTTGCTGAATGAATCTGCGAACTTATGTCTACTTCAGTTTTGATCCATGATTAAAAAAGCCAAACAAGACTGACGACTTCAAAATTGAGCCACCAAATCAAAGGTCTTCGCAAAGTTAACAAATAGGACATGAAGCAAATGTTTGCACATGCGGCGTTTACAATGCATGTATCTTACTGAGAATATAAAATCACTGGTGCTTTGTACTCTCTGAAACTAAAATCTACACTGTTCCTCTGGAGCGAGTTCCTTCGAAATATCCACATTCATCTGATTCGGTGGGATGCGAACCACGACTTTGGGAGTACCACAAAGTAGACTGGTTTAACCGTAATTGTTGTCCTTCCATCTACTTTCTCTTCGTAGAACATGCGCTGAACATACTCAGCCACGAATGCTGAACAGATCAGTTGGAGAAATTCATACGACGGTCTCTGTTTCCAGTGTCTGAACATTTCAGTAGTTAATCCATCATTTCAACAACCAAGTCTGCCTCTCTAGAGCTTGTGTGGGCTTTTGACCGGCCCGGACCTCTTGCAGAAGTTGCACACAGTGGACCTGCGTTTGTGAAATTCTTCGTGTTCTACAAAAAACGGTGATTAGCGGACAACTGTATTTCTCCACCATGTTTCAATTCGCCATTTA
This sequence comes from Opisthorchis viverrini, assembly GCF_000715545.1. Taxonomy (NCBI): domain Eukaryota; kingdom Metazoa; phylum Platyhelminthes; class Trematoda; order Opisthorchiida; family Opisthorchiidae; genus Opisthorchis; species Opisthorchis viverrini. The sequence continues at coordinate 1,389,654 of NW_008751693.1, forward strand.
TTTCTCAGTTCACGCAAGTGTTCGGTTCAACATTACTTTTCGGCAGCAAAAATTGATCAGTTCTCCAATCGTCTACAGGATGCACCTTTGTTCTCAGAAATAGATGAAGTCAGGATGTTATTTTTTGCAGAAACGAATCCTTGCAAATTTCGCCATGCTATTCGCCTCCAGTGATTTTACTAGGGTTTATCGCGCTCTATTAATCCATCCAGTGTTGGTTCTGACAGCCTGTCTAGTAACACCTCTTGAAATTTCACCAGGAATTTTCCAAACTGACAATATCCGGCCTCGTATATTGTTCTTTCGTTCCACGATGGTGGATTTTTAGTTCGCACCTCCACTGGTATCAAAGAAACACCAGGGGTGGTTTCGGTATCAAGCAATACTTTGTCGTGTAAAAACTCAAGGAATAATATGGTCAGTAGGATGTCATCTACTTTATGGATGAGGCTGTGACTATTGGGGCCCCTCTGAGATTCAAAACAGCGTAGCAGTAATGGTTCCGTCAGAGATACACACAGAAAAAGGTTGTTGGCCACAATTGGCTTCACAGCATCCAGTTTCATTTGTCCTCAGTGTCTTCTTCGAAGCTTCTGATAGATGACTGACTCATGTTTCGAAATTTCAATTGAAAAGGGGTCATCGGCGGGAATTATCTGAACAAATTTTGACGGCTTGGAGTGACACTCGTTCTTCCTTCATACAATGAAGCACTTTGATGGCAAAGACATTCGCAACGGCGGCAAGTTCTTTTGCGACGTTCTGTCCCAATCGCCGTCCTAAGAGGCCCATGTCGAGGTGCAGATGCACACAACCGCATCTGCAAAGAATACTTCTAGTCATTCCTGTCTCACAATTTCGTAAGTCGGGTGAACTTTTGTGTTGAAAGTCCGTACTGTCTAGGAACAGCACGGCGTAGAACGGTGTTCGGCATACAAATGACGGAGTCACTCAGCATCGTCGGTAAGATGAGCGGCGAAACTGAATCTTCCATCCAACTTTGCTTCCTTGAGTTCATTCTTCTTAGTTGGTCAGAATGATTGTGTGTAATTACTGACGTATTCGTGATTAACTTCAATATTTCCCAGATTCCGAACTGCAGCCCACCAAAGTGCATGCTGACGCGACGGAGAGTTACCTGTGTTCTAATTGAACCAGATAGCCGTACAGCACAAAGACGAACGTTTATTGGAATTCAGTCCAATAAGGCTCTTTTAACACCGGGAACGAGCGCAAGATTCACGCCATGAGTACCACGAGTCATTGCATTCAAATGTGAGGTATGGAAAGTGGAATATCTGATCTCGTCCTATGCGCTTTGAAGTGGATAACCAAAATAAAATCTTGGATGCTTGTTCCAGTGGCGCGATACGCATCGGAAAGAACGAGAATCATCGTCACAGAACAGACTGCCTATCGATTAATTTGACAGGGTGGGAAACGCTGACATTGTTGCCCAGCCTGAGCTACAGAGTGGTTTCAGACACCTCATACTGAGCTCTTGACTCAAACTTCTGACTGATGTTGGGCGAGTTGATGGGGCTCGTTTCCGGTACTCTTACCTTAGCCTTTGACTCGTAAGTCTGCCTTACTAAGAAGCAGACAGTGGGGCTAACTTGGGGGAGTTGCTCTGAACTAGCTTCTTACCAGTCTGACCGGAGCAGTATCTTAGCCAGAGAACTTGAGGGTGAGTTATGAATAGATACCTCACTTTCCATGCCATTGAGCACAGCAGATGCACTTTGATCTCCTTGGGTCTTGGAACGTTTTAAGTGCATTTTGACTGTATTGGGTAATTCACCGGGATCAGTTCCAATCCATGTGCCGTGAAAAACAAAATCGCTTTTTCCAAAACCAGGTAAACGTACAACGTCCGAAGAAGCCCCTTATTGTCCTCCCACTTCTTTCACAACGGACAGTACGACTTTACTCCAAGATAGTCTCATAGAACTACCTGAGCCTGTTTGCTTCGCTGGCTTTTCGACAAGGTAAAAGCCTGTGGGAGCAACTATTCCCTTTGACATGATCCACGGGATCATCGCAGCACAACACGACCAGGTAATTGGCTTAGGTCTTCAGATGGAGAGTTACTCAATAGTGTCATGAAAATCCAGTCGGTTGGTCGGATATTCCCTTGCATTTTTCGTACCAAGTAAATTACTTGGCCTGACTAAGGGGCTTTGCTTCCGGGTCCGCAAAAGAGCTTTTAGTTGGGTAAATTTTGTCGGTTTCGTCCACAGTACGACGCGGCCAACTAGTTCAGCCACCCAAATACTCACCTGTTACTGAGTCGTCTACATCTGTGACTAATCAGAGGGCCGAGAAGAAATTCATACGAGAAACCGTTTACAATATTTTGACATGCAAAAAAGCATTTCGAGGCTGATTTCGCCCACCTCTGCCTAATGAATTGGCAGTCAGTGACTGTTAGCGCCACTAGTGAGCTCCTGTGCGTCTTACACAACCGACTGATGTTTGTACGGAGGAGAGTGGAAGAGGTCTGTAGAGCTGATGACAACCCCGTCCCTTCCGTTTTCTAACACTGTCTTGCAAGAACATATGTAAATTCAGAGACCTAGAAGTGGCAGAATATCAAAAGATTTGGAAAGCTGGAAAAACCAAATTTCTGATTTACTACTTCACACAAGACCACGAGGGTCATGCACAGAGCACAGAGTTTGACAACATTCACTTCCAAATATACTTCTGTCCTCAGAAGGATGTACTCATGAGACGGACCGCAGTTTACACACTTATTTCAGGATCGTGTGGTAAAGAAGCCGCTAAAAATTACAACTATTTGTGAACCAAACGCGATTCGCATTTAATCACGTGTCACTATTTGCGAAGGTCAAAAGTGTAGGACTCAAAGCCCAATGATGGACTTGGAGAACACTTAGTAAGCAACCACACACAGCTACCTAAATTTCAGGTTTTACCTATTCCAAAGAGGCATCATTAAGAAGAAAAAAGGGAGGGTCCTACAGGGCTGTTGCCATGACATTCTGTCAGATGTTTTGACGAACATTTCATCGACCCTAAAAATGTATACAGTTACCCTTACAAGTTCGAAATTTTTACCACAGTATGGATAGGAAATAATTTATTCACTTCGTGTTCACCTGAATATCCCATCATCGATGTTTTGATCGGTAGTTGAGAAACAACACATCAAAGCAAGAAACCAAACAGACATTTTTATTGCACACTTCCAGAATGAACTCTGAATAATCTAAATACGGAATAATACATGTCAACCCGGACCATTTCTACTCAGGTAGTTTTTCCAACTTTTCGGAAATCTTCAGGGGCTTGGTAGTTATTTCTGCGTGACAACAGAACAATTTTCTTATGCAACTACCAGGAGCCTGTCAGCTTTTCCTTTCCCACAGGCTCCTGGCGGTGTTTGCCACCCGCATGCAACGTTTAATTGATCATCCAAACCGGATATCTTATATTGGCTTTCCCTGGTCACGTTGTAAACAACGATTAGAAAACAACGGAGACTATCGTAACGACACAGGCCTGGAAGGATAATGACTAGAGGAGCATCTTGCCACCAGAGACATCTTGTAGAATCCACCATGTCAGCATGTGATTAATTGCTTTCCGCATGACTCACTTAGTATTCTTAAGCTACGCTGGTGCGTTTTCATACAGACCAAGGATGTGAGTCCAAAAGATCAAATTGGTAAACAGATTGAGGTGAGTGAATCATTGTCCGTTTCTTGTTTCCATGCCTCTGTTGAGTCGGAAGATGCTTTGACGTTAAAGACTTGGTATAACGCCCATTCTACAAACACACGAAACAGCTATTCCAATGATTCCGCTGCCGTTCAGACAATCCCAACACATGCCTGAAACTGTAAGTAAACCACAAAATGTTTTTCTAAAAACAAGGGTGTACTGTTGTGCAACCTATTCAATTTTTCGGTTCGCGTAAAGAACTTCTGTGAGCTGTGAAGAACAACGTTCTGTTTCTCCTGAAAGTTTACTCGGTGAAGACAGCTTATGACATACCCATTAAAAGTCCCATTTATCTTGGATAATCCACGGGCATCAGAAAAAATTAAGCATGATGAATTTCAAATACTCGTGCAAAGTTCAAAATTTTTCATCTGAATAGAATTCTTTTCTGGTGTTGCAAAATGTATTTTCAATTTTGCCGGCTAGCGAACACCATGCTACCCACAATTACATTTCAAACAACTTGACAGTTAAGCCCAAAGTAACAACCGGGAGATGTAAAGAGTTGTGAGCTAAGCACAAGTTGCCCCAATGGTCATCTCGTAGTAAGTGAAATTTCTGGAACCTCCGGCATAAGCTGATGGAGAATAAACGAAGAGGTTTCGTCGCGTATCAAATGAACGTAATTGACACTATGCCACGGACAGTCTTCAGTGGAAGAAGAACCTTGCTCTGATGCTCCCTGGTTTGGCTCTGACTAGCTGACTTGACAGTAGTTCAAGCTTGAGAATCTTTTAGACTCAAATTACTGATAAGCAAACATAGTTGCAATCGAAAATAACCGCTCTATCGTCAACCGTCGGTAGATTTATTTTCTCTAGTTTTCCGGTTTACTAGACCGTATTTCGCCAATTAAATAGCTCCTTATGATGAGCCGTCATCCGGCTCAATTTGACGTCAAAAATTAATTGAGAAAGTAGTTGTCACAAAATACTTCCCAGTCAACGTCTGCACCGATGCAGCTGTTCGGTAATGGTCTTAAATGTAAACTACTTGGCAGACACAGACTAGGTAATTCAACTTTCCTTTGACAGATTCAATACATTCTTGTTTCGATGAGGAAATGTGGCTCTGAGTGCTGCTGACAGTGTACAAATTTTTAACGGTTCCTGAGTCAGAGTAAGCTTAGCTATTGTAGCACGACATGCAACAACAACTCGATTACTCACAGTCTGATCATCATTTAGGTTTAGAGTCCTGTCAATCAGCACATATTCAAGACCGAAAAAGAGGTATATGTATAATATCATAGTGAAGAGCGTCGTCATTGTTTTAATAATTGCCATATAGCATGCACAGAGAATGTGCTATGGCCTGTGAGAAACATGCCCACTTTTATTGGCTTAGCTTCTTTTGTCGTTCTCTTCTCGTTCATTTTTACTTCGTTGTTTTTCATTAAAAAACAGACCTTTTCTCCATTTGTGGATTGGATTTTTGGATTTATTTTATTCAAGATAAAGCTGATTTGAATATATGTTAAGCATTAAAACGTACCTGTAATTGTGAACTAAACTAGAATAGAATTAAGCTTGCACTATGAGGAACCCGTATTGTTGTGTCAATCCTAACGCTGCATCTGCCACTGGAAAACCTTCGTCTTTTCTCTTAGACTGAATCCATTATAGCTCATTCATCTGGGAATTTCCGGACAATTCGGAACGTCCCACTACACCTGTCAGTGAATGCGTATGTGGTGAGAAACATATGTCGAAAAGTTTGGAACCTATCAAATCCAAAAATATGAATTTATTATTTCCAGGTGTAAAAATGAGACGCCTGTCAACGGGGTTTTTTGAATTAATTGTACTTCTACAACTTTATGGGCGACGGTAACAGACACCTGCCACCTGACGTAAAGCATACAGTTGATTCATTTGCGTATAAAACCGGTGGTCATGCTGCGTTAGGTGATCCATCATTAGGGCCCACTTTTGCCTTTCAACTGCCCTAGGTTTTTAAGCTAGATAATTTTAACTATCATCTGTGAGAAGAGGCTTCCAGGTAAACTGAAAAATATTTGTTTTACATCGCAACCAATGAAAATATCTACTAAACTGCGCTCTTTAAAATAATACTTGGATAATGGCTGAATAAGATTCGAATTGAAGTAGATGGCAACTAGGGGGCATTTTATTCCTTCCTTCCGTAAGAAAAATGCTTCATTAGCAAATTTGCGTTTTTCACCATTCTTCTATGCAGGTTTTTGTGCAGATGCACTACAAGAGTTCCAGCCAAATGTTTTCCAAGGTAAAATGATGCTATACCTGATAACACAACTTAGCTGTTCAAAATACGAGTCACCTATCCTGTTGAAAATCCGAGCTTCAGTATGGAAATTTAGTGGAATCATTCAAGTTCTACGAAATGTTAATCTCTGTTACAAAATCGATTAATGACCCACCGTTTGCGTAGTTTTAATAATCATTCTAAATTTTTAAGTACCAGATAATGCCTTTTTTAACATGAGTACCGTGCTGCACGGAAGAGTGCAACTACCTAAAACTTTCTGGTTGTCGCTATACTCCAGTTATTTCACGTGGCAAGAAGAAGACGCGTAGAACCACAATACCTTGTAACAAGTTGTTTAACTAAGCAGCCCCTAGTAGTGCGTCAGAACTGCAATTGCGTCGTGCTACGGCTCTCTACTTGGAAGTTTGAAGCAACCGTCAAAACCAAGGCCGATCACAGCTTTGTTTTGGAGTTAACATTAGTTATCGTATCTAGAGAAACTGGCACAAAGTGATCCAGAGAATCCAGCGTGCACTTTGTGCGTTTGAGGAGTATATGTACATCCAATATTGAAAGTACTAGTACTATCCTGTGCTAAGGCCGTGATCTCAAAGCAAGAAATTGGTTAGCTGGCCTAAACGCACGACCTAGGTGTCCTCTATGACAGGTAAAGTGTAGTCTAATTCATCGACGGACGGTCAGTAATAATTGCGCCGAAACCGAATTCTAGGAACTTCACCTGCGTTCGTTCAGTAGTCGCAACTGGGCAGCAAACGATATATTGAATAGGAAGTGGGCAGACGGTATAGACAGGTGGGCCTTTGTTCTATGAGAAATTAACAGTAGATCATGAGGAGAATTAAAGAAAGGCTTACGGCTAGATCGAACCTTGGGCAGTTAGCAAAATAGGGTGGCACAGAAAAGGCAGTGTGCCATCGGAAAAATTAAGCTGGAAAATGGTGTTCAGTTCAAAAAGAGAGAAATTTTCGGCAACAAGCCCGGAATATGAATATGAACAAATCGTCTACAGAAAACAGTTGGTGTAGAGTCGACTTTGTACAAAATAGAACAGTTCAGTCTTGAAACTTGAGCAGTCACCGGAAGGGTAATGAATCAGCCTGAGAAATAGGGAGACAAATAATTACGTCACGTGATTAGCAATACTTTATATCACTTTGAACTGCCTTTGAACGGTTTTTGAGCAGTTGGCCTCAGGTGACATCGTAAACTCATTCACAGAATGTGGCGTATTCCAAAACACTTAAAGACTGGTATCGGTACACTCGAATTTGAAGGTTATCGGTTGAGTATGGTTTATACAAGTGCTTGATGTGTTGTTTGCCGATAAGTTTTTTGTGACGCAGGATTCAGAAACATTTATCCCCTTCCTCGGAGTCAGACTGGTTGGGATAATTCCATGAATTCTGGTTTATCCAGGCTTGATATTCCTGGCAATTTCCGGACGTCACAAGTTGTGTGGAGTTTCCAGGTGAGAAGTATCTGTTTCCACCTGGCTACCACAAAACTGGTTTATTATTTTCAACATATCCACTGTTGAGTACCAAATTAGCTTTCCTGGTAGTGGTCCGCATAAGAATATCCAGATTTCGGGTCAGAAAATTGATACATATGTGACCAAAGCCATCACGACCTTCATCATTTGGTATTGTCAGTTTAAAAATTTGCCTAGCCGTTCTATACGTCAGGTGTTATCGCCGTTCCATTCCCATTTACACGGTATGTTTTGTCGAGGTCAGTACTGAAGACTACGACATCAGGGTTGGTTACACCTGCCTTTATCCACCTGCCTAACGCGCCCATAACATTTAAGTGTTCAAATGGTGAATAAATTGAACTGAATTATTAAGCTCCTTGAAATATAGACGAGAAAGTAAGCAGTTTGGGCAAGTCTCTTCCACCAAACCATTCACTAACTAGAAAAAAGCGCTTCAAGTATCTAGCTTAGGTCAAACTTCAGTTAGACACTGATGGAAGCTCCGTGCAGTAATGTCTGAGTAGCAGAGCATTCAACAACATTTTATGGAGGCAAAACGCTCGTAACTCTTGCTGAAAGTACTATCTTTCGCAGCAAGTTCCATTTACTAACGCATCCACTTCAGATATCACGGAGCCTTGCTGTTTGATCATACCTGACGCCGACATGTGACGAACGTTGTGGAATCCCATCCTCCGACAAAAAAGATTATGGCCTTCAGCGAACCAGCTAAACGACACAGATACATAGCGTCATATTTGAAGCTTACCCAAATGTAAATAATACTGGTATTGAGAAAAATAAACTACTCGATTAGATGCTCAAGGAGATGTGATCTGGCTGATACAACTTTTCCTTGTTGTGAGTCAAGAATGTACGTCATAACAGTAAAATAGATGTGCTGTGAAAAATGCTTCAGCAAAATAACCTGAAGCATTCCTCAAATGAATGAAACTTCGGCTCAAACAAACAGTTATTCTTGGGTCATGTCGATGTGGCCATCCACAATCGTTTTCCGAAGTGTGACTAGATTCTGTAGTGCTGGCAATTATAAATCGAAGTAGAGATTCTCCAAGGAAATGAAATAACCATACCATTTTGTGGATTTGTGAGAAAGCTTTGGAAAGATATGGTATACGAACTGAATCTTAGGTTAACTAGTCGACAGTGATCATGGCCAGTGATTTTCTACCAATAAATCAATAAAACCTTTTTCAGGAAGAAAGAGGAAAGTGATTCTGAAGGTGACTGCCTGCCAACTGGATGTTCTGACCATGAGCCAGGCCTCTCCGTAGCCACTTTTCCGTCGACAATAAGCCCGTAAGTTGGTGAATTACACTCATTTGCAAGCGAATTGGGTTTTTCGAAGGAACCTATCTGAAACTCAGCTGAATCTATCGTTTATGATGTTCTCAAGTAACTGAATGTGCTGCATCAGGCCGCTTTTTTTTTCAATTGTTACGATATTCGAAACATCGCGATATATGTTTAGACGAAATACACTGCTCATAAGGTTGTTGAAAAATCTTGGACAACCCAACGCCGGTTTGGCACTTCTCGGGGCTCACCAGGTAGGCGCACTCCCCCACTTTCCGTCAACCTTATGTTCTATTTCAACCCAAAATTCACGAAGTTAGCGAAATGCACCCATTTGCAAACCAAGCACGTATGTTGCATGCACATAATCGCTTGTTTTTGTCCGCCCATTATTCGGTCCAATCAAGATTCATTCAGTTGTAATGGATTAATAAAAGTCACATGATTGTTCCGGCCAAGCGATATGATTTATCAACCTCGTGAATGCTCATTACTACTGAGACTCCACTAAAATGACGTTTTGGAATGCACTGTATAACCGGATCCACATCACTTCACCAAACAAACCGCCTGAAAAAAGTAGCGGGTGTATGGATTATGATAACGCCTCGGAACGTAACCTTTGGGAACGGGCGTATTTGGCCTGTTATGGCTCTTGGAATTGAACGCTTGTGTAGACACTTTACATGACGGGACAACCATTCAGAGTCGCCTTTCCTGGAATCGACACTCATATATTATGGTTTCAAGAATAATCATTCTTTTTTAGTGAGGCTTAAATTGTAGTCATTTCGTTTTTTTTCTCTATCTGGTCATCAAATGAAAATCTGCTGTCCAGCATGCTTAACGGTTCGCTACCTAATGTGCACGTTAACAAGCTGCACATATCTGGTCACAAATGAAAATCTGCTGTCCAGCATGCTTAACGGTTCGCTACCTAATGTGCACGTTAACAAGCTGCACAAGCAATGCACAAAATTCCTAAGCTCGTAGAGTCAGAAATATTATAAGCATTCAACGGCAAACTAAGTTGTTCCATGATTTTTCCTTCTAACTCCTAGGATTTGACATTACTCTGTGGCGTAGAACATTGGTTGTGTACTCATCCTGTTTGAGATCAAGTATTCTTGAGCGGTAACTTACAATCAAATAGTAGACTTTTCACACTGCTATCCGGAGATTTTAATCTGGCTCGACGTTTTAGGCTTTTCATCTTCGGGAATGGAGCAACCCGAGCCCTATATTGCACATGGGTTGTTTCCAAATGCGGAATGGTATTCAAGTATGATGAAATCAGCAAACGATAAATCACGCACTAAAATAGGTCATGCGCTGCTTGCTTGTGTAATTACCTTTAACGATCCAGCGCTTTTCATAACATGGAAAAAGGAGAGCTTCCTTCTAGGGAAGATAAGTCAAGCCTTTGATTCTACCATGTTCACTTGTGCGATTAATTATTATCTGGTTTGCGTGCGGGAACAGGGCTGCATGAAATGATATTGGCCAAAAATAGCCAAAAACAAGTGAACATTCTGCTGTTCTGGTGGGTTTATTTAATAAGATATTGGAAAGCCGGTGGTGAGCAGATCTTGTCAAAACTGGCTGGCGCGTGTTAAACGTTATGTGTAATTTATCTCTCTAAAACTCTTGCATTTTTATAAAATGCATATTACTACTACGTTGCATTCAATTGGTCAAACTTTCGTTACCCCTTCACCTATACGCTTCATGCTTTATGAGCACACCTGGTGCGTTTACTACCTACCAATGTCTATCGTTCTAAAATGAACCACAGCAGCTCCACAATGTGCAAGAGCTAAAAGCACGTACGGAACCTGGATACATAATCCCCAGGAATAAAAGTCGTATAGTGCAAACGAACTCGGAATAAGCACAATAGTACTGAAAATGAGGCGCGAATACATAAAGGGGGGAGATATTAGTGCCCGTCTTTGGTGGAAGTTGGATAATCACAACTCACTGGGCTGAAAATGTTCAACTGGCCTCTTGATTGGACGATGCCTCTAAGATTTCGGCAGCTCGGTTCTTTTGTTATGATATTCATTTGATTACTGGAAGGTGGTTCTATTTATTGACTTATTGATCTGATAGAGCTTCTGAATTAGTGTTCACAAACCCTTGAAGAAATTCATGATAGGTAAACAGATTGTGTAAAAACGCGAAAACACACTACTCACTACGCTACTTACTTTCTGTGTATTGGTTTAAATCGGCTTGTAGTAAATGGTTTGCAGCCAAATTAGCAAGAAATGTAATGATTATCGACTCAAGTATTCGCTCACACAATCAAAAATGAGGAAAACAAAGAGGTGTTCAATTCGTACATAATAAAATTAGCATTCCTGGGCAAACGCCCCAAAAACGGTTGTCTTCGAGAACGGGTCCTTGAAGAACTGTCTCTGTGTGTGTCCTGTCAGTCGAAATATTATCAACAGCGGCAATCATCGTGGATCTGCAAAGTCATCATCTGTTGGGGAAAATAGCTACCACCACCTTATTATCAGTCTATCGGTATTTTAACTGACGGTTTTAGCAGAGTCAGGATCAAGTGCAAGCATTATCTGCTGTGCCTCTTTCCATGCATACTTGAGTGACTGCACTCCGAACCCATATGTTTAGTTTAAACTTCGGGTGTTCAAAAACAGTATCGTTCGGAAAACACCCGTTCGTGATCTAACTGGTCTGCCATGGAAAAATGATGTCAAGAAACAACAACCGGTTTTCGCAACACTTCTCAGAGATGTGGCAAAACTTCAGTTTAGCTGAGGATCAGTTTATGACCCAGCATAATAGAACTGCTCGCAGTGCCTTGCAAACAGTTTCCGAACACCGAGGGAAATAAATCCCGCTACTGTTAATGACACCTGGTTAAAAAATAAAACAAGTGATCTCAGCACCCACTTGTTTTAATCATCAACATAGCAAAACTATGCTTTTTACTAGATGGACACATAACAACATTGCGTATGGTGAAGAACATTGCGAGCAGACCAGGCAGAGAATTCGGCGTCGTCATTTTAAAAGAAATGAATTATGTGCCCAAAGTGGAGGCAGTTTCAGCCGACTACTCCAAAGGCTTGCTTGATACACAGGCTAAATTTGTGTTGTTAAGGCACAATTAAGCTGTTTATGAGTTACGTATGCATGGCCATACCTCGCAGATTAAATTCAACACGCCTAAACATGTCTGCTGCCACAGGCCTCCAAATAACAAATAATTACGAACGGTCCGCTATTTCAGCATTTTTCAGTTAAGATATCCGTAAACCCCTCAAGCAGCTCTCGCGAAACACTGCTTGCAAATATCTAACAACTTTTGCCCTATCATGGACTCCTTGATATCTTTCGGAGTTAGCGAATATACACTCATCTGCAAACTAATTTGGTTCTTTCGAGAGACTCACCTGGAACCCAGCTGAATCTCTCGTTTATGATGT
>NW_008751693.1:1401911-1471137 GCF_000715545.1 Opisthorchis viverrini
GAAAGAACCAAATTAGTTTGCAGATGAGTGTATGTTCGCTAATTTCGTGCAATTTGGTTTCAAGTAGAACATAAGGTTGATGGAAACCCGGGGACTGCGCCTACCTGATGAGCCCCAAGAAGGGCGAAACCGGTCGTGGGCTGTCGATGGATTTTCAGCAACCTTATGAGTAGTACCTTACAAATCTCTCGGAGTGTTATGCTCTCCTGAAGTGCAGTCACGCTTTATTAATGTCCTCTTAACAGAAAATGAGAACTATTTGGATGGTTACCTGGACATTCAAACTAGTATGCTCAATCTATCTAGACCTATTCTAAGAGGCGAGATCGAATAATGACAAGTTTTACTTTCAACATACCGCCCACGTGTGTAATCAGTTCATCTCTCGTGGGCAAATCATTTTTCCCGTAAGCCACACTACTGATCCGCTGTTCCCACCAGATTCGGACAATTCTCCAAAGACATCGATGGTCAGTCACTGAGGGTGTTTTACCGTCCCGAGCGCACAGCGGCCAGGTTTACGACCCATGCACAGTGCACGGCATTACTGTAAACTCCACCCTTGAAGAATTAAATGATTTCACGCCTGTGCCAGGGGTGATGTACATCAGCAAAACTGTTCTGGCCTACCCAACCCGAATGTTAATATTGTCTATATCTAGACAATCCGATGTGATATAGCTGTCGAAGTAGACAGATTTGTCTACTAATTCATTCGGCTCGTCCGCAAGCATTAGGTTAGGGTTCGGGCCCGCCAGGTCATGCAGGAGCACTTTAAACTTTGCATGTGTGAATTGCATTCCAAACCTTGGGGTAAAAATATATTGATTATTTGATACTGATTGCATTGCGACTGCTTCGGATTCAAGAGGACCTATGTCATCTATGTACACTATATCTGAGAGCGCCCCCACCTCTTCGGGATCCTTTCGGCCGCACAAGTATTAGAGGTTGATAGCGAGTTTTCCATAAACGCGTCGATGACAAAGTTGAAAAGGGAAGATGAAAGAAGACAGCCCTGCCTGACACCACTCAATGTGACATAATCAGTTGAGAGCTCCCCATAGACCTTCACACGTCCGCGGGAGTTGGCGTACAACGCACTAATAAAAGGCAAGAATTTTCGGAGGACACCTTTGCTCCATAAACATCGCCACAGTGCTGACAGACAACAGAGTCAAAGGTGCAAATTGCAATTACTGTCGCTGGAGCAGTATCACTGCTTCAGAAAATGTGCAAATGTGATCATTGCCTTCTTGAAGGACGGAACCCAGCTTGGTTTTCACCGTTCTGTCTCTCCTTGTGTTCAGTCAACACTCGAAAGACCGGAGAGCACATTCGATACCACAGCCACCAGGTTGATGTCACGGTAGTTTTTACATAGTGTCCGCGCACCGTTTCAAGACTGGAATAACTGCCATGTTGCCCCATTATGCATGCATCTTCTCTTCACTCCACATCGTACCGGTGTGCTTCGTAAGATAAGTCACCAAGAACTCACCGCCATCCTTGAAGCGAGCCGGATATGGGCCGTCCGGCCCCGGATACGAATATTTCGTACTGTGGTTCTTCTTATGACGGGCGATTAAGTTTCAAATTCCATTTAGCCGTATGCACCATTACCACAGGTTGTGTCTCAGGTCAGCTAAACTGTTCTTTGAAGTGTTCGGTCCATCTTTTCCGGTGGCGCACTTGGCAGTGGAATAACAGGCCCCCATTTTCACCGACCGTTTCGCTTAGCAGTGCGTTCATCGGGCCGGCCTTATCAGTAGGTACAGGGTTTCCGCTAGCAAAAGCCTTCTCCATCTCATGGGCTTTCGATCTCCGCCATAGATTGCGGTCTTTCCTTAGGCTCTTATTACTTGGCGTTTGAGGGATCTGCGTGCGCCGTCGTGCTCATCGTTTGCTGATGTAGATTTCTTGGCATCAGTAGGGACTAGCATTTCAAACGATATCCAGTGGTCATTTGATTTTATCAGAAAAGCCAGACAGGTAGCACTGAACGCCCTAGCATAGCTGCTCTCACATTTCACCATGCTTCATTCAACTGCTCACTGTCTGTACGGTATTGGTTTAATGACCTATGGTAGTTCTTTGAGCATGGTAGAATAGCACGCTTCTTGCTGGTTCATGAGGGTTTGGGGAGACGGACTGTCAGGCATGCACACACCATGGCGTGATCAGAATCAAGTTGTGTGCTAACACTGTACAAATTTTTGACGTTCCTATTGGGTTGGACTAACCCGAATGTGTAGGGGCATGGCACTACTATCTGATTCTTACTACGACTCCATAGATGCCTTTTGAGCATCACGAGATTCTTTGGTTTGAAATCATTTCAACCGTATTGAGTGATGCGTCCACAGCCTCCACGGTCAGCTGTTGGAAAATGGGAGTGCACGGTTTTTGTAGTCGATCTTTTGTGATCCGTCCTTATTCTAAGGACGGTGGCATCATTGCTTTCATAAATGCGAGAATGCCGGTCGACTAGGTGAAACACCTTACTGATTTCAGACTCCTACCTCAGAAGAATGTAGGGGTTTACCCTCAGACTACTTAGCAATTCAATTAGTCTCACTTGCTTATTAAATCCCGTTCATGTTAACTCTGCTGTTGTATCACAACTGAAAGATCGTTAAACAAGTTTTAAAACCCCGTTTTCTAACCGCGGTCTGCCAATTTGCGTCAAAATCTGTCCCAGTGATACTGTGTTCTCCTGCAGAACTAGTGAAAGGAAGCTGCAACTACCAGCCTGTCCGTCATTTCCTCTTGTTTCCAATTTGTGTCCTCTGTTTTGTAACGTTGCTGTACGGATTCGAGGTCACAAAACACGCTTCGTGGGTTTACATTTGTGACACTATTAGTGGGCATGGATGGCCGCCTTAAATGTTCTTTGAGGAGTCGTCGTTAACGTCGAAAAGTTTTGTGACTCACCAGTTCAGAAGACTTTTGCACGGAGTCGGCATTTTCATTGCAGATGTAAAGTTACAACATTCTCATGACAGGTGGAGACAAAGTGTTTTCGTTCGACTGAAACTATCATGTTTCTGGGGGCAAAGGAGAAGCTGCTTGTTGTCGACGCTGATTGTTACCCGCTTGTCGCAATAGCAGCTGGCTGTCGAAACTAATTGGTACATTGCTTATGGGGGATGTACACCTGGCATAAGCGTCGCCTAACCAAATTTTGATGACCTATAGAGTGACAGGCGTCTCACTTGTGTATAACCATTACAATGCAGTGAAAGTCTTGCGTCAAAAGCACGTTTTTAAAGGGAAATAACTATCTTTAAGGGAGAAAGAAGACAGAAAATCTATTTTATAGCATTGAGACATCTGTTCACCAGGTGTCTCAGTTCTCATCTAGGAAGTAGTTCAAGCCGATCTCAATCGATTCAAGTCGGTTATTTTGGCAACCATCTAAAAATTTAAAAGAGTGCTGGGTGCATCCATAATTAATTTGCCCCGCTTGGAAAGACCACTTACTAAAATACCGTTTTCTGACAGGTGGATACTGTGGGTAGAGATTGGCGGAAAGCGAGAGTGCCTCGACAAGCGAATTCGTTCTGTGAAAGTGGGATACCCCTTCAAATCTTACGCTGGTTTCATCGAAGATCCTGCAAATCCGAAAGGTTAATAACAACGCAACTGGAGAACTTGAGAGGCCATATACCAAACGAACTTAGACGTTCATAGTTCAGACGTGATAATTCAGATGCATCCAACCTGTGTTGGTGGAGTAGTGGTTACACGCTCGCCTCGCATGTCGGATGTCCGGGGTTCAAATCCCGGCACGGCCATTGGCCCTGCTGATGAGCTCTAATAAGAGTGAAACTCGAGTTCACTGCTTCCCTTTGGTGTGGACTCACTGGAATAATTACGCCAGAACAGGAACACGGCCGTTCAAACGAGAGTGGTTTGTCTATGAACAAAATACCTATCCCACAAAACCCCAAAATTGCGATCTTAGATGTGTCCGGAAAAAATATGAGCATACCTTCAGCCAGACCAAGGGGGACCGAATTTCATCCCTGTGCCGAAAACGTGAACGCATGGTACTAAAATCGGATGAAGTTTTTTGTTCAGTTCTCACTGCTTAAAAATAGTGTGTTGAGTGATGATGGACATTTACAGGTTGTATTCATGTTGAAGCTCATTCGAACCAAATTGAGAGGCAGCGAGAGCGCTGTGTGCTGACCCATGACGCAAGCGAAAGCACTGCAAATCTATTCTCAACGAAACCACTGATAAAGACCACCCTCGGCTATCCAGACGTCGAGCAGTTCAATTCGATACATTCGCTACTGTTCACCAGTCTCAGTGCACTAATATTTTGTTGCTGGTGGGAGCTGAGATGATGGCTTTGTAATTACCAATGAGAGTGAAGACCGAAAGGGCCGCCAGTGAATGAAAGTTTTACCTACGTCCTAAAGTACCATTATCAGTGTACTAGTACATGAGGTAGCTTGTTAGTTATACACAGCAAGGCAATGCTCGGATAGCTTACATCACGAATGGTTTAAGGAGTGCGATCCTCTCAAACGGTTCAAGTAAATCTCACAAAATCAGCACCTTATAACTTTTGTTATCCTCTCAAAGTTTACAGAAAAATATTAGACGATACTTTGCCCAATCTGGCATAAATCAAATTCTCCAAAGGGATTCGTTCATTTCAGTGTACTTTGTAAACCACAGGGGGAATATGTGGACCAAACTCAAGAAGTGACCGTCTAAATCACGAAGCGAAATATTCCCCCATGGGGAAGTAGCTGCATCACGTTTGAGTTGGTTTGGTGTCTGCTTCTGTAGCGACAACGTAGCATTCATACGACGACCTTCCAAAGTGCACTACAAAGCTCCGTTTATATTTCACCTTGGGCCTTTGATTCTCCGAAACGATAAGCAAACTGGAGGCCATAGCTGAGTGTTCAAAAGCACCCCTGGTATAACTCAGGTGACTGGTCATCTTCGGGCCCCTAAAATGACATAATTTTGTTCTCACTTCCATTATTTGCTACTTCTTACTATCTCGATGGAGCGTAATCTCTCCTTTTAATCAGTTTTTCCAAACACACGTCATTTTGGGCATAAAAAACGAACACGTCTGCCCCTCAAGCAAAGTTGAACTTAGCCAGTGCGCACCACAGGTTTGAGTCGCACAAGAATTACCCACAGTAACAGGCATGTACAAACGAGACCACTGATTTAAGAAAATAAAGTCTGTATTTCATTCCTATACCGCGCTATGTAACAGCGTGATCTTGCTATGCTCACAATCACTTTTCGAAATGGTAGATGCCATCCACGAAATATAAACAAAAGACTTTGTTGAATCATTGGCATCACTTCACCAGCAGTAGATTCAATGACCAGTTGGCACACATTGACTTCCGTAACCACATTCGGATCGGACCTCATCAGGCTTAACTGACGCGAGATAGAGGTGGTAACCTTGACGGAACTGAGGGCTGTCAACGCGAAATTTGCCTAACCAGGTTACTGGAAGAACCGAGAGTCACCATATGAACTGTAATGGGGGAGTGGGGAGAAGAATAGCTACCACATAGCCAAACTATCAACTGGCAGTTCAGTCGTAAAAGTACATTTGATCCTGGCGAATATACACTCATTTGCAAACTAATTTGTTTTTTTTTCGAGAGGCTCACATGGAACTCAGCTGAATCTTTCGTTTATGATGTTCTCAGGCAACTGAATGTGCTGCACCAGTTCGCCTCAATTTAGTCGTAAAAGTACATGTGATCTTGTTCAGCTGATCCAGAAGCAGTCAAATTATGCGAATAAAACAAACACGAACTAATCAGTACAGAGCTGGAAATGTTGCTCTCATCTTTGGCCTCGTCAACTGATTCGCATCGATCAAATTACGTAAATCTTCTTGACGCTGGGAATCTAGGAGGCTGTTGCTTACGGGCATACAAATCCTCACTGGTCACCATGCTTAAACATTTGAAGGTGGCATATATCAAAAAGTGCATCTATTGCTGACTAGAACGAAGGCTGCAAATTAGGAAAGCATTCACATGTATATACCTTCATTGTAGTCCGTAGCACCGAAGTGTGATGTGAATAAAAACCTTGGACCCAAAAACACAACTAGGCATTAGAAAAAACTGGTTGGAAAGTTAAACGCTGGAAAATATAAAGAACTGAATTTGGGCCTTTAATTCACGATGAGTTGGATCACCATCAGTCAATTTGTGTCCTGTTTGGTAAAATGCGAAAAAATATTGTTGTTCACAAAGATGCTACCGAAGTGAATAGGTGACGCGTTCCATTACTCATTATTAAAATGCGTTAGTTCAATTAATGGATTTAGGCTGGATTTTTTTCTAGTAGTGCTTTTGTTAGGCTTAACTGTGGCCCCTATAGATGCCCCCGTTTTGGGAATAACCTAGTTTCTCGCGAACGCGGTTGTGTGTGTGTGTGGTCACAGATGAAGATAATCATGATCATCTTTCATACCGGATAAACCGACAATAGGTGTCAGAGGAATACGAATGTCAGTAGGGCTTATATTCTCTCACCTGACATTCGGCCAGATTGTCAGAACTGATCCCCTAGTTCCATAGAGGGGATCAAATAAAATATTCAAGATACTCCCGTTTACTTTGACACTTAAACCTGCCTTCCGATTCGAGATGTTGGAAAGATACGGTGCTCTCTTGTTGATATCATTGTCTACCTTCTTCAGTTAGTCAGCAAACAAATAATAAGCGGCTCCAGTACACACAACGAACAGCCCAGAAGCAGTTGGCTTACTCTCCTGTGTCTTCCTGGTTGGTGGGCCTTCGACAAAGTCAATTCCTTCACAGCTGCAAATGTCAGAATTTGACAGTGAATGTGAAGCAGTCATCGCGGTCAGTGGAATGCGATAGAAGCCCTAAGCCAGACATGCATCTGTCAGATGAGTTCTCGCGCATTTTCCATCACAAACCCGAACCTAGTCACCGGTAAACCGTACAAAAGGATAATGGATAGGGAATATGTAGTGACGCTTGTATGACCAGTTGAATTTATTTTGCAAACACACAACGCCATGATTTTTGATAGCTGTAGTAGATACATTGTCTTATAGATAGGAATTGCTTCTAAAGTTTTGTCCAATCTAGTGTAGGCACTTAAAATTTCAAGTTCTCGGGAAATATGAACAATGTGGCAACTGCTTTGAGCCAGGCAAGCACCTCATCAGAACAGTGGTTCCACCAATCGTGGCAGACTTGACTATTTCTTGAACACAGATGATCTTTCTTCTTTTGTCCCGAATGACAAAGCCAGCATGGTATATTCTGAGGTCTATGTTTACTATACGGTAAATCTTTGCAAAGCGTTCAAATTTGCAGAATGTGGCCTTCGCCTTGGGGAAAATCAGTATAGCACAAAATAGGATTTTGTGGTTGATTTGTTTACTGAAATGGACAGCTTTGTGATAAATCAATTGTAGCGCAGGCATGATTTTCTGTCGTAAAATCAATCTACTCTTCCTTTCGTGGAAATGTCCACTTTCTACGAGAATTGAACTTGTACAAACCGAGATCAGCACAACGGGTCATGTTGATTTGCAGCCCACACGTGGGTTGCCGGTTTGCATCTCTTCCCAATTTTTTGCTGGTTGTTCTTTTGGAAAATCCAGTTATCGCCCAGGGACCTTTGTGCTCTGTCCATTGCGAATGTTGATGAAGTAGAGATTCTAGTCTTGGATTCATATGCTGCAGAATAATGAAAAGTGGCCTTCAAACTTCCAAGACGTTCCACTGGCTGGTTATTCGTTGATGCACACAGAATATCGAGAGTTGTTTTATATCTTCAAACTAGACTTTAAATGCAACGGATTCATAGATTGTAGTTATATGAGGGTCGCGAAACATCTGACGATCAATCGTTGGAAGGTGATCGGAAATTTGACATGCTGGTTTCAATCCAACACAAAAATCAAAAGAAGAATCTGTGTAGCAAAAAGTGAGTAGTGCTGATAATACCCCAGGAAAAATGGTAACATTCGAGGACCACTTAGCTACATTGGTATTAGTAGAGTCAGATCGGTGCACGTGACGCACTGAATTTGACCTCGGATCATGACAAGAAAAGTTATGCTATACCGTGGGTACGGGTGGCAGCACCAAAATTTCTCACCCTAGTTCAATTTTGTGGTTGCTTCTAGTATCAGGCCATTTAGTCCACGAATCTTCAGGATGTTATCTTGACTGTCCATGGCTTGTGAGGTTGATGCCGTTCTTCAAGTCTGCCACAGATTCAGAAGCGTTTGGAGTGAAAAATCAGGTCCGTATGCGTAACTCTCTAGTGAGGTTCACCTGAACCGAGGGCTAAGGCCTTGGAAAAGCTAATACTATATGCCAGTTGGATTCGTAGGTCTCTTACTGCATACGAGCAGACATTTTTCACTTCCCTTGAAGCCTGCTTTGTACATCTAAATCAAGAGTTCTCCTTGGTACGAATCCGATAACTTATCTACTCACTAAATGAAGGCCCGCAAACTGCAACTGCTACGCTTCAATTCTAGCTAAATGAAACCTGACGTTCTTAGTAAGCTTGATGATGTAAAGCCGGGTAAATTGGGTGCTGAAATGACGCGTACTTTGTTGTGCGATGGGCATATTGAAAAACTGTGGTTAACGTAGTCACTGAAGCCAATGTCTGGTTAGTAGCTATATAATCCCGGGTCTGATGTATTTAACGCAAAAATCACCTTATGCACACCAACATTTTCCAAAGCTCATATGTGTTATATATATATGTATGTATATATAGATATAAATGTATATATAATGTCGAGGTCATCCCCACACTCCCCACTCAGACCCAGCACACTGAGCCCAAAAAAACCAAAGCAAACGGAACAATTAGGCCTAACTCCACTGAAAGAATTAACTGTGGATGAACCAAACTGTCTGTTTTTGCAGTGAAAGTGACCTGAGAACAAAATTCCGAGAAGACGCAGGCCAGATGACGCGAGTGAGCTAAAGCGATTCTTCCTCAATTGTTCAGTTGGTGCCTAAACAGGCGGTTATTCTTGAAGACTTCATATCAGACTGTCACAGCAGGCAGGAAAGTAGGTGATTTTTCGTCTCTTCATCAAGTTTGGTAATTGTCTTGTGAAGTAGTTCAATATAAAGCATCGGGACGACATCAAAAGGTGTGCTTAAGAGCTGAAAATACGAAATAAGCAAAATATTATTCCGTTATAAATATGATGCTGCGTGTACTTTGAAACACCGTGCTTCTGGCGTCAAATGAAGATTACAGAAGGAAAAATTTAGTCCAAGGAAAAACTTCATCAT
This sequence comes from Opisthorchis viverrini, assembly GCF_000715545.1. Classification (NCBI taxonomy): domain Eukaryota; kingdom Metazoa; phylum Platyhelminthes; class Trematoda; order Opisthorchiida; family Opisthorchiidae; genus Opisthorchis; species Opisthorchis viverrini. The sequence goes on from NW_008751693.1 coordinate 1,411,226, forward strand.
CTTTCATTACTCTGATTGAATGCCACTTCAGCAAGTTTGTAGGCCGAGATGAGAGTTTCGACATATACCGAGTACAACTGGGAACATTAATCTGCTCGTTTGATGAACGCTAGTCCCGTGGTATTGTGACAGTCTGATTAGTACCTTATGACTTACTGCATGGAAGTGAGAATATTGGATTTCATCAACCCGAACCCCCAGTTTTATGAGAAAGATTTGTATCATTGATCCAACGCTCACTTTGTTAGAGCTTTGTTAGAGCTAAACACCACACAATGAGAAAGATATTTTTGTACCAACTGCTCATTATCGCCGCACAGGCTCCATCGAACAAACGACCAACCATGTGGTTCGATACATTCCACACTGTCATTGCCTAATGACCAGTCAGCTAATGTAGCGCAACAGTTCCGCTCGTATTTCAAACAGAATGACACCCCGATTGACCGTAATCTGATCAGTGTATTGTTACATACCCAACAACAGCAACAAACACCGACCCACGCTCTCTACCTGTGAGACAGTGGAACAGTATTTCCGTGCACAGTCAATCAAACCGTATGATACTAATATCCGACAAAGCCATAAAAGGATTCCAGCTACTCCTGGATGGTTTATTTGTTAGCAAAAAAGAGCCCAATTTTATTGTGAATCTAGTACTTTCACGGGTCGTTTTTTTACATTTTTATTTTATTTTATTTTATTTTACATTTACGTAATTAAATCACAAGGCCAATTAAATTCATTGTTAATACAATTGGCTGGAAATTTTAGTTTTTCAGAACATTGTGGGGATAATAAAGTAAGAATTTCAAAAAACGTGATGCACTAAGTCAAGTGAAAATTTCCTGAAATCCAGCAGACCAATAAACGAAGCTGGTTCGAAGGAGAAACATTTATCTCGATTAGGTGTGCGGACCCGATTTACATATACCATATATCGTGCTCGAGAAACAAGCACGCAATCGTCAACAAGACTGATTCACTTCCGGTCAGGTTGGAGCGTTATTCATCAGACTTTTACAAGCCGTTTCCTCACCAGTTCGGTCCACCAACAGGATAGATTTATCCAATGTTACAGCTTGTTGTACTCGTTATATCGATGTAGAAAGTTCTTTCCGCTGTTATTTCGAAGAGCAAATGTCCAAAACCAATAAGCGTTGGACAACCTGTCAAAAACTATATCCAGAAAAGAATACAAATGACGATATTACATGTCTTCCCTTTCTAGACTTCAGACAAACCAAAAAATAGTGTATATCCAGCGTGCAGTTACTTTTATTCCACAATGTCGAGCCTCCTCATTAGGAGTTTTGAGAACACATATACTGGGGAAGATTTTGAATCTCAAATGAATTTTGAGATAACACTTTTAATTGCATTCAGTTTTGAAACAAAACAAATTGCAACATCCGTCAGGAACTAAAGCCTGTTCGTAAATTTTCATTCTTCAGTTAGATTATTTACCCAAATAACCCTGATTGAGATTTCTTCAGGAGGCAAGACGATGTTTATCAGACAAAGTTGATTATTCAAAAGGAAGATGTAGATACATTCACTAAAAGGATCTACGCAGATATGAATTGTTCGGCGAAGAATCAGTCCTGTAGTTGAAGCCAATCCGCGCTGAAAGGCCGAGACGTACCGTACAGCTGCCTCATTCGTTTTTTGAACGTAATTAGAAGCGAAAACTCTTGATGAATGGCTTTGAAATAGACATTCCTCTGTTTAATTCATTCTTGTCGTTTGCGATTTGGCATTAGAAATTCCTCAGTGAAATGCCCATTCGGCAAGTCATCGCATCGTTTGTCACACGCTATTGAATTTGTTTGGTGGTGTGCGCTGAGGCTCAAAGTTATGTGCCTGTTATTTCTTCTAACCACGCAAGTGAGAGATAACTTCTAATAGACGCTAAACCAGCGTGAACCTTTTTCCTTTAGGATTTTGAAATCATTCCGAAAAAACGCCTATCTGACGGGAATGATGAAAAATATTGTCCCTATCTTGCTTGAGTGGAAGCAGCACAGTTGCCGTGTTGTTCACGTTGGACCACACAAAATTACGACCACACCGGTAGCTGCATTAGTGTTTTCTTCCTTTCGGTTAACGACTTAGTGTGACGGCAAGCCACTCATATTCAATTAGACTAAGTAAATTTTCAAAGAAACCGACCACATTTGATACAGGACAGAAGAATACTTGAAGGACGTCGGCCCAAAAACTACCTATCAGTGAATTGTTGTGGCGGTGTCAAGGAACAAGCTTGAAGCAGGGTAATATAAACAAAAAACAAAGCAGACTGAGTAAGGTAAGCTGGTTCAATAAAAGTTATGCGGACGGTTACAATTTTCCGCACATTTATGCGTGCAATATGTAATTCCTTTACGGCAACAACGAATTCAAGTTCTCAAATCATTGTAAAAAAGCGAACTGGATTGCGGGTGGCCAAACGCCATATCTAGTTGATAAAAACCGTTGAATTTTCACCTAAATGCAACACAGCCTTCAAAACACCACAAAGGCATTCGTTTTCATTACCGTTCATCGCGAAGCTGAATAAAATGCCCACCAGTTGGCTTCGTTTGAGCAGGTTTCCAGGATTCAAACTCGCTCTCCATTTGCCCACTGGTGCTCCCGAAGCCTTGAACGAATCCAGTGGGGAACCAGATCGCGGATGCTGAAGTACGACAGATGACTCTCAAGAAAGCTAATTTTTCCTCCATAGATCAACTGATCATACTCTACACACTGGTTTGGCCACTTAATTTGTACACCAGAGAACAGTTTGCCTCGTGAACCCTTGTTCGGTTAGGCTTGGCGGATCACGACGACTCAGAATTGGACTGTCCATGACCTGGCAAAAATCTTGAGAGCCCCTACCACCTGAGCCAGTCGTGTTGGTTAATCTGTCTCCTCGAATGCGGATTACGATATAAGACCAACCGATGGTTAGGTACTCTGATATTTGCTGCAAGTCATGCAGCAAATAGCGGTCCTCCAACAGAGCTCCTGTCCTCACTTCTTATCTCCGAATTTCTTTCATTCGACCTCCATTAACCGAATCGGTCACCTCCTGCAACGCGTGCGTCCAATTCCCTTATCCCCCTATCATCTATGAACAAAACTGTACTATTTGGAACCACTGCATTTCGATGTAGTCCATAAGCTGAATAAATTAATTTAAAAGTTGCTCTTTATGCCCGTCAGATATCCATGATTAAAATTCCAGTGCGGCCAAGTGGAAGCGCTTCTGATTAGCCCCGATAAGAGCAAAACTTCTGTCATGTGCTTTCATTCCTTGGTGTGGGTTCTTTGAAATAACCGCACCATCAAGCCATGAGAAAAGTTCAGACTCGGTTAAGATGAACTTCAATTGTCAGAATTTCTGCTTGATTTCAAGCCAAAATAACTCCAATCCCAGGTTGCACACACTACTCATAGCTTTGCTGGCAGCTGTTTACAAGCCGATAAGTATTTTTGCCTTTCTTGAGAATAAATAGACAACCACAGTCCTCGAGGTTTCGCCAACCGTTTTTCTATCTGGTTCAAATTAAACCTTTGTCCTAGGCCACTAAATATTCTTAATAGACTAAATCGTACTCTGTTTTCGGATTTTGTCGACGCAATTTGATCAGATCGGCGTCATTGCTATGTCATGTATGAAGAAAAAAATTAAGCAGCACGCAGTAAGTAGACCGCTCTGATATGATGTTATTTCTACCACCGAAATAAACGAACTAAGTTTCCAGTCCAAAACTGATTGTGTTCTATTCGATAATCGTTTCCTGTTTTGCATGGGAGTCACACTCTTTTTTCATTGCTACTTATTAGGTTACATTTTTTGAGAATGGATATTTTGTCACCGTGACAGAATAATTTATGAGACTTTGGACATTTGACCTTAAGACAATGACATTACGCCCAGCACGTGCATGTTGTGTGTACTCACAATTCACATATGAGTTATGCCCGGTGGCGACGACATTTCCCTTAATACAAAGAGTTATTGCTATCTTTTATGGCATTCAGTCTCACTGACAGTATGTAAACAAAACGAGACGCCAGTGGTGGAACAGGCATCAAAACACTGATAGGGAACAAAAGAGAAATTCTACGCCACAGATTCGTGTTTTGGGCGGACGTCTGACTTTTGAAAAGTCATTCAACAAAGAAGATTTCGTGCCTTATTTGCCTTGTCAACACTAGATTAATCGTTTTTTTCGTTGACTCCATTTTCGTGCCCCGCGGGTAATTCGGCTGTTTATGGAAATTTGTTTGTAGGAACTACAACATTCTCGACCGCGCTTCAAACCTAGTGCATACTTGGGAACAAAAAATACAGAAAATAAGGTCCTGACGACAGTGTTCTTCTTACGATATATGTGCAACCTGAGACAGTCTTATCTAATTGGGGAAATCTAAAATCGCATGCCCACAGCAGCAGATACCATCAACAGGCTGGTTAGCCACGTATGGCAAAGTATAAGATCCAAACGAACTGCCAGTCATTTGCAGGTATTCTCATACTCAGGATGATGAAACATGTGACGTTCGAGCCGATCATTATATCTAAACTATTGTCCCCTTTGGGTTCGGACTCCGTTAAATCAATTGCCCGCAAAACAAGTCCCTCAGGGAGAGTAAAATATGTAATTGCAATGACGCTGATTGTATCGGTAAGCAACCATCTAGTTAGAAAGTACCAAGCATATCAATGAAATTACATAGATCAAAATGCTGCTTTTCTGTATTCAAACTTTATTATCCGGACCTAACGGAACCCTCCATACACTGAGCAGACATTCAAGGCACCTTTTACCGCTCGTGTCTATGTCGACTGAACTGTGCTATGTAACCCCTCAGAATAAAATTCTCAGCGTTTAAGCATCTGGTTTCCTATTTTTTGCATTGCGCGTTTCAAATAGCCGTGGCTGTTTTATTGCCTCCATACTCTTACGCAGTTCAAGTTTTGTGGTGTCGAGTGATCAGTAATTGTGCCATAACGATCACAATGTCTGATTGCGCTCTCAATCATATATTTTGAGGAACACGGTTTTTTATCACAAGAATCTGAAGTCTTAAAAGAGCAAGTGTAATCATCAGCTTGGGTAGAAAAATGGATGGTCCATGAAGAGTATTTTATATGCACTGGTATAAACGCATCGCATTTTCCTAACCAGGCATGTTAAATACACAGAAAAGACTGGCGTTTATTTCAAGGAAGTACTGGTCTTTTTGGGGTTAACGTTAACAAATGTGCACACACGGCGAACGACAAGTGTTTCCTGCCACTGTGTATCATAATTACACGTTTTCACTTCATTCTATGAAGAAAAAGTGTATTTCCACTGAAAATCTATTGACGACTAGATTTTGAACTCTATTCCGTAAATTCACTTTGATGACAACAAATTTCTGAGAAGTTTGTGACTCAGAATAACAACAACCGACCAGAAGTGATTAACAGTTTCTCTACTAGGAATCTGGCGATGAGTTAGCGAGCTAACATCTTCAGAACAACGACCGTTCATTACACACACCTTAATTCTGGAAAATAAAATTCTATAATAAATACCACTTCATTCATATATTGGGTCAGATCCGTTTGTGAGTGTGCTAATTCCGCAGTAGCCTTCTGTATTTCTTGCATCTGAACAAATATATGCGTTATGAGTTGTGTCTAATGAGGAAAAAATAATATTAATGTTGACGATGATGTTAATAATGAAAACTGTAACATTTTCCGTATAAGGACTTCCTAGAAGTTATTGTTAGATATCTTGATAAAACTGTTGAGGTAATCCAGTCATGCAAGTGGGTTTTCAGTGTTGGGATATCCATGTGAGAGACAAGGCACCCTTTAGGCGAATTCATATGGGAGTGAACAATATGCCTTATAAAAGCACAACATTCGACCGATGTCCTCAGTTATGCGGAATGTTACCAGAAAATCCCATCACCTGATGATTTATAATCTCCCTGCTCTCCGTATGTGAAGTAAGCATGAGGAAGTTTAATAATGTTCATCAAAACCGAGGGTACAGAAAATACGAATACTTTGAAATAAGTAGGGAATCTTCGGACAGGGGAGTTGCAAAGCAAGCAGAATTTTGGCTGCTGCAACTGCATTGCGAAATGAATCACCACATTAGCTTCTGTTTAACCTTATTCCTCATCGAAAATTTAGATGTATTGGGATTTTCTTGAACTCTGCGCCCCATGGTATCGTCTAAAACCATTTTTTATCTACTTCGACGCCCGTGCTTACGTCCAGCAATCAAAGGCCATGCAAGTATATTGTGGCCAAGTTAATTTTCCCGCATTATTGTTACAGCGGCCAGGCTCCAACTTAGCTGCCATGCAGACAGACGCAAAGATGCAGTTCTTCAGATGTTCCAAGTTTGTGCTAAAAGATGATTGATCTGAAAAGCGATGAGCGGTGGAATCAACTTGATAGTCAATAGCAGGATAATGAACAGACGGAACGAATTCATAAAAAGTTATCTGGAATCATCTTTGAGTTGAAGGGGACGTTTTGTGTGATTCCATCTGAATACTGCCTCGTGAGTGGTACGCGATTGGAAACCTGGTTAACACAAGGATAGAAACAATTAAAGGGGAGAAATAGCTGACAGTGGGAGGCTTACGGAGCCAACATGGTAGTGAAAACCCATAATCGCCTGTTGTTATTCCGTACGTAACCTGATTTTTTTTATCTAATTCCGCCAAAAACGAACAGGTTGATAGGGTACAATTAAACAATTTCCTGAAAGTAAATTACTTTCGGTTCCATCTTAAGATTCTAGCATGCTCTGGTCAACTAATCTTAGATAAAATTATCTGAAGCATAACCACCTGTTTTTACTAATTCGAATTGCCTATTACTTGATGGTCTCAACAGTACACGCCTTTTGGACAGAGACACCCCTAGCTTAGCAGGATATATATTTAGAGAAATGGAGGCTAAGATAATCGGGGACGAACAATCCAAAAAAGGGAGCATATTGTCTGGTGTTTCCTCTCCGCTGAAGGCTTGAACGTTCCCTTATAAACAACTCCGTTAGCTCAGCTTTATATCTCAAATCTTTGTAACGTTTGGATAATTTGGCTCCTATCAAGTTAAACCTATGGCATAATTACAAATAGTTTCTTACGTACCTCGTTTTTTTCGGTGATTGCACTCACATACTGGAGTGTGATTTGGATTTGTCTTTCATGGAGAGTTGGACCGCTGAATGCCTGGGTGCATTCCGGATAGCGCAAGCAGATAAGCCCGCGAATCCAAGACAAACACGAAGGAATAAAATCGGCGGGCAGATTTTTAGAGAAGACCATCCTCATCGAACATGAAGGTGAAGCAAAAGATCAGGAGCTAACCGTCAACTCCTTCACCTTTTGTTACAGTGTGCCACATTTACGCCCAATACCATATATTCATTATCACCGGGTTTGAACAAGCCACTTGTATGGGACAAACAGCGGGAGGAGACACAGAGCAGGCACTATTAGTGAATAAATTCAAGTTACCTCAAACGTCCCGTCTGCGCTTCCAAACTAACTGAGCACATACCTCTTTGTGATGACAAATCCACTTATGTTCATCAGACTGAGGTCACAAAATACGAAAACTTATAATTTGTTACCATTGTATGTCCATTAGCAAATTGATCGCTTTTGCTATTCTGTTGAGACTCTTCGAGTTTCCAAATGCGTCAAACGTGCAAAGTAAGCTGAAGTTTCGTTCCCGGAGCATCTTACAAAATAATAGCCGAGGGACACAAAACATTTTTCTCTATGTTCACCACAAGCTTTCCTGGGAACGCCATAATGACAGAAAAAAGCAATTTCAGTCTAAACAAACAATGCAGTAGTACTTGCGGGTCGTCTGAATCTATCTATCGTGCACCTCTCCGTATCAAAGAACAGTGAAAATGGATATGTGAGAACAGGGTATGTAAAAGACCATAGGATTTACGAGCTCAAGCCAAAAGAGCTCGAGACAAACAGTAGATGCTAATTAGGAAGAACTGCAAATAGCTGGTGTATTCAGTCTTCGTAGATTCTATGTCACCAGATGCAGTCCGTTTACTGTTTACGGGCGTCCAGTTATCTTCGAGGCACCGAAAACTGTACATCGGTATGTTGTGAAAAAATTCGTTCAGCATTTGTCCGTTGATGATTTACAGGGGAATACGTGCACATTCTCGACAAAGAACCAGTAACTATCGACTAAGCAGGATATGAAAGTCACCGCAAAAGAACCGAGCTTCTTTCTCAAACCCGCATATTCAACGGTGGATATCAGTTCAACCAGGAAGTAAGCGTCCATAAATCTGGTAAGTTTTGGCGGTCAGTATCATCTTTTGTTTGCGGTATTAATCTATGGTTTCCACGGAGACATTACTAATAACTTACGGAAATGAAGATGATGAACTGAACCAACTCAAATGAGGCATCTGCATATCAGATAAGCATAAATCTGTGCCATTACAGTACAGGAGTCTGTCATTCGTCCGACGATTCTGGCCGCAGACAAGGAAACTGGTGCTGCAAATAAGAAGGCCTCGAGATATGCAAAACTAAGCATCTGCAGTCACCGTGGGCTGTGATAAAATGCAAGGCTTTGTAAAGAAGCTATTTGAAGATATATAGAAGACCGTAATCCTGTTGTCCGACAAAATTGAAGGTTTATCCTTAGGCACAAATCGACTGAAGAATAAGTCGTGTTGAGAAGATTGAACTAAAAATATAGAACTCTAGTAAGGATATGACTGTAATCAAATAGACTAGAGTGAAGTTCAACCTTATTCGTCTAATTCTGATATTGAAGACAAGGTGATGTTTTAGAGCTAGACGGCGGGTGAGGCGTCAGAGCAGTAAACTCGTTAGTAGTAGGGGTGTTAGACGGTTGAGCGTTTGGATTTACGAGATCATTGGCAGCAGGATGGAAGAAGTAGTACGCTGAAGATCCCTAAAAGAAGGCTTTGAAAGGGATTAAAGAAACATATTCAAAGACGTAGAGCTAAATCGACTGTGGCACTTACTGCGTTGATGAATTTCTCCATCAAGGGAAGATTCACTGATAATGAGTGATCAGAAAGGTATGTCAGATCAGCAAGAACGCAGTGCAGATAAAACATTCATGTAGACTTTCAGATTGGTACGAGCTCCGCTGACTGACCCAAGCTTTTCATATGAGCGGATAGTGCAAGCAGTGGAATCCTCAGGCCATTCGGTATGACGGCGGGTGTTAGAGAGTTTTGGGCATGAATGGTAGAGGTCATTTACGTTTACGAACGTGAAGGTTCAAGGCACCAAAGTCTGGTTGCCGAAATAGTGGCGAAAACAGTGAGATGTCAGGTAAGTAAATTATGATTTGTTAAAAAAAATCTCCACATCAAACACCAGAGTAGTCTTCGCGTTACCCAGTCGATCTACTATATGCATAAATCCGGACAATCGGGGAATAGTTTGGACCCCCGGACATTCAGAACAACGATTTTTCTATTAGTGGCTATCGTGGCTTAATCCATCAGAGTAAATCTTTCCGGTTAAAGCTCGGCAGCTTAGATTTCAAACTCTCAAATTTCCTCTAACCAATCCAGCGAGGACTGTACAATCAGTGGAAAGGCTTGGATAATGAATATTCATTCAAGTCTTCGAAACAAAACGTCACAGGAATCACTGCTTCCTTTAAAATGTTTTCCGGCCTACTGTTGAGAACAAACTGGGATCGGTTTGACCTTTCCCTGTTCGAAGAGATATATTTAGTGGTTATCTATAAATAACCATCTTGCCTACAAATAACAAAATCTTGTATTTGAAGTAATAAGAGGCAAGGATTTTTAACTAGGTCTTTTTCGTGACACAGTGTCCGTGAAGAGGTAAAGCCAACACTAATTATTTTGTCTTTCAAGTCAATCTGCATCAGTAAATCACACAAAAACCTGGTGCTTTAATGATTATCAAACGTGCAGTTCAAATTCACTGAAAAATGGTGCAGTAAACGGAATAAAGTCTTGATCATGTCCGAAGAGCCACAGAGAAACAAAAAATTTTGTCCTTGTTGAAATCCATTTTTATCTCCTGGAGGAGATATACTGCTGATCGTACTGCTGACAGTTTTAACAGTTTTCTGAGAACCTTGCACCGTCCACGATGTTCTCAACTGCGAAATTCTACTTAGATCTGAAACTTTCGATTGCTATCCATCTGCTAAATTATTCAGAAAATCATGAACTACTCGGAATTTTTCGAAAAAATCCACTTCGGATAATCACCAGAAATTTGCCAAGCTGTCTGCTTAAGATCAGTTTTCATGTCCGAAATACGTCAGATGTCCTGCTGGATCTATGGCTTTTAAGATCCCACCTCACTTTCCAATAAAATCCGTAACTTACCAGTACCACGTGAGGGCCAATGACTAACCTGATCAAAAATTGGTAATACTAAGTCATCTGTTGCTCAGTAACCGAAATTTTCAAGTGGATGACCAAGCTGCTTGAACCTTAATGTTTTATTGACAGTTATGCTGGTGTAAAATCTGTCACATTCTCGTTCATCTACTTATAATCGAGGGGCAGTGCTTGATTTATAGGTGCTGGAAACATTAAACTGGCAGAGTGACAGATAGAGAAACAAAATGGTCTTACAGGTTTTTTTATGTGAAAGAGCAAAACTGACGCAAAAATACCTTGACTGATATTCTCTTCCCAGCGAGATCTCTCTTCAAGAAACTGCCGACGAATCTACTCGCGTACTCTGCATAGGAACTTAACTTCCCACAAAATAGTTACTCGTAAATCAAATGAACTACGTGATGCTTATCGAAACTTTCAGCTTTATTTTAGACCAGCCTTCCAGTTTCGTGGCTAAATTCAGTACGTTTTTGTATTCTTATCGGGTTGTTTATCTGCGATTTTTTCCTGCTTGGTAGCAAGGCTTTTGGACGACCGGTTACCGTAGATCATATAGAGTGACATGGAAGTGCAACCAGTTGCAACTAGCACCCAGCGTAGTCCAGCCGTCCTTTAATAGCCCTTTGTTTGTCCAAATAAAACTTGTGGAAGTACAATAGGGTCAGCTACGCGGGAGAAGTGCTTATTTTCTCTTATGGTCAAAATGGTTTTAACTTTGTTTCGAGTAATCTTATGTTCAAAAATCAAGCGCAAATTCCTCTCCTATACACACTTATTATTCAGCGTGATTCCGGGGGTGCGTTGTATAGTTATTCTTCATTTTTCCGGTCAATAGATTTCAATTACTATATGATAGGGAAATATCGACAGGTTTTTCTCCTATTTGATCACAGAGAGTTGACTATGCGCTAAGATCCCAGGTATTTGATTTGCCAATTTGTGGTGAATGTAGCTGTCTCAGTTAGATGAACCACTGTGAACTCTTTTACTTCTTCAGGCAAACGATTTGAATATGTCACCACATTTTAGATAATTTATGCTCAAAATTATTCAGTGCACAAAAAAGGCTCAAAGTCGGCTAAAATGAAGCTGGTTTTTGTGTGCACGCGCATTTACAAGCGTACAATCAAAAGGGTGCCGGTGTACAGAATGCGCTAAGCGGTAGGTAAATAAGTGCATGGGAAGCGGATAATGAGACGCATCGGAAAGCAAATAACGCACACGGCTGTTGTGGAATTTAGGGGTGAGGAAGTGAATATCCCGTTTCAGGCAGCTGAACAAACACAGTTATTGTTTGATATGCACTTAAGCAGTACTCCCACCTATGACGTTGGAAAATTGAATGAACTCTGCGGAGCAGAGAATCGAAGACAAAACAAATCGAATTTTTTAGATGCCATATAATTTTTCCGGTGTGGGATAAATCCAGGATCCTGGACATTTGTTTGAGTCTATGACGCCTACGTTGACCGAAGAGAACCTAAGGAATGAATGAAAGTTCAGTGCTGCTGAATGGAAGAGACGCCGAACATAGTTCAGAAAATTTCCTCCTAAGAGATCACGGTATGTTCAAACCTTAAGCTCGGGGAATTTTCCGGGTGTTTGGCTTCCAAGTGCAGCGGGTCCGCTTCTTACAAGACATGTTTACAGATATCTCGGAGGAATTGTACTGTTTGCCTTGGGAATAAACGAACAAGTAAGATAAATTGTTCGGCTGTCATAAGTGGCAGACGCTGGTACGGTTGTCTCAGCGTAACCATTAAAAGATAAAGCGGAATGTGTAAACAAAACTGGACAGATAATAAAAGACATTCGTCTAAGTATGTTATCAGTCTAGCGGCTCTTGTTATCCAGTTTGTGTGCATTCGGGACATTTCGGATGAAAATATTTGACTCTGCCTGTGACCATTTATTTGTAGGCGCGTTACAGGCACCGCAGGCAACCTGCAATTTGGAGAAGCATACATGCTGATTTGTGTTCGTAAATGTATTTGTTTTACAAAGAACATCTATACAACGAAAAACCACAAGAAAAATGTTTGCCAATAGAAAATACATAGAAAGGCAGGTGAGTTTGGGTAAGAAAAGTGCATGATAAGAGTTCAGAGAGAGATGGCTAGAATAAAACAAGCTATGGCTAATACGTTAGAATGTAATGATCGTTTAAGAGTAAACGACAGGAAACTAAAGCTAGGCTATGTAATGCTCGAAGTGGTTCAGGTTCCGGGTACATGTTTTCAGCAATATTCAACGCGGAAGCTAAGACAACTGATCAAATTCAGAGTTTACGTTTATAATCTCACAATATATATGCTTATTCCACATAGTTACTGCAATTTTGGGCTGGTCGGAGCTCAAAATTTGGAAGTGGGTCTTGCGCTCATCGAAAGTGAATCATCAAATGGCTTTGATCCTCATCTCAAAGAAGGTTAGAGAGCAATAGAATGGTTGCACATTAATCCAAGCTGTATTCTTAAGAATACCGCTAAAGCTTCAAAATGACTGTCCCGTGAAACGGAGCAAAATAGTTTTTGGTAACAGCGCGCGGTGACGAGATAACGTTGAAAATTTAGATAAGTGAGCTCAGATGTGCAACTTAATAGAATAAACAGTGAAGATGAGTGTGAAAACCCAAAAATAGGGTAGTTTTGACCAAGATTTGCTAGGATTCGGATAGCAGTAATAAAGTCAGCTTTGCTGAAGTTCGTGAGCTTACGGCGAACTGCACTTAAAGTATCAATCGTAAAACTGTAGAAACGACAGCTGTAATGAATAAAATAAAACTGAGTATTGGCTTGTAAAATCTATTCATTCAAAATCTTTAAAATTTTCAAAAATGAAAAAGTCAATCGTTCATTAATCAGAGGATTGCAACTTTTGGCAGCAGCCATCAAAGGAGCGTGTTTAGAAAAATTTCCAGTCTCTTAAACTATTCGTGTGAATTGCGAAATCAGTGTGTCCTACCGGGTGAACACAGTAGGCTTTACGCTTACGGTCACCCGCCTGATGAATCCCCTTCAGCGCTGAAGGTAGCGTGGACTGGTAAAAAAGCTGAACCTGCTGGAAGATGGAAAAGCTTCCTTGCAATCTTCAGAACTGTTCAACCGAACGTCGCAAGTCAAAATTACCGAATCAGATGCCAAAACGGCTATTGAATACCGTTAGCCCGGATCATTAGGGGTGCAATAACCACAAAATACAAATTTGATTAGTTGTAGGTGATTGCGAGATTTGTAAAAAAATTTCTAACCGCATCACTCTCGCGTTTTCATCTGGCGCAAATATTCTAGTAGGTGCACACCAAAAAGAGCTTCGCTCTTGTTAGAGATCATCAGCAGGGAAAATGTCATCCAGAAATTTGCAACGAACAATGAACAACCTTACCGGATAGTCATGATAAGCGGCTTAGTCAAATGATAAATTCGGCGCACATACTAGGTCGGCCTTTTGGTCGTTGGGAAAATCCATTGTCATCGCGCAAGCTTGGACTTGAGAATTGTAGTCAAGTTCATCAGGTGTCCTGAGTTCAGATCCCTGCACTACCAAATGTGTTGATGGGTTCGAATTTTTGCAAGGACTGCATGCTCCTTATGTTGGGCGCTGTGTAGAATAAGATATTAAAACCCCTCGGAACACAAACAACAGGATGCGAAATTTCACTAAAATGTACTGGCCTGCTTGATTAGACCCTTGATTTCAATGCGTCTTCGTAGACAAGCACGATGAAACCAAGATCCGTCAAACTCAGCTGATTTCGAAATCCGTTAGGATAATCTAAATGTTTGACGACGTTGCATGCAGCCACCCCATACGTCTTATATTATAAACGCTGTTTCAAACGGAATAACAAGATTGAAACAGGTGAATTCGCGTTAGTACCTGAAAAATGGAGGATATATATATATATATATAACAGATTGAAGGATAAACCTGAAGAGGCCCAGTACAAGCCACCGGTCGGTCTAAAGCTGGCAACAGAACGATAAGCAGTTCACTAGCACACTTGTCATCACTAATCGACCTGACATCACCAGTACCTATTAGATTAGCGTTGCTTCGATTTTCGGCATGGTGTCAGTGTGTGGATATTGGATTAATTCGGTGTGCTTCGTAGATTGGTCGGTATATTGAGGTTATAACAGACTACATCGCGTCCCTGAACTCCCATTTTGTCTCGTACATTTACGTGCTAAAATTCACTTTCGCTACAGAATAACTTGATCATATGTCATTAAAGGCAGTTTTCCGTGACAATGAACGCACTTGTGCTTCTACGTCGGTCTTATTCCACGCTAAGTTAGTCACTGGAAGAAAGCCACTTCAGAACAAAGATCCCTTCATGCAATAATAAAATTCGACGTAGGCTAAAAGGGCACAAAATGCCTATGGTGGACTGACCACTATATACGTTACCGCGTCTGGACTGTGCACATAATATATATCGTACTGACGTCGAAATTATCCTAGCCCACAAAATCGAAGAGGCTCACAGAAACGCTGCAAAATTTGCACACAAGTCATTCTACTCTTGGGCCACTTTAAATACGGCAGCGAGGCACAATTAAGGACCTGCTGTACGATGAGTTGCAAAATGCACTCCCAAATCAGGACGATCGTTGCCTTAGCACAAACAAAAATTAGGGATATGTAGGCTGAAGGATTATGTTTCTTGAGGTTTTTGAAAAAAAATCTGGTCCTGGGGGAGGAGGCTTAAAGAAAAGCCATACGGAAACAGCACACTTAGGAAAGTTCATCACATCAGAGTGTCTTCGAAAAACAACGTTAACCTCCTAAATTATGTAGCGAGCGGTCACCACGAGTAAGACACCTTGCCGATACTGATGAGGTCCCAGACAAATATTGGACTCAGCATTTGTAAAATACATGAGCAATCGACATCAGCTGTCTCCCGCTGTTCCGGTAGGATGAAAACATTAAAGTGACACAGCTTGAAGTCCAATGAGCCAGAGTAAAAGTCACAGTTTTCACATTCTAAACGTCTGATAGGTTAACGCTTTTGAAGTTTTAGATAGATCATAGTAGTAACACATTTTGTTCAGCAGAGTTTACCATATCTTCACCTCTCACCTAATCAGTAAAGTCATCTGTTTTAAAAGAAGTCATACTTATATGAAATTTTTCTGATAAAAAGTTGTCTGGACAGTTTAAAAATGTCCATTTTGAGGTTGCGAAATTCTTCAAATGCCGGTGCTGTCACAGTGTTAACATATTTCGTGTGAAGTTTTTTTCTGATGCCAAAATTGGGTTGTCTGGAACTGACTTCTGGAAAGTGTTGTGGGCGTCAGGCAGCAAGTTGACACGGAAGTCATGTTCTTCTTCGACAACAGACACGCTCAAATGACAAATTCAAATTTATTTCTTGTAACTACGGCACTACTCACTCGTTGAGTGGATCGTATTGTATTCACTCATTTGAGCGGCAGTGCACGTTTAGCGCAGGTACAAACAAGTGTATGGATAAGATACGGAAAATAAACCTACCCTTTTTTATACTGCGTTTATCTTAAGTTGTGGAAATATTGACCAAACATCAGTGTTATTCTCGATTTTACACTTATGGGAATCGTGCTAATATGATCGGAAACATTTATTAAACGATTATTGACCGCCACTATTCCTTTTTTCTATATTTTAAATGCCAACATAAGGTACAGAATTGCAGTAATCTTGACCATATTTTGGAGACTTACAGCGCGAAAATATATAACGAAGCTCTAAATTCAGTAGTAACAAGTGCACATATAAATATAACAGAAAGAGGTATTCCTGAAAGCCTAATTAACTCATAACGGTTGCTCTAAAACGAAAGGCCAACCAAATTGCTGTCTTTTTAAGAGAATATTAAATTTCGCCGCCGCTAACCTCTAAAGTTAAGAGAATTTAAATTTGGCCGCCGCTAACCTCTAAAGCAATCTATTACTTTACCAGTTTCTGAACGACGCATACGGGTATAGCACTGTTTAGCTGTCAGATGAAAGATGGTACAACTTCCTTTTTCCTGTGGATCTTATAATCAGTAAATTAAAAATGTCTGTGGGCAGCCCAAACTGCTGTCTGTCAGATTGCAGTGTCAGTATAAATATATTCTAAAGCAATTGAGGAAGGAATGTAGTGAACAGACTTGTTTTGTATAACTAATTTTCTTCGCTACCAAATCAGGAATTTTCATGGTACTGATAGGAGATCGCATGAGAATTTTACGGAGTTTACGTTTTAACAAATGAAAAGGGTCAATGAGTCAGCTCGAAAATGTTTGTTGAACTCATCTGCTCAAAGGCCAATTCAAATCCAGTGGTCACACCATTCTTTGGGCAGAGAGTTTTGGATTGTGCCCGCGGTCGCCTCTGCGACCACCGACAGTCTAGATGGAGCCAGTCATTACCGGTTCTTGAGTACCCCGTATATGGTATCGGAGGCCTTCTCTTTGTCTATGATATGAATGGTTTCGGTTGGGGGCAGCACACTCGCGTTTGAGCTCGTCCTCTTCCAATCGCCACTCAGGAGCACGAAATTCTGTTTCTTATTATGTGATTAACCTATGCTGCTTGGCACAAACACACAAAGGTGCACATCACAAACTGAACTGACCGTGGGAGTGGAACTGAAAAGTGGGCAGAGATTAGCTGCCCTTTGTGTCGCAAAAGTAGATTGTCTTAACACTCTGGTTGTTAGATCAACATTCGAATGTCCTGTCCCTGGAAGCTTTATGCAAATACACCTTTCTTTCAACCAAACCCTTCAAATTTTTCTATTTTACACACTACAATTTTTTTCGGGATGAGGCTGTCTGCGATAGTGTCTTCACAAAAACGTATTCTCAGGAAATTTTAATTACTCTCCTAAACATTTGGAGGAACATACTTTCATTCACCTATCAGTCAAACTTTCAGATAGTTTGCACCGATGTTGAAAAAGGAGAAAGCTCTCTTGCAAATTTTCGTTTTGTGTGAAGTCTGCACCCTGTGGTGAAGTCAGTCGTATTTTGTATGTTAATATGGAAGGAACTTGTATGTCTGTTCTACTGCTGGTAGAATAAACTAGAAAGTTTCTAATACGTCTGTTGTACATTAGTCCATAGGTATTCAGTTAAGCTTGCAGCATGAAAAAAGATACTCTACTATGTATATCTGGCTAAGTTGTCTTTATGAAATTTCAGCGGTTCCACTATCTGATCTGTATGGTTAAAAGTCCAATAATCAGCGATTTCAAACACAATTTGGTATAGCTTTGAAAACCTATTTTCAGGGAACGTCAGGAAATTGAGGGCAAGTATACATCGTGTTTTGGAATATAATTTGCAGCGAAAGAAGGCTATGGTTTTCTTGGTAATAAAAGAACGGCAACACAATGTGCGGGTCACGTGACTCGATTATCCAACTAGGAACCCATGGGCTATCAACCTTCCACATACCTCAACACATTTGCAGGCACACACAGCGTCTGTGAGATGGATGAGATATCTGCCGAAAACAAGTGAAATGGCAAAGTATTAGATCTTGTTATTTGGTCAGGAGAAGAGACTGGTAGCGGAGCTGGAGACATCCCTTGCTCACATTAACATCATTATGAGCATGTGCATATATCGGCTGGGCAATATCGACGAAGATACTCTCGCGAACAAGACTTGAGTATAATCCTGGGTCAGTAGCAGGCTGAATGGATCCCGTGCATAAAGTAAACACTTCCGTGTCCTAATCAATATCACTTTCTGACTGTCAACATTTGGTATACTTGTTTCTTTCACCCCAATCATGCACAGGGGAACCATGCCAACGCCGTGACCATCGTGTACGTTGTGCAAGCAGCGCGTCTATCTCTCTAGTGTAAGAATTTCACTTTTTGTATTGTTCCATCCAACCTAGGGCCTATATATATATATATATATATATATTCATCCAGGCGGTTAGAAACGGAGATTCAAAGGTTTGTGATAGCAGCCAAGTTCAGCTTAAAGGTCGGCGTGGTCGTATAATTTTTTGTTGGCCGGCCTTCAACCTCACAAACTTGTGACTTTTTTTATGAAGTTTCATGTCTCTTATTTTGAGGAGTTTTAATCATATTTTGGGTGAATAAAATCAGAGGCTGGATATTACAAAAAAGTCTGTCTCTGGATTATACACCAGCATACATGGCATTACACTTTGAATCCCCTCAGTCTGTCATTTGGTAGAACTGTCCGTAGAGAGATTGTTCACCTGATGCATGTCTTCTTTATAAACATACCGCTCAAGCAGACATTACGGCAATTATGTATATATCTCATTCCCACTACTTTTTTCGATAAGTCCGATACACTAAAACTTCTCAGACTTGAGGTCGAATTCGCCCTCAAAAAGGTAACGGAATTCCAAACTGGTATATGGGTCTAAGTGAAATACACAGTGATTCAATTATGAAAGCTTCTTATTGGGTAACAGAGAAGAAGTACGTGCCCTCTTACTCTAAAGTGCCAAAGACGAAATGACGAAGAAAGCATACTTCCCTTTAAAACAAATGATTTCACATTAATCATCTTATCTGGTTTGCTATGAAGCGTATGTTGCAGATCAGTTATGCTGTTTACTCCATAAAAGAAAATGGAAGCTGTTCACCACGCGTACACGACTTTTCCCCGAGCAAGCAACCTGCTAGCGTAGTTCCTCCGTATCCAGAATTAGAAAAATTCAAAAGACTTGGTTCATACGCTAGTCGGTAAAACTACACAGGATCTTTGCAAGCGTGCACTTGTTAATCTCGCTAAACTTTGCATTTTTATAGTTATGAGTACAGAAGAATGTCTTGAAATTCAATCTCCCGGTATTCTAATAAGTTTGACACACAATATACTTGCTTCTACGTTAGCCCAAACCTCATGACATCAACGGTGTGAAAATGTGGTCGTATAATCTTTAAACACATCTATTTTTCAATTAAACTGACGATCTATATATAGTTAAAAAGCCTGAAACCTGACGAATTTATCCTTCTATTATAGTTATGTGCAACGCACCTTCTGGTTTTTTGTCTCCGTTGTATACCGTTACCTACTCATCTTGCATTTGACTTAACGTTACCTTCATTCAACCTCCACCAATCCGTCACAAACTTTTTGGCTTGACGGTGCGGGCCTAGCTGAATATTGCAATGTGTGGTTGGTTCTCCGGTGAGCGTTTCTAATAGGTTCGGCGGGAAATTTAGTCAAGTCTATGACATCCTAATCGCTCTGTCTTTATAAGGACCACCTTGGAATCAGCTTCACTTGACCGCTGCATAGAAGATGGTGAAACTCCACCATTTGATTTTTGCACCTCTTTTAGCATTCTGTGATTCCATCCGGAGTACTGCTTTCCGTGATATGCCTCCAGCTGGACTATTCATTTTGCGAGTTTTGAGACCAAGTCAACATGGCTTAGCTTACTGCTCGCAAAATCAGCAAAAATTAACTTTGATATCTGGAGAGCCATTTCCATGTTTACCTCAGTAGTTTAGTGTGGTTGTTGACCTGAATACCCCCGAAAATGCTCGTTGTCTTGTTGGGCGTTGATGATTTTGGCACCAGAAGTAAACACTCTAGTCAAACAGGAATTACTTTACAGGCCAGATTACCAGAGATGATATCGTTTTGGTACCCCAGTGAAAGCTCTTCAACTGAGTTGTTCGTGAAGAACAACACTCCGCAGTTGAAGCACATTAAGTAGACCGCCAAAAGGAAATTAATGTGAAGTAAGGTACAGAAGTTTTACACTCCACATCCTGACAACCAGCGTTGGATAACCCGAGTTTGAGCAGTAATGCCACTGTAGAAGCAATGAAGCAATAAACTGCATCAAATCGTCCACAAACCCAGAATCATTTGCCTGTCAATGTTCCCAAAAAGCTTCTATCATACTTCAACCGGAACTTTATGCTACCTTGAGGTAGCCTGAATTGTCTCGTTACACACCGTTGTTGCAGTCCTTTTTATCTGCTCAAATTGACGGCATCTCACAGTATGTTACAAGGCAATGACAGCGGGCAACGAACAAACTGTCGGACGGTATTTTGATAATATAACAATGCACATTAAATGAATGATTGTCAGTTGATATAACATGCGCTAATAGGAACAGCGATATCATTATCATAAAAGCTTACTCCATTGTTGTAGGTCACGCAAAAAATTGAACTCGGTGACCACATGGACTGGAGGTAAGAACCGTGAAATTTGAATTCCAACTTCAACTGGTCGTTTTCGTCATACCCACCAGATGAATGTTAACCAGGACAAATTGCGCGGTAGATAGCGTTTGCTCAGGACTACAAACAAATCTGATAGACGTGAAAATCTAATAGCTATTAAAGATTATGATAAAGTGGGATAGATGAAAGGAATTTGGACTGGAAATAAGCACCAAAATATCATCATACGTGTGTTATCCCGATACTTAATTCTCACTGACCGCTGCGGATGCTGAACATCACCATATACCTTTATAAAACTATTTGGCTTCAGATTTATTCACTATGGCGGTACACCTTTCGGTTATTACTTTGTGAGCGCTTTGAGAAACCAAATCCTTAGCGAATAAAAAGGATATAATCTGAAATTAGTTGTATAAATGAAGTCAGTAGGCCGAGCGAGTACGAAAATGAACAGAACAAACAGAACCCAATTGTCCAAAAAAAGTAAAGTGGTTTTCCAAAAGTCGCTTTGACGTAGCATCCTTGAGGTCAATATCCTCGGTCGTTATCGTACTGATAGATCTGATACCCCTGATATGGTATGCCTCTGAAGAACACATCACTGACTCATCGATACCATTCTTTTGGTATATGCTATGGGGTGAGATGGCTCAAGAGGTTAGAGCGCTAATTTACTGACCGGAAGTTCTGTGGACCAAATCCGACCTCCGACTTCCCACGTCTAGGCTTAGACAAGCCGGTTGTATCCTTCAGGTGGCGTGGCAACTAGGCACCGGAAGGGTGCCAAGATAAACGGTATATACTATGGAATCAGTTTCCAATGATATAACATGTAGGTAATTAAAACATTAGTTTAAGAAAGTCGCATCATAAAAATTGTAAGGCCACAATTTGTGGACACGAGGTATTAGAAAGTTAGAAAATCTACGCCGCCATTTGACCCAGTATATGCTGACGAAATCTTTAGCCTGACATGTAAACATATATTTGTTAAGAATGCGAGTTCTCTTTCGAGTTGAAAGTTTTCTGGGTTAGGTTGTAAGTTTCCAAACAATCCGTTGCAGTGGAGTAATATTAGTAGGAAACATGCGCCGGTATCCTCAAACCATTTGGACGAAAACGGTGTAACAATAATGTTTTAGTCCCTAATTACTCATGATATGGGAACTTGAGCCGCAGATTTCGCGCGGATTTTGTATCAACGAAAATAGTAAGTACCTAACGACGGGTAGACCTTACTAGCTTTCGACAAACAATCCTCACCTAAAACGATTGTTCATTTCGATTTTCGTGTATTTTCACTTTGATTTTAGCTCATATTTATAGCATCCCATACGACAGCCACTGGGACAAACCTAAATAAATTTTATCATGTTCCATCATCCACGCGATGCAAAGCGAGGTATTTGTGGTCATTTGTTTATGCGTGCAGCTAAGCTCCGCTGTACTGTCTTTCGTCCCCTGGCTTGCCTAGTCTCTTGAATTGCGTACAGGACTGCGGAGGCTAAAATACAGGAAACAAAACAATTCAGGTATTTTGCCCGATGACTAATGGAGCAAAAACCACTTTAATTATTAAAACAGATATCACAATGCACACTTGCTTTTTGGTATTCTGGGACAAAGATGACAACAATGCTTTAATTTAGGTGACACATAACACACCTGTGCACAACTTTTCAAAGGGAGGCCTTAGTGTGGTTGGGACGTTTTCTGCACGTGCATCCCACCAGGGAATTTTTACACGTGAACTTCTGCAATGTGAATTACTCCGGCTGTCCATGACCACTGCACCTATGTATGTAGTCACGTGATGTGGGACCGCAACTTGGGAGCGGGTTAGAACTAAACTTCGGAAAACCAAGCAACCGTACAATGGTTCTGGTACCTGTAATGGCTTATTTATTGGTGAAGTTCGCAAATGGTTGTACGAGACCAATTTTAGGGAAGCAAACGCTTGAAGCATCAGCTGAAATCCCCCTTAGCGACAAAACCCTTTCACAGTCAGATATACAGAGAAGATCATATTTCAGTTTCAGAGGCGTATTTTTTGGTTAAAGAAAACTGGGGCACCAGAATAGTAATGATCAATTTCTCAAGTTCTTCCGCTTTCGTAGTCATTCAGAAACAGAGACCCACGAAGATCAATTACAGTTCTTGCTTTTGTTTGTTGTACTATGTCTGAGATAAATCATTTTAGTAGCCACTGTCAGGAGCATTATGTAAGTATGTTTGTGCTAATTGACAATATTAACTAGAAAACCTATGTGTAATCCATGCAAATAAAAAACCCATGAATTGCACTGTGCGCCTTGATCACAGATATTCACAAGTGGGAAACAAATTCGGTTGTTGTCATTAAATTCGTTCCAGGTAGTCAATGGTTATGCCTTGCGACTCCTGCAGCTGTCCCTAGTAGGTTGTATTCTGCTCCTGGTGATAATTTTTATGATGATACTGATGATGAAAATGTCACAACTTGCCAATATTTAAGTAAAATATGGTGTGATGACCACTAAGCCCTACAGTCTAAGGTTTGTGAGGACTCCGTGTTTGAGTTTGTACGATTCGGTAACAAAACCACTAGACCAGTTACTATGGTATTCTGTTCGGCCGAGGGAATTCTTCTGTGTCCATCTAGATCTGAAGTTATCAACAGTTATCAACAAAAATCTAGATGTTGTATCAAGAGTAGTGTGTAGACGGTGCAGCTGAAGACAGCGAAATCCGGAGAAAACTGCGCGTCTTGCTTTGGAAAGGAGTTCGATTTTAAATAGCCATTCCAATTCATCACACTAGTCTTTCAGACACCAAGAACTTTCTGTTCCATTAGTTGGCACACATTATCTTGACTGGTGAGAAGTGACCGCTGCAGAGAGCTGAATGAGTCGCTATTCCCGCATGTATTCTGAAATATCTGAAATTCATACGATGTTGTTTTCTAACCTTGTGACACAGTCTGTCCACCATATCTGCATGTGAAAATCGCATCAACAAAGCCTCGTTTGTTCACCTGCTCTACGATAAAATCATTCACTAGTCGATGAAATTATTCGTCTGGTTAACGCGGAAAACAGGTACAGCTGAGTCCAGCCTATGAAGAGTAAAGTTTCTGAGGGTCCTTGGATCAACTAAATCCCTCCATCAATGTAGGTGGAGAGTTTTGGTCTTCCTGTATTATACTCTCAACAAATGTCTCAATGGAAATCAGGGAAACGTAGAAAAGTTGGGATCATCAGTAAAGCTATTATTGACAAACTTGGACAAACTTCAGTCCAAAGTTGGAGTTTGGACTAAGGCTTGGGATAAAGTACGAGCTAATTTACCTTACAAAAACGCATTTTTTGAGAGTCCTTAGTGGTCGTTAAGACTGAGATGACACAGAATGGGTTGTCAGAGTATGGCATTCACTAAAGCATTGGTGCAGATACACACGATTTCTTGATAAAAAGTAAAGGACAACTTAGAGATGATCACACTTTCCTCTTCTATTTTCTTTCTGCCCATAGGTCGTAGTAGGTATTCTGTAAGATTATTTTCATTGTTTTAACTCCAAGGACAAGCAATCAGGATCCAAAGACGTTATTTCATTCGGAAAGTGAACCTTTGCAGAGGGGTGCGGTGATGCGATGGGCCACCAGCTTTCAAACGATTTGCCATTGAAAAACCTGGCAATATCCGCGTTCGTACTTCCTAATAACGACTATACACTCACAAGGAAAGTTAACTTTCTATTCATTTTGCTTGCAGAAATCCGACGTGACGTTTGACACCTTACTTGATATACAAACTACATCACCAACTGACCGACAGAAAAACCCAAAGCAATAGGCACATCTAAGATAACATAAAGTGTGAACTCACCTACACAGCATGAAGCGCCGCATCTGCATAATTCATTCCAATAAATACAGAAGCATTAGAAATCTCCGTGACCACATCAGGTTTCTTCGTCACTAACGGTTATAAATGTGACATGCTCCTTATCACCTTGCTTATTTCCACAATCGAATGAGCCACATGGAAATATATTTTTCATTTCATTGTGGTGTTTCCTCTTCCAAGTTAGAACAAACAATTCTTAAACGCCAGAATACGCTTTCATCTTTCCAAGAAGCAGGTCATCTTTATCTTGCGGAGACAGGCAAGTAATCACCTGCGCAGTTCACTTACACCTAAACGGCCAGTGTTGTCAATCACCAGCTACCGAACATTGCACGGTGCCGACTGGCTTCACCTATAACGACGTCAAGGAAACACCACCAAAAATGCCTAACACTCTTGAAATTCTCCTAAACGCTTGTGTCCAAGATAACTAAATTTCGTGAACTGCTGTATTGACATGCACAAAATATATTTGCATTAAATATGAACTCACTTGCATGAAACATTGCGAACTGATGATAAAAAGCCAATACCAGACAGTCAAAGCAATCATATGGTTAACAAACACAAGGAAACTCAAAACCGAAGACTAGAGTACGCCCCATAGGCATACGACTGAGACAGTGAGCAATATTTAGCCGCAAGCTATCAACCCGAGTCAAGATTTAATGTGACCTGTGAGCAGGAATTATCCAACCCATACAATTCATGCATTATTCTGGATCACCAAGGAATTGTAGCCAGATCAGCGCTCCCTGCAATTGATCATTAAAAGGTTACGTAAGGCACGCAAAAAAGCAGGTATGCTGAGGGTATGCGAAGATGGCCGACGTTTGTCTCACAAATCCACTCATATAGATGTAGAAAAAAACTTGGATTGCAAATCTCTGGAATTATGGAAGAAGACTTGTGCAAAATATGGTAATCTGATACTGGCTGTTGTGGCAACTAACTTCATCTGTTGTGAACTAAATTTGCGATAAATCAAGGCACGTATCTTTAATGGTCTGCCATGCCTTGTCAATATTAACGACGCTGGGGCAACATTTCAGTATAGTTTATACCCTTTCCTGGCTGGTTTGTTTCGTAGTTCCACGATACAGAACGCAAAAACTTTCGATGAGTACAAACTGGTACACTGATCTGTCTACTGTCAAAATGTCACCTAAACTATGGCTCCGAGTGTGCTGTGACCAGACACAAACTCCTGACCTCCAAATTTTATTCAAAATAGCTCCGCAGCTAAAGTGGATGGGGTCCGATCTGAAGACAATTTAAGTCACCCACACAAAAGTCATTAAAGACCACAGAGGCCAGAGCTGCTTTTTACAAACGAGATTACCAAAAAATGCACTCGTTGAAAAACGCCATGTTGCAAGACTTCAAGATTAGGAACTGCTTCAAGCACTGCGAAATTACCTTAGGTTTTCGCAACAAATGCCTACTAACCTTTATTTAGTCAAGGTATGAATGACGTCTATTAACCGATGATCTGAGATAGACGCGTGAAGTGGTTTTGTCGGTAGTGAAATACCAAAATACTTGGACCGTTTTTACAAAACCGGCATTGAATCAGACCCTTCATAAAATTTCATTGAGCGAACTCGAATTGCCTTGAGTATAACTAGGATGAAATTATAACCTCCCTTATCTCTAACCGCACAACACTGTCCAGCCTACTTTTTAGGTTCATCAGTCTCCGGCTACCCCGTTAACGTTGAAAAAATCCAAAATTTTGGTTTCCACTAGTGATATTGCCAAATTGTATGCGTTTTATTCTGCTTGATTGTCCCATTCTATGAATATCTACCCTTTTGCGCTTCAATCAAATGCAAAATTAGACTGACTACTGACAACAAGACAGTTGCTAACGCGTAAACCGATAACCGCGAGATGTTGGTTCACGCACGACTCATTCCTGGGTAATATCTGGGACGGTCTAACGTTGCTACCCCAGCGAAGTTACGGTTGGATGATGACATTGTACAATAAGCTGAGCAGGGAAGATACAAAAAGTTTATAAGAATGCAAGATGTAATAAGTTGTCATCCTAATCAATTACGTAGACAATGATTTCACGCAGGATGAAATGGGAATTTTTCCCCAAGCAAGGATAAATCATGGGAAGATCTGAAGGAACAGTTGATCAAATACAGATATCGATTGGAAAGATGTAGAACAGTTGCTTGGTTGTAGTCTACTTTCCTGATTGATGCTTCAATTTGTTGGCATGTGATGACTTCTGTGATATGGAATGTCTGACTCGGGGCAGAAAATTAAACCTTAAACCTAAATGTACGATTGCATTCAAAACTTAGCAAGATGAACTGGCCTCCTTAATGATTGAGTTACTTATCACCCAAAGGATCATGTGGTGCTTCAGTAGATTGTAATGCATGTTTCAATAGGTAAATATAGTATAATTTTTGAGTTGTATATGGCCTGTTTTTCATCTTGCTGTTTTTCTTTGATCCTTAATTAATTACGCTTTTTTTGACATTCGTTAACATAAGATAGCATTAACGACTAAAACTGAGATCTTAAATTAAACGCTTAAAACCGGATCATTACTTTTAGCTACGATGATTTCTTGGTTCACAGAATAGCCAATCTTATTTGCATTTAGTCAGACCTACTATTTGTTCGCGCGTAGTTCGAAGCATTTTTAGTCCAATTGCTCTGAAAATGTTCATGTGCCTTCCGACTTGTGTTCCGATTCATCCACACTAAAAAAGAACCACTGAGTTATTCATTAGGGAGAAGAGTACATCTCAGTTCTGCTACGGTAAATTGATCAGAATGGGAGAGTGAGAAATTCGGAGGCAATTAATGTGAGTGCGTTTGACTCCACCCCAACGGAAGTGCAACTCGATTCGTCAGTTGACATCCAGTGATGGAAAAGCCTGCAATCAGTCCACAGCACCTGATTTCAACGAAGCAAAGCTTTGGATTCTGCGAGTATTTTTGTTTTCAGTTTGGGTGTTTAGGCGGTGGAAAATAGTTTTTCTTTCATTTGGATTGTTTGACTATAGTTCTGAAATACTGGGCTGGGAATTGAAAATACACTTCAAGATTTTCTGATGACAAGAACATGCTCACCCACAACAGTAGTGGGAACATTTTACAAGATAACCGTGGGTATGGGTTACCAGTTGTGTGCAGGTAAATTGATTTATATAGGCCAAACCCATTTGCTTTGTACGCAAATTTTGAACGATGATCCTAATCTAAGAGGAAAGTCGGGGCCTCAAGTGTAAGAACTCTGGATATTCGTTTGAGTAATGTTCACGTGTGTTCATGTTCTGCCCAAAACCCCGCGTAAGCTGGCTCAGGATGACAGCTCTGTTTAGTGGTCCACCGAGATGCTAAATCGGCACTACGTTCCCTTATACCAGACGTTGATGAATTTTCACGATCACTACAGCAGACAATAGCAACCACATCCAACCGGAAACAGTAATCAACAGATATTGTCATTTTGTATCCACTCATCTAGAAGACCAGTTATCAGTTGCCAACTACTGCTCAGTAGGCAAATGACCGAGGTGAAAAGAATTTTGAGTAAAGATACTATGGTTTAGAAGAAGCGTTATTCCATCAAGGAAACTACTCACAAAATGCTAAAAACTCTTGGATAACTTTATAAGCAATTTTCTTTTACAAAATATACTGCGATATCTCGAATATCGTGACAACTGACCTGTGTGCAGCATATTCAGGTGTAAAATACCATAAACGAGAGATTCAGTTAAGTCTCTCGTGAACACCAGATTGATTTTCAAATGAGCGTTTTTCTCGAAAATCGTAATTCCATTTTCGTAGCCTGGGTTGCAAATAATTTGCCCAAGTGTGACCAACTGATCCTAGCCCACAGAGCAGCAATTTCTCCAGGACCGAATAAAACAGTCGTGTTGGAAGATCGAAATCCTTTTAAGGCAGAAAAGCAGGGCTCAAAATCTGACAGCGAAACTGGTCTTGCATCCGGTTTGTGTGAAACAGGTGACTGAGGATTACAGTGTTTCCTGAACTTGGGTATTTTTCCCTGGTTGTCGACAAAATTTGGGTATATATGTCACTAAATGGAAACCGTCCAGGTTAACAAAGATTATTGACCTATTTATTTTTTAAAGATTTTGCTCACTCATTTACCTAAAATAAATGATTAATGAGTGTTTGGACTGGTTTCCCTATAATCTAAAACCACAGCATTCTGTTTAATGGTATGCGCTTTTTATCATGGGACAAAATAAGGCTGGATTTTACAAATAGTGTATAGTAATGGTAGTAACTCTGAGAACAAAGGTTTTCGGCAGAAATATATTTTGTTCAGTTTCTATGATTAATAGAGTTAAGGAAATTTCTGGCCGTATATGAGAGAAGAGTATTTGACTTGAACCTTATTGGGGCTTAGCCCTTTGTGCCGTTCAGTAAGGTTGAACGCTTCTAGACAACCACATTCAAAGGAATCCTAAGCCCCAGTGTTATGCATCGAAGACCTAGAAATAACCCTTGAAGCCACCCGAAAGGTCAATCCTCCGGGGAAAATAGAGCGCAAGATTCTAAGGTTCTAAGATTCTACGCCTACCTATCACAGGTTTGATCTTTGACCTCTGGACCTACAGTCCCACAAAAAATTTTCAGCCCTCCATTTTACAACGGATTTTTCCTGGATGATAATTTGTTGGGGTCTAAAAGGATGTGACCATTTCCCCTTTTTTGTGCAAAACTTACTTGAGCTTTGACGTTGTGCATGTCTATAGCTTGAGCCATTGTCGTAGTTGTGACTTCTGGTGTCTTTTGTATTTGGGACCGAATATCCTACTTTTCACGACAAACTTGAGGCTTGGTTTAGAACGAAATGGCCGCCAACACATTAAAAGTGCCGCAGCGGGAAAACCTTTGGGCGCAACATTAGCCATCATCTTAAAAAGCTTGGAAAATGACTGAAAACATTAGTTTGTGTTTTCTTGCACAAGTGCTCTACTGAATTCACCTCTAATAATAATGCCACTGCCAATTGTGATGACCTTGCTAATAATTGCAATCCCACTCGTTAAAAGCCGCCCTTCACATTGGGACTGAACGAAGTCTTGGATGAAGCCGAAACTGTGCAATCTGACGGATCAATTCATCCTACATTTCATGAAAGTTATCATACAATGGTAGTTGCTCGCATTTCACGCAGTTCTTACATTTCTTCGATACTGTTATTCAGAGCCAGTAGAACTTCCAACGCAAAAAAGTCGATCAAACAAAGGAATCAGTAAATAGGCATTCAAAACCCTTTGAAAACATTTAGAGCGACATTAAACCAGAATTGCCTAATGTGCACAATACAGGTAAACGGTTGGTGCACCAAATCTGGCTGTTTAAGCGCCACAATTTAGGCTATGATACGTATACAAGTTACGTTTGGTGCATAATACTGCAGAACTACGTCTGGTTCAAACACACAAGAGGATCAGTCTATGAAAGCACGATGGCACTTTGTTAGACTTACCCGCCATCCTTGGAGTACACCGTTTTCCCAAAGATTCGGAAACACCCACATCTTTAGAACTGATCGGCATTTACTTGAGCGCTCTCCCGAACCCAAAATGAACCATTTCCATTAAGCAAATGTCGGATTCAAACAAGCCACCAAATAGGCCCAAATGATATAGGGTTTCGAAAGAATTTGAATTTACTGTGCCATGTATTTTTTAAAACGCTTTCTTCTACGTAGCCTGCACGATTTGAAACAGGTCCTGACAAGAATGAAAAAACTGGCAACACTCTATAGCATACGTTTTCTATCTACGTTGACAAAACGAATGATAAGGTCAAGTGCTTCAAATCCACTCAAACAGTATAGTGGCAAATAGAGATTCAAAAATCCAATTAAAACAATAAAGTAATTTACTGGAAAAAAGTGGATCAAATATATCTGGTAGCATTCCTGACAGGCGTTGATGGACCAAAGATTTGTACACTGTTTCTGGTAAAACAAGTTCAAAGAATTTAGTTAAAAGTCCAGAACTACTTACGTGGAGTGGTACCTACTGCGTTGGTTGCATCTATCTTTTTCACTGTACGTTATAAAGACCAATTCTCTCATATTTTCTAGTAAGGTGGTCATATAAATTCTGTCAAGACAGTTCACACCAAACTGCTTGAGGTGGTGGATAAATCCCCACATGTGATTAATTCCGTTTTGAGAAACATGGATAACGTTTTTCTGTGGTAACTAGGTAGATGAGGTGAAACCTGCCTTCGTAAGCCCTTGCTTACGAATGCTTTTGTGCTTTGTACTTTTATGCCATTGTAGAAGCCCGTTAATAACTATGCACAATACTATGATATATTTAATAATATATAATGCCATGATAATAACTATACATAAGAAATTTCTAGCGGTGCATTGGGCACAACATAGGGAACAGGAATTTTTTTTTGTTAATCACCGGCAGATACAATTGCAATTTTCAGCCGAAGTTAAGCTAAACAGCTTCATATCACATCCGAGAAAAACCGTTTATGGTCACCGAGAGTGAAACGCAGAACAGGATTTTTTTTTGTTAATCACCGGCAGATACAATTGCAATTTTCAGCCGAAGTTAAGCTAAACAGCTTCATATCACATCCGAGAAAAACCGTTTATGGTCACCGAGAGTGAAACGCAGCAATCTGTCGACAGTGATCACTTGTGCACGAGGTTGACTTAAAGTTGCGTTTCTCAATGAAGCAGTTCCCTACGGAACTGGTAAAATTAAAGCGACAGTTGTAAGTGGACATTAAAAACTGATACCAGATCTTGGATTCTTTCCTAGTTCTCGTGTTTATCGGTTTGAGTTCTTCAGACAGATAGGCCGACGTGACCCGATCCAGTCAGATATTCATTCATCTTAATGTCCATCGTAACTTTTGGGCCTGCCTCCCATCCCAACATAATTTGAAAGGCACCTTGATTTCGTTGAAATTTTATACGTTTCTGCACACCTGGTGTTTCCGTAATTTCTTAATATCAAACTTTGACCCAGCAACTGGATCGCTTTAGTTCTTATGAACGACTTACTTGTTTTAGTGCACTTCCGCGAACTCGAGGTGTCACACTTTTATCCATCTGAAAGTGTGTAGGTGTAATTTGTGGTGTTAACTATAAACCACAGTCTTGTTCGGATTAAAGTGCAACATCACTTGTCATGCCTAGAGTAAAACATTGAAGTGAACGTAAGGTTAAAGTCCCATTCGATTCCTCAAAAAGTAATGTGATACATTGTTTAATCTTTGTTGATGGTGATTACTGCAAGATACACGAGCTAAAAAAATCATGAAATGGATTATTTACCACACACACAAAAGTGATAAATGCTTCTCACGAAGATTTCCGGTTTTTTAACTTCCGTCAGGGGCATCACTGCGTACTACGGCCTATTTTCTATTGCTGGTGCGAAGCAAATTTTGAAAGAATTCGCATCATTTTCGCTATTTGCAACATATGGATGATTTTTGGACGGGTTGCACTCTTCATTTACAAATCCCAACTGTTCTATCACACTTCAGTAAGGTCTTCAGATTTTTACAGCGGTGTGATGCCATCTACTTCATTCTTACGGAACTTTAGCTGTAAATAATTAAATATGCACTTCTGAAAACAAATCAACCAATCATAAGTTCTTAGCAGCACACAATTCATTATATTGAACTGGATGGCTTTTTCGTACCTTTGAACATAAAATCAGTATAATACTGCCGGTGGTAAATTTTGTCAGGTGTATGAACAGCACAGAATAGGACGAACTCCGAAAATGTGATTATCAAATTTTTCATATATGATCGCAATAATTTTTTTTCTAATTCTACCACAAACGCAGACATTTCAATCCATAAAAGAGGATGCGGATTTTGAAAAACAAGCACTTCAATCAGACAGCTTTTTCAAGGAGCTTATCGGAATGAGAATTAATGCATATCACTTCCCAGCATTACTGAACACAATTAAAATTCCTAACACCACATAAAAACGTCGCAAACTCTTCTGTTTTCCGTTATTTCTTTTGGATTTCAGACCACATCCTGCGAATTTCCAGACAGGATTTTCGCAAGTCTCATCAAGAGCGTATTATCCTGCTACACTGAACTGCTTGTTCTTTGTCATTCAGTTGGAACAAAATTACCGAGCACTGCCCGTAATTACACTGATCCCAGATGAGAAAATAAGGATTTGTGTGCTTTGCCACGACAGCTGTTTATCACGTTTTACTGTAGCTTAAGCAATTTACACCGTACTTATTGTGGTGTCACGCTGCGCAAACTAATTGTGACTAGAACAGTTGGATTTACACAGTGTGTCATTCTTTACGAAAAGCTTTTGTAAATATACTTCTGTCAGAGTCAGAAAAGGGATGATCTTCATACATAAATTTGGCACGTTCAGGTCGCAGTAGATGTGCGATAATAGTGTACTTCGGCGTTGACTGCTATGAGTATATTTTGAAAATCATGTCTCAGTATCACAAAATCTGTGTAAGTGCAGAATACATTTGGGAATCGCTTCATAATGTATCAAGCGAAAAGTTGGTGGAAGTTCGTTTACATCCGAACTTAAATTACAAATAACTGGCAGTTTTCGGAAAACCAAACAATCACTGTCAGAGTGCAAGGAGTGCTTGGAGGAAATATCAGTTCACTTGTGTGTTTCTAAGCCATTCAACGTCATCTTGATTGAGATTAAGCATAGCCACGTTGGAAACGCTTATGCTGCCCAGTGTCTTTTGTACTTCTTTTCAGCTAGAAGGAACGATTTAAACCATAATGGCTCAAAACATTTCATTATTTTTTCCAATGTGTCTAAAATCTGCCACCTCCAGCCACGATAGCATTACATAACCTTCCAAAAACCAACCAGTCAGCCTTATGATGTTACTGGCAAGACGCTAAAGTTTTCTTTAGGGCCTCATATTATAAGTTATTCTATCCCTGAAAGTAAAAACAAGGAAGAGCAGTTTGATCTTTGCTTGTAAACATCAGCAATGCGCATGTCACTAACATCCTGTTCGACCCGAACATTGGAGTTAGGGGCCTGTATACTC
This sequence comes from Opisthorchis viverrini, assembly GCF_000715545.1. NCBI lineage: Eukaryota > Metazoa > Platyhelminthes > Trematoda > Opisthorchiida > Opisthorchiidae > Opisthorchis > Opisthorchis viverrini. The sequence goes on from NW_008751693.1 coordinate 1,444,782, forward strand.
TTTGGCAGCAACTTTAAGTTAAACCGGGTACACAGTCATCCTTTCTTCAAGCGAGCCGCGTGATGTGATATGAATGGGCTTCTAATGTAGCAACTCTTTAAAAAGGAGGCCAATATGACTGCGGTTCATGACGTAAGTGACCATGGGAGGACATTATTCAGCACCGGATTGTTCGATTTCCTGGTAAATCGTCTTAGAAATCCACATAAAGTATTATGTATCACTTCATGTGGTGAGCCCGAAAACTTGGAAGTTTGCGCTTTGTCACCGAGCTTTTACATTTTGCAATGTAATAAATACCTACAAAAATACAGGCCTTTTATCAGGGTTGAGGGACCACTGATGGGAAATGTGTTCTGATATTGGAATTTGTAGTAGGTATTTGGTAAGAAACAACAGTAATTTTTTGATGATGCACTAATTAATGGCGGGAAAACAATACATGTTATTCTGTGGTTGAATTGCACAAAACTAGTGAAATACAATCATTTGCGTATCGGGAAGTCTTACCTGGAATGAGTTAATTAGCCTAAATTAATTTGCCAGATTTGGGTTCAAGAAGGACATGAGGTTAACAGAAACTCGAATGACCGCGCCTACCTGGTAAACCCTGAGAAGGGAAAATTCAGGCGTAAACCTGAGAATCATGCACAACTTTTCACCTTCACAGTAGATTCGTAAAGGTAGAGAAATATTTACCAGTAATGTTACCGAGGCGATACTGATAGATGTCGTTCCAAGTGTCCCACATGAAATAAACCACTGCGGCTCTGATGCAAATCGTACTCCAGTTTATGATATATCTCTTCAAACAAAAACCAAAATTCGCTGTGCAGTATATGAGTAGCTTAAGCATTTCACATGTTTCGGGTCCAAAATCTACACTCCTTACTTTGCCAAAACCTTGAACAGCATCATTGAACATATAAATAGGAATGTCAGTAAGGAGGGAAAGAAGCTTTTGCCTCATTTTTGGTTGTTTAATTTCTGCAGTGGTTCCACAGATTCAAATGTGTGTTCCGGCCAGGAATATCTATTCCACTTTCATCCACTCTCTCCTAGCGCGACATCCGGTGGCCACACTGCGTTTCGACTTTCCTCGCACGCGCAACTTGACCTTGCGTACTTTTATAAACTTACGATTTGTGATAAAAATGTATGCGGTATTACAGAGTTAGCAGTCAAGTTCCAGTTAGAATGTCGCTGTATAAGGCAGCAAATACTATCCTTTTAATTAGTCACCTATTTAGGTCAGCTTATCTGTGTTGCTTCTCTAGAAATAATCAAAATATTTCGGTGTTACATGGGCAAACATTCTTTCACATATTATTGTCATTTGGTTTTCATTCCTAAAAAGTTGTTAACAAATTCTTTGCTGGAACTCTCCGAATTTGAAAATTTTATCTTATTAGTATTCATTAACTTCTCTCTATTAGAGTATTGGAGGTCGCACTGATCTTGTCTGACAAGCAGTATTGTCAATGTCACTGAGAATGAAATTCCATCCAAGTGCTTACGGCCAACTTCCCAGCCGATTTTGTTTATACTGTCATGTCACAATGCCCTCAGCGTTCCACTGTAAGCTAGCTATCTTTTAAGCGACCATTCTAATTCAACTGAAAGCAAACAATTTTTTCAATACTGGCAATGATTTTTGATGCACTTGAGACAAAATCCACTCACTCTGGTCTCAATTTTAACAAAATTACTCGACGAGTATCTCAGAAAAAGTCGACTGTCCATTTATAGCAGAAATATCATTTTGGTTTTATCAACACTCAAATCGATTTTTTACATTGAACCTAGAATAAGACCGCAAAACACACAGGTATTTTAATTAATCATGCTTTCAAGGAGCAGAAGTTGGTATTTTACATTCTATTTATCAGGAAGGGTTGCAGTTTTTAATCCCATATACGAGGCGTTCAATAAGCAATCTTACCGTTTGCCCTCTATTCTAATTTTTGATTTATTCTAGGAAAAATCTATACCAAACATGTCCTCAATTCCCTAAGACCGAGTCGAATTTTGGACCCAGTTCCAACGGCGTCCACATACTTAGTGACAGGAAGCACAGAACCCAATCTTGTCGACCTAATATTTGCATCCTACTTTACATTCCCAGAGGTTATTCTGAACAGCCTTCACATAGTTTTGAAGAGTTGGTTTTTCATCCATTATCTGCTAAAAAGCTTACGAACAACGATCCGAGTTTTAATTTTGTCTGTTTTAACGAAAGTAACGAACGCCGGACAGTGGATTTTAATGAATTCTTAGTTATTTCCATGTGAAAAATCATTTGATCGGAGTAGACACCCTGATTTTCAGTTGGCTGGTGATACCCAGAGCTACACCATTGTTTTAGACTATGGTCGTCCATTTGTTCGCTGAGCTGGGCAATTTGATTGGGAACGTCTCATAACCAAACGAGGTGACATCATCAGTGCGTTGCTAGAGAGCTTGGTGGAGCGCAGTGCTGAGTTGGTGATTGTGCGTTGAGTAGTGCTGTGTGTGGATATACATGCTGCTAGCCGGGGTTGGCCTTCGATCACCATTGGTTGTCCGGTCGGTTGATTTTATTGGTTGTTCTGTTATCCGGTGTCCTGATTGATCGATGACCACTTGTATTGTGAGCCTGGCGTCCCCTATCCTCGTGCTCCGATCAATGCTGAAGTGATCTCTGCCGTTGACCTCTCTGGGTTCCGGCTTGTGACCTTTGTTGATCTGACTCCAAGCAGTTCCTTGCCTCTTGGTTTGTGAAGCGGATATTTGCCTCGTCTTGAGTATTCCAGTGGAGGAGTTGGTGCGTAAATTGGATCCAGTTTAATGCATTGGTTGATCGATCAGCCATAGAGTACCATGCCTCCAAAAATTCCCTTCCGTGCCTCGCGTCCCCGTATGCCAGGATTTTTACGTTCTCCTTATTGAATTTGTAGCCTTCTTGGTCTTCGTATATAGATATCAAGGATAAGGGGTCGTGTCTCCGAACGGCCACGATGTGTTCTTTATTTGTGTGCACTTCGCATCAGAAACAAATTCCATAAGCCTTTTTCTGGAAGAATCCAGTTAACCAACACTTTAATGTATGTCAGAAACAGATTAGTCTGTGTGATAAAAGTTGCACAGCTATCCTATATTAACTTGGGTAAAATAGATGTTCATTGCTGAAACCAGTGGCCATTGTAAATCCTCCTGGACTGGTGGGTAAATCCGTTCTACGGCTGGGTTTAAAAATCTTGAAATAAAATTTAAGGTGAACACGCAACTGGTGAAAAAAGCTTTCCCGACCTTGTCATGGTACCATAGATTTCTCGCTTATCGGGCAGGTGCCCTATGAATTAAATTTCTGAGCGTGTTTGTCGCAATTCTCAGGTAATTTATCGCACATGTGCACTGTCGCTTAATGAAGGATGTGTTAGATCCATTGGTAACTCCCCAATTGACTTTCACAACAGGCAACGGGTCACTATCCAAACGACTTTCCAGCATACACATAAAGGGCAGTCGGCATNTTTTCATTGTAGTCAAACCAACGGGACTCGTTCGTATCAAAGTACAGTTGGGCATATGTGCTGTATCAAAGCGCAAAAAAGTTGATCAGTTTTGAATCAGCTACTTACTCTTATTTTGCATAAAAGAAACAAGGTAAGGAAAATTTTAATTGCTGCCTGACTCATGCATTTTAGTTTATAAAACTTAGCGGGTGATAATGAAATTTTCTATGATAAGCCAAGGACTTGAAGACACGCACCAGAAAATATCGAGCAAAATAGCACATTGGCAGTTAATTCGCAAACCAAGCCATAATATACTCTGTAAACAAGGAGGACAATCTTGGAAAATAAACTACATCATCTGACCATTGAAATAAGGATAGCACGGAAATCCACTGGTAAATTCTTTTTTGTTACTCATCTGTGGTTCGCAGAAACGAATGTTCCTGGAGGTTTCAACATCAATATCAGTTGGGCCGCCGATTAGGGTGATCTACCAACAGTGTTTAGCCAACACCCCTTTATGATGTAGGGATCAATAATCGTCAAGTGTCTTACGATGAACAGAATAGTACTACACAGTTAAGAGTGGTAATCTTACAAATTGGCCATGATACTTCATGCTACGAATTAAAGCGTCATAACACAGTGCGAGTAAACCAAAAGTCCACAACCAAGCAACAGCCATAGTTAAAGTCGTAATTGTAATATTTAAATCTCAGTTGTTTAGGTCAAGAATTACGAGACAAAAGCAGAACAAGACATCAGAAATAATGAAATAAAACCCATGTTATATTTTTCCCGCTTTTGGGTTTGTAAGTTACCTTATATATTCTGTCAAGATATCAACGCTTTGAAATATAACACGGTGTGAGAATGCAGTATAATTATATGATAGATTAAAAACAGAATCGGGCGCTAAGTTTTCTCGCGTTTTAATAGATTGTTTGCTTTACCCCTGGTAGTTAGCCTCAATCTCCAATTTGACAACCTGTGCTCACTGCTGACTAAGTCTGTGATACCAAAAATACAAATCGAGGTAAGCTGATTGATGAATGCATACGTTACAAACACCAGTTTGAAGTAAAGCATAAAGTTGACGGAAACTCGGGGACCGCACCTACCTGATGGGTACCAAGAAGGGTGAAACTGGTCGTGGGCTGTCGAAACATTTTCACTAAACTTATGAGTAATGTATAACGCCTAGCTAGCACCATTTTACACTTTGGAAACTCAGAAATCTGGCATAACTTTTCAGCTTGATGAAACGTTTCAATTTAGGACTCGTTATTCGTGTGACACATACAAGGCAGAGCAAAGAATAATTACCAACAGTACAACGAAACTCAAAATCAGAGGTGATATTAAGCTTTCAAATAGTTTTTGTGTGCACCCTATTAGTATGCGCTTTCCACTGGAGCGCCTAGCAAAAAACATTCACTTATTTATTTTTTTGTTTTAATAAGCAGCTACAGCCTGGGATTATGCTGCAGTGTGTCGTTTTTCGTTGGGAATACAATACGGCCACACACATATTGATTTGTTCACAATTTTTGCACCAATTAAAGAGAAGAGGAGGAGAATTTGCTAAATCACTAAAAACCACGCGATACTTCTAAAAATAAGAACCAATTTAAACGTTAAGTTGACGACCATGCCTGTTAACAGACTTTTCGTCATCAGTTGAGTTACCGCCAATGTGCTAAATCCGCTAGAACAATCAACGTGAAATGATTTCGACCAGGTTAACAGTATTCCGCAGCTTGTCCATAGACCCGCCTGACTACCACAGACAAGTAGACAAAAAAGCGTTACTGTCATAATTCATTGACCAGGCTGTTTCGGATACGAGGAACAGAAAACAATATTAGAAAAAGGAAATAAAACTGTTGCCTTTTAAAAATTTACCTTTCAGTTATCAATTTTGAATAACAAACAGAATTTTGGGTTCACATTCGGAACAAAAGCCATGAAAGAACAACGGATACATTTGCGTAGGTCACAAGTCAAATGGGGAAGTCTGAACTGAGGTTCTTTACCATAACTGCTTGGGAAATACCAAGAATATACTGTTTAATACTTATACGTTTGTTTTTTTCTACATTTGCGTAGCTATCCATTCCTGTATTCCCAGGTCATCGACAAACAAATCTGTGGCAGCTATAAACCGGTGTAAAACAAATACGCAACTTTTGAAGCGATAATAATGACAACTGCTTGAGTTTTTGTCAACCTTTTTCCATTTAAAAGGCCAAATGCACATCAGTAAATCTTTGTATTTACTTATTTTGTTCAGTTACCTCCGATGAAAACCAAACACATTGTTGGACGTGCAGAGTGCCCTTTCTTAGGGGACCAGCACACAGCTAATTTCCTCTCTCACGTTACGCATCATTTCCCACTGAAATTTGTTGCATCCATTTGAATGAGGCCTTCATCCAAAGGGAGGAAACGACTAAAGAATGTAGATCGTAAGACTGGATAGCCATATACACAGGTGCGCATGCCCGATTGTTCCAGTGGTTACATTTGTCCAAAAGCCGTGTAAGCGGCTCAATTTTTAGGACATCCTTGTTGGATAGCAGATGTCGACTAATTGCTTGTGGCGACATTTCGCCATAGCCTCACATTTTGCAAGTTATTAGTAAAACCACGTTTCCTTCGAAACGAGCATCCTTATTTCACATCAACATGTATAGCCTATCATTCTGTTCTGCGCTAATGACAGATCGTTGGGGTTTGTTTAAAAAGAGTGTAATTAGTTTCTGCACACCTTCTAAACAATGTTATCCGCTAGGTTGCCATCGTTAACTGCGCTGATAATGGCAGTAAGTTGCCTCTGAGGTTTCTAGTTTCCCTGCAAACCCACTGCAGAAGAACAGTTGTAATCATACTCGAAACGACAGAAAACTGTTTGGAAGAAACAGTGCCTTGCATCTCATTCCATGTGGCCAAAAGGTAGATGAGTTAAATTTCATCTGAGAGTTCACTGCTCGAGGGGCCACTCAACATATGCGATCCTGAGAATCCTGTGAACGACGGACGAACAACGCTATATTCTGTCAGATGTCGAGTTAACCTTACTGCCAATAAGCCGCTCCTGGTTGAGCGGTTGAGTTTACAAGCCACTAGTCTGTGGTTCGTAGGTTCTACAATCCCTGCAGTGTTGAGGGATGTATACAGCTAACGACTCACAAAAAATGTTAGAATGAAGGATAAAAAGCAAGAGGAAAAGGAAAGATGGAAAGGATAGAATAAACTTGCAACCTTTGCCATCATCACCATGTCAAATCTGGTGAATTACAACATATGAGTATAACACACAATGGGAATAAAACCAGCAGGTTAGTTCCTAGGATAAGGTGTAAGAGGACACATTAACTGTCGACCTAATCCACTCATTTTTTCATTGCTTAAAGTAACACCTCACAACTAGTCCGAAAGCTACACTCTTATCCGTTTGAAGGAAAATATCCTTGCGAAATTTTATGACTTGCAGGATAATTGGAGGTAGGTGCTGAGCGGTTTAAACCCAATGAGTGGCTTTCGAACCCATGAACTTACGTTATCTCTCAACAAATAGATCACTTCATATATGCGTTCACATTTTTCCAGCATACCCAACCCTAGTCTCAAAATGTGGAACCGTTCACGTAAATCTGTAGGGTTTAAACGTACGAATTACACGCCAAACACTCCTTCACCCATCCCGGTAGTTTTTCATTTCATCAGGGTAATAAGCAATCCGAAAAACAAGGTCCCATAGGAGTGTCGTCGCAACGATTTTTGATCTGAGCTCAATGTGAAACATCTATGATACAGCCACTTTCCAGGACAGGATGAAGTGTTTTCAGTTTAAATTATTTATGATAAAGTATCATTATATTTCGATCACTAAACTAGGCTGTTTTAGGTGTCAGGATATATAGGACTTTATTTTTTGCCCTGTTCGTGGTAAAAAGGCAGTATATTTCATAGACCCTTTACGTTGACCACGTAATGGCTACACTGTGTCACCAGACATAATGAGATATTCTGCGTTTTGTTGTCAGCAGATTAATATGAATAATCTTCAACAGTCTCAAAATTTGTACCATTTCGTCACTTAATAGGTAGATAACTCTGTTCACAAAGAGTCACTCCGAGTTTTTCTCGAATGACTTCGCGAATCTACCTCGAAATCGTACTGTGGGATAGACGGTCATCCCTAAGAGTTAAGTCGCTCATTACTTTTTTGCTTTAATATCCGTGAGTGATTGATTTCGAAGTTTGTCATTAGATGTCTGAAGGCGTTAGGCTGACTACTAGAGTTTGTGTTCACGAATGACGAGTATATCCTTAATTAATGCAGCGAAAAGCATATTTTGGGTTTCCTCTCTCATCACAGCTAAATTAGAATATTTTTCATCGGTATAACCAAAAGGGTGTAACCGATTCATCGTTCATTCTTCATCTGCATAGTTTTGGAAGAAAGTATATTTGGCCATTTTCGGCAAAGTTCGTTTGAGAAACAGTTATAAAGACAAATGTTGGGAGTAAAGCATCTACTGGTGAAAGAAGATGCTTCTTTCATACAGCGACAAAGTAAATGAATAGACCGAGCACACCTGATGGAACTCTCAGCCTAAAGGTTCAAAGTACCAAGGAAAGTAATTTTTGATTCAATGTGCTAACTGCTGACGTTTCTGTACAATCGTCGTAGTGAAGAATAATGTTGGATTGGCATCAAGTAAATTGCTGTCAGCTTCAACTTGGACCGAGGATGACCTGGTGATAACGAGCAGGCGGCAGGTCGCCATCTAATTCAGGCCTCAATGTTGCCGATATAACGGCTTAATCAAAGCTAAACAGTGGGCCTTCATTATGCGGTGCCAACTGGACTGATTCATACTTACACACAATCCGTAATGAGCGACCCACTTATCTCGTCAAACAAGCGGAGAAACACTCAAAACTGGGTGATGCATCAGCAAAATGATGCTTTCTTTGCATTGGATTTGCCATTGGGCTGCCATTGATTTGCCATTGGAATGATCAGGTCATTTAGCACCGTATAATGAATCTCGGTTACGCAAAGAATTACAGATCAATGAAGTTGATGGTGCGACTTGTTTTGCCCCACTATTGCAGCTCTATCAAGTCGAGTTCATCAGGCAACGAAGTAAACAAGTTACGTACGTATTCACACCCTTCAATTTGATTGGTTGTCTTCCTGTTCTGGCGTACTTATTCTGATAAACGACCGTGTTCCTGTTCTAGCGTAATTATTCCGGTGAGTCCATACCAAAGGGAATCACTGGACTCGAGTTTCGCTCTTATTTGAGCTCATCAGCAGTGCGTATCCAATGGCCGTACCGGGATTTGAACCCCGGCTATGACCAAACATACCTATCCCGCAAAACCCCAAGATTATTCTGATGAGTCTACACCAAAGGGAAGCACTGCACTCGGGTTTCACTCCTATTAGCGCTCATCAAAAGTGCATATCAAACGGCCATGCCAGGATTTGAACCCTGGGCATCTGACATGCGAGGCAAGCGTGTCACTACTACTCCACCAGCGCACGTTGGAGGCATCTGAATTCTCACTTCTGAATAATTGAACGTGATCACGCTTGAGCGGTGTGATTGGTGTGCCTGTGGGGTCGTGTTGGGTCGTCGTCCGATGGGTCGATACCCGGAGTTCGAATCCCGGCAGAGCCGTTGGGTATACACTGTTGATCAGCACCAATAACAGTAAAATTCGAGTACAGTGCTTCCCTCTGGTATGGACTCGCCAAGACGAGAAGACAACCATTCAAACTAGAGTAGTGTGAAAATGAACAAAATACATATCTCACAAAACCTTACAACTAAGCAGAAGTCACCGGAAACTACTTACATGTTGCTAGCTATATGCAGCTCCTACCTGCACAGTTTCATATGTTGCAAGCGTAGCCGAGTACAAGTGTTTTCAGTGTTACATGAACTTCATACCGGACTGTACCGCTAAACTTCAGAATTTTTCATTGCTTTTTGCATGATTCCTTGCTTGTTTTTTGTGATAGCCTTGTCAAAACTGCCGCGGTTGGTGGAGCTGTTTTTCTGAGGGATTACAAATATAGTTGCGTACCTACCTTATCCCAACCGCATTCATCTCACGCACAACATGACAAATGCAACACTAGACCACATTTGGTCTTTGTAAATTAAAATGATACACTTTGGTTATTGATATCAGCCTCATTTGCGTTGTTCGCACGCAAGTGTATCCGTATGGAATCAGCAGAAGGGAACCAACCTATAATTTGTTGCGTCAAACATTGAGGACCACTCGGAATTATGATTTTAGTTTTGGTGCGGTGATTCATCAGCAATAAAACAACCGCGTAATCAAAGCCTTTGAGAATACCGCTCCGTGGTCAACAACGACTCGCAAGACATTTCATTATCAAGCGTTGGCCTTTTCGGTTTAATTAAATGGCTTGTCTGTTTCACTTCTGGAAGTAATTTTAAAACGTGAATGAAGATAATTTTATCCCCCTCTCCCGGTAAAATATCCACAGCGACGTCGAAATCCAATTCGCCTGGTTATTCCAGCCTAAATATTTGATGTTTTGAGCCATTGACGATTTGAAATGTATAAACCTGCTATTTTGTGCAGTTAGAATCAGTCAGATTGGTGCGTCTGAGTGGCATATATATCCACACTTATCGCAAAAGTAGAGAGTTGAAAAATAAAACTCAATGACTATGCCCACTTAATGTGCCCAAAGAGGGACAAAACCAGCGGTGAGTTGTCATTGAATTCCATTCAACCATATAGATAATGTACAATGAAGGAAGATAGCTTTCTGAAATATTTCGTGAGTAGCGTGTTTCATTCACAAATTTTTCATATCAACGAACGTTCATTGCGCAAATTTCCGGTTAAACGTTTATTAGAGTGAAACAATGAATAGAGGTTATACTGAGCACCTCCTAAATGGGGTGTATGTTTGCTCGTTTTCTAAGTGGAATTTCGCAAAGTAAAATAAAGTCACAAGAATTCTGAACGTCTTGCTCTAAACTGACTGGACAGCATACAGAAAGTTCCCGTAATCGCAGCTGAAATTCCATCAACCAAGCAAACCGGAAGCGAGTCTCGTCTTTGAAGAAACTGCGCTTGGTGCAATAATGGTCCTCCAGAACCAAATCTCGACAAAGAAATATACATCTACAACCATGTTCCAAATATTTTTGTACGGTAATGGGAAACGCAATGAATCGACGAGCGATAAACTGATGTCGGAACTGTTCTTTATAACCAGTAGACATAGGTTAATATCCATTATTAGCAGAAAATTTTATCTAGAGTTATTGGTTACTGTGTGCTTAAGAAACGGTCATTGAAATTACAGTCAGATAATTTCGTACTGCTCCAGATGACCACAACTCGCAAATAATAGTTCTAAATTACACCAAAGCTTGTCCATCTTGTGTATTAGTAGATCGTTCCAATCCAGATATCTTGTTTTTATCGTAGCAAGGTAAGATTAAGTATTTCCATCCTAATGCCTTGTGCTTTCAGGTTGTATTTTGTGAGCGTTAGTTCATATAACACACTCTCTATGACAGGTATACGGCTAGTCCACTTACTCCCCATTTAGGCGGAAGATCGGAAACTTGCATGCGATATGGCTTTCAAGTCCAATAATTCCGATAGCTGCTTGATACCGTCTCTTACTTATATAATTCTTATTGGCTAAACATTCCCCATGGAAAAATGTGGTCCACTTTGACGTGCTTCACCATGATGAATGGGCAAAGTTTGGCAAATAGTGTAAGGTCACCTGAAAATATTCCTTCATAACGGGTTTAGTAATAGTAAACGGATCACTTTGCGGCGGTCAAGTCCATACTATGCTATTTCTAGGAAGCACTCAGTAAAGCTGCTTTAAAGAACCATAGTATTTTGTCTTCTACCGTCATCCTATTTCCCATTGCAGACTTAATTGACTGCTGCTCGATGGTGTTTTTCTGGACCCTGAAGCTTCATACATATAAAGGCCTTTTATATTGTTTTCTGTAGCCATCGAAATACTCACAGAACTTCTGAAAACCGGTTTATGTATGTTTCTATTGGCTTCGTGTCTACACCTTACATTTTTCAATCAAGATGTCTTCTACGAAAATCACTCAAAAATTAATCGTCCTAATATTTCAATATCTCCAGTTATGCATTAAGCAAAAACAGCCGGTAGTTTACCGGCAACATGTATCTCAAAACAGATGTCATCTAGACCGTCCATGATGGCACCATCAACAGACCAGGTTTTCTCCCAAGTTAGGCGCAGAACAGCTTTTCCCCGGGTAGATTATATGAATGAAAACTTGTGTGCTCTTCTTTCCGTGGATGAGTATTTTATTCCAAAGGGTGTATTTAACTTAAAAAATGACGTACGTGATCATCTCAAAATTCTTTACCATGTGTAAAAGTCGATATGTTCGTTGGTCCCAGTTTTTTGCAAACGTTTCGGCCCCAATCGAGCTGACATCCCCGGTGCTGTGGAGCGGAGCTATGGGTTGGGGTTTCGGCGTAAGCACAAAGGTCAGCGAGATGCTCAACCACAGGCCCAACTTTACTGGATACAAACCTTCTCTTCTACATCAGAAAACCTATTCCACTTCCTATAGAAAGTGCTCCTGATCTGATGGCTCTTCTGACAACATCTGTAATGCCATTCCTTTTCCATATCGAGGTTTATTTTGAAATTCATATGTTTTCAGTTAATACTGTTAAGTGGGCAAGTAAATCACTTTCATCAGCTCAACCGGTAGAAGGGCATGCGATGGAATGTCTGACAGCCACTATAGAGGCTTCATAGACAAACGTATATAAAACGTTTGCAAAACAAATAAATCTGAGGTAATGGTTGAGGGCAGACATAATCCCTACATACTAAATGTTTTTTCGTCTGTTGCAATCATTCTGGAGCTTTATTCATGGGCTTTGCGAACTTCCATCCGGATGTAGCAATACCAATTGATGCCTGTTAGCTGCTGCTATTTTATCCACTACAAACAAGTGTTTTAATGTCACCCAGTTTGATTAGAAATTAAACAACAGCGTGTTTAGTAGAATGTAATAAATTGGAGCTCTGTCCTGCTTGGTTCTATCACACTCTTGGTTTCGATACCCTAAATCTGTGTTCCAACGATTGGTCGGTCGACCCGAGGGAAGTATATTCAAGAAAACTTCACCTGCGAAATTATTGCATTGTGTCGGTTTCGCGTTTTATGTACACCACCTAGTGTAACAGTAAACAGTCTAGCGAAGCATTTGTTATAATTTACCTTCCTGGAGAGTTGGTTAAAATTCTGTTTCACAGATTCTGCGCTCCTACTAACTTTTTCTTTCAAAAAGGTAGCAGTTGACTTATAATGTACTCATTGCTATCTATTGCTGCCGATAGCACATCTCATTGCCAAAGATGATTTGCATGGACTAGAATCTTGGACGGCCATAATTCAACACAGAATATGCTGACAGTACTCTCCGTCGGAACCGATCACATCTGTAGGGCGGATGCCAGTACATAAACTGAAACGACGCATTAATCATCACTCATCTGGTCCAAATCTGCAACAGTTTTTCCGCAGTTAATTAGGATAGGTGAGCCTGACAAATTGCGTTTGTGATTCTTATGTGATTCTAGCTAGATAGCATATGAATGGCACATTTATATTCAACCAAATAACTGCAGCTGCTCAGATTCACTGGATTGTACTGGAATTCTTATTTCCTGATTATTCAACAATAAAAATACAGAATATTGAATTCCTTACTCACAAAATCCATTTAAAACCCGATACATCCAGCGTTAAATTACGAAAGTCAAGGGGCGCGCAACAGGCTCTTGCCTGTCATTTAGCTTGGTGGCATCCCTTCTCAGTGTCCTGCAAGTTATAAATGACGCTGGATCTCCGTAGTACGTTTGGTGATCACAAACATACAATCCTATGGTAGCCTGAGTTAACAACAACACTAGCACGTTTCCCTGATTCTTAAGGTTAGGCTGTATACGAATTGCGATACGCTCAATGGAGGTCAGCCGAACTTGCTTCACTGTAAACATATAAATGTAGCTCAAAATAAGATACTACTGAGAAGTCATTATCTGGTTAGAGCATCGTCAGGTTTTGAACCGAAATTAAAGTAGATTGATCGCAGTAAATCCCATCCACTTTGAAATAGTTTCGTTCGAAACGAATGACTATGTAGTCAGCTCAGTAGAATGTAGTGTTTTACGGAAAAGTAGATAGTATAAACTGATAAAGCCTACGGAAGATGCTACCGGACAGTTTGTTTACTGTCTAGTGTGAAAAGTCTGGCATAAAATTCATGAGGCAAGTAACCTGGAGGAAAAGCAGATTGGTTCGTTTGCACTCGACTATCGCCGAGTGCATTATCCAGACAGGCGACTGACGAAACTCTAAGTGAAGGGAAATACCACAGGAGATTTACGCATTGTAGGACAGTTTAAAGTACTTTCAACGACAAACTCACCTTGATTTCAGCCGGCCACCTACACAAGTGCGACATTTGAAAAGATACACAAGACACTGAGTCATCTTCTCATAACACTAAAACGTTCACGAATTCAACTATGTGAGTAGTATTATGTCCAGGGTCACTGAGAAGTAATTCCAGTATCGTTTCAATTCCCTCCTGATAGTGTAGTTCGTGATCAGGTGATAGGGAAACAACAACGGGCGACATACCGATTACGTTTCTCTTGATGAAAACGGGAAGCTCATTCAACTACTGAAGAGGTACAGGATGAGAATCAGTCAGAAATTATTCAAGAAAGGATTCAGCCGATATACAAAGGATGCAATAGTTTACACTTGCAAGTTTCACGTGTATGTATGTATATAAGCATGCCAGTAGGCATAAACGAATGACTAAGTAGGTCATTTAACCAGCGATCAGGTAGTGAGCAAACAGATATCCGTGCAAACTCCGACAGTTAAATTTGACCGTGTTAGGCGTTGTTTGAAAGGAGTAACCGCTAGTTAATCATCCCACAGTGATTGCCCAAATTAATTGCTATGGTCTACAGTGTCAGACATATTTTGCATCAGCCGCAACTTTCTTGCATGAGATAACTCGGAAGAACCTCTCATGATCCTTGTTCTTTGTGATGGATCACAAGTTTGACATTTACATGACGGTGTGTTCAACCAACGGTAACCATACTGGCTTATTCGCGGAGTGGTTTAGATAGGGTGTAAATAAGTGCACATTACCCCTGCTTTACACGCCCCTCCGGAGGTGGTGCCGACAGTATTGAAAGGCGCAATGTACACAGCTACGTAAAAACTTGGTTTGTATTTCAGATATGAATGTTATTAGTAAGTATTTAAGGAGCAAATTCATTTGTTACACACAGGTCCTTTCTTATACATAAAATAACCGTAATTTACCATAACCGGTTCCCTATTAACAGCATGCAGTCCTCGACAATCTGCGTCCATTTACTTCCCCAAAGAGTTAGCACGACCTTGTTATTTGGTATAAAATGCTATTATAAATCGTTGAAAAATTCACTTCGACGGCAAAAACCCGTCGAATGTGTTGTTCGGCCAACAGTCCTTGACAGATTAGTCTTGACAAGAAAACTGAGTCACACAAAACGGATTTAGTTGTCCAAGTGCTGGTGTATTTGGTTTTGTTGCACTGGCCCCACACCTGTCTCATTTTCCTGCCAAATATAACCGGTTTAAATCCGCTGGAATGTTGGAAAGCAATACCAGACATCTAGTTGTGACAAAAGTCCAACCAACTAGTACACTTTGAAAAAAGATACTCTTGGAGTTTTCCTTACAGAAACATTAAAAGCCCTTAAATGTGAGACAACGACTGACAAAATTAAGTAAACCAAAAGACCAGTTCATGTTTATCTTATTGTATTGATTACTGATACGTCTTAGCAATCAAAACACCTAAAGAGTAAATAGCCCACTAAAGTTATTCTTTTGCTGGAATAGCTGAATGTTTGGGAAGGGACTAGTGCAATCGCCGATTTTCAACGATCCTCTTAGAGGCGCTTATACGGCTTAAATGTACTAACATTTTTCATAATGCAGAATATAGTTGATCCTGTGTCCTTTGTCGTGGTTCAACCTTATAGGGCAAATGCAGAAGACTTGTTCAAGAAGTGCTTCGGTTAATAGTTTTTATCGTTTGTCATGGTGCCACAATACAGGCAAAGGAGAGCTGCAAGCCCTGAAACCCGCAAACCGAAACGGCACGTGGTCGATCATGTCGCACCTATCTAATGTGTCCCAACCGTAACACAACCCGCTTTGCAGAGCTAATCATCTCTTATTTATGAAAATATCCCAGTTTGAGGGAAAGCAGTATCAACAGTGTTGATCTACAGATGCGGCAAAGTTAATGCTGACTTTCGACATTAATGACCGCGTGGTCAGACGAATAAGTAATACGGCCTTTACATTTAGTTTGTTAACTCACTCCCCAGTGCGACTGTCTTCATCCAACAAGATTCCGACCCAAAACTTAATCGCCCTAGTTGAAAATGCTGCGGTTAAACAGTTGAGTTATGCGTACAATAGAAGCAAGGACAAACGAACACGCATTACTTTGGGTAAGTTTGGCACACGAAACATTTTGCAAAATACAGCATAAAAAACGTGACAATGAAAAGGGGATTTCAGCGCCCTGCAGAAGACCTTATTCTCAAGTATAGATCTTTGCCTATTTTGCCCAATGAACAATCACTGATGTGACGAGGTAAAGCACGGTATTCAATTGAGTGTGCACTACCTGTGTGACGGTGATACTACTGATGGGGAGGCATGCGAATAGTATGTGTTGTCCGTAGAATTTCGCTTTGCGTCTTTTTAAAAGGGGAGATCTGTTGGGGAATTCATGAAGCCACTTTGTAACATTAGCTTGAATTTGACCGACGAATGAATGGAGTCAATGAATCTCGAGAAAACTTCAAGAAGACGCTTTCGGGAGAAGATGGGTGTCCAGTTTTGTAAACAACATGCAAATTAGAGTTTTGCTTCCCTGTTCAATGGTCTGTAACCGGTCAGTTGGCATTTCCTAGTAAAAAACTCCGCAGCGAAGGCCTTTTTCCTTTCACCTGTACTTGAGTGAAATACGTAGTTTAACTTTTTCAGCAAGGTTCCCTCAGGTCTGAGCCATTGGAGGACACGAACGAAATTTCATATATATATGCCGTTAAACAAAAACGTACCGGATATCCACACGACAACTCTTACCAAAAGACCACACCTTGCTCATATTCCGGAAATTGTGCGGCTGTTTGGATTGCGTGCATCCGGCGTACTTCAGAAACAAAGATCTTGAAGTTGAAAAGTGATTGACGCTGATGTACTGCTACCGGAGGGTTCCATATATATTTTAAAGTACCGTGAAGGGGAACAGGACAAAAAACCAGTAGAAAGTAGATATTACTTTGGATAGCTAGAAAGTACAAAAGTTCTTTTTATGTTTCCTAAATTTAGACATCCATTCATCTCCTGAGGTTAGTTCACAAGCAGCGCTTGCCGGAAGTTAATACTCCCACATGTATAAGAGGGCATTCTGAGTAGAGCAGGACCACCGGGACAAAATTTTGTAAAGAAAATTATTGTCACTCGGCCTTATTACGCTTAAAATGATCAGCCTAATATGACTGGCCAGGATGAGAACAAAAATGTGCATCTGCTTGAGTGAAATGCAATATTCACACACAAAATCACCACCTGTGTGAAGCGGTATATGACTTTCCTTTATGGGCAGAAACCTTCTGTTCAAATCAATTCTCGAGAGGATCTACCTTTGGCCTTTCAAGATTTTATTAAACTCTATCACTCCAGGGAGCTACTCCTCAGTGTGGATGGCGAATCAGTTTATGCGGTAATTTTTTTGGTCGATATTCTCACCAGCTTCGCAACCAGGACTTGTGGAATTCCTGAAGGCCTGCTATTACGAATGGAAAAACAGTTAATGTGTTGGACATAGCATACGATCAATGCGCGTACACTTACAAGCACCACTGTCCAGAACACAAGGTCCAGCCTGTAAGACGAGACTACGGTTACACCGTTCATGGAAAGTCAACTGCGACTGTTAAAACATATCTCTATCGCAAAGGCAAATCTTGTACAGCGGTCACTCGTTTGTAACCAACGGAAACCAATTCAAAGCCATAATGACATTTTGTTGAAGTTTCTCGTGCGCAAACGCTTACCAATGTAAACTCTGACCTCAGGATATGCAGACCCATAAAATCATTCGTAAAAGCGCGCTATCGATGATTTTGAATAATAAAGAACAGCTGTACAGGGCTTCTCAAAATTTTGGCACGGGTCAAATCTACCTAGAAGATGAAATATTGAATAAGAATGCCCAAATCTATCCATCTGCGAAGTAATTCTGGGTATACATTGGACACCACAATAATAAGGCTGTTTAAAACCTGTTTACAGCCCACAATAGGTTTTTATCTTGTCTGGGCAGTCTCCGAGTTATCGTCAATCCTATGTTCTACTGCAACCCAATTTGTACACGAAAAAGAGAAGTACATTCAGTTGAGATGTAATCTAGCTTTAACTGAAGAAACGAACTTGCTCTAGTTGAATCTTTTTCATGACGTTATTCAGCTAAAACTGGTGCACAAAGATTGCCTCATGCTTTAGTTAAAGGACATTGCACTATTTATCCCGACTTTGTACAGCACATTCAGTTGAAGAATATCAACAACTGGGATTCAGTCAAGCCTTTCGTTAAAGCCTAATTGGTGCGCAAATGAGTGCGTTTGGTAAACGGTTGAACAAAATGCATGGGGTAAACAAATAGCAGTTCTGAACCACGTGCTTAAGGCAAACCATATACAGTCTGCAAAACAAACGAGATAATGGAGTTTCCCCAGCATTCACATGCTTTCAGGTGATTCAGTTTATAGTTCAGTGAAACCTACGGCTAAAAACGTCATAACTGACGAGAGGAATGCAGTAAATCTAGGGGGAATGCACGGGAAAGTGTTGCAATTATCAGTCTAACTGCTTGTGGATACTAAGATAGACATAAAACCCTGCGAAAAACCGATTAATTATCAAGCGAACGAAGCTGATGGATGTTTACGGTAATAGGGTACACGGGTAATGGAAAGCTCACTGATTACAGGTGTTTAATTCATTACGTATCCCACAATTGCTCACGTGATCAAGGCCTTCACGAGTTTAAAATTTTTAGACTTCAACTAATTGTTCCTACACTGATATAAATCACCATTTATGTGTGTGTGTACATTTGGGCTCTATCCGATATTAATCTATATCAACTTGCGTATTAGGGTTGCATAAGTATAAAAATTTGTTTCCGAAATCGATGAGCAATCAGGGCTTTAATAACCACCGGTCAAAAACCGGTTGTGGACTTCGAGTACCTTGAGATAACCTACACCGAGCACTGCTAGCCTTTTTGGGAGAATAGCATAGCATCATAAGCATCAAGAAGGATTTTTTTGTTTTTACGGGGTCTCCCTTAGTGGAGGCACGATCCTGTCGACATAACGATATAGTCTTTACAGAATAGGAGAACTTCATCACCCTCAGAAACCTGAAAATATTTTATTGCGCCACAGGTTAATGTGACATAGATACTCTCAAATGTGCAGGCAGATGACTTTTGGTGTGCACATAATTAAATCAACCATGCAACAGTAGCAGAACGGTAAGTATAGCAATTCGTTAGTCGCAATCCTGATAGAATTTATACACACAATAGAAAAAAGAAACCAGACAACTCACATACAAAGTGATGCCGACCACGCAAGGCCCAGTGGGGATAAACCAAACGCTATTAATTCACACGAACAGCACACCATTACTATTTCCTTCATTCATGACAGCATGTTTTGAAAACTCGAAAGGTATGACACATTTTTCTTAAAGAGGCAAGAGAATGAAAACGAGTAGTAAACCATCAAAGGAAGATAAGCGATAGATAGCAAGATCAAAGCAGACAGATGATACTCATAGTCTATCATTCGAAAAATATAGCACTACAGCTTTAGCAAAAACCCAGACAAATTCCGAAACATTTAAGTTTACCGGATTCAGGTAGCCCTTATGAGTGCGTCATCGTAGATCAAGGAGTAAACACGTTAGAAGCAGTAAAATATGACAGGGCACGTGTAGTATAGGAGAGGATTTTTTGCCTCTGAAGTGCCCGAAAATGGCACCGTAACAGAAATACGGATAATACTCAGACCCTACAAGGGATTCAGTAGGAAACTAGTCGATGCTCAGATGTCTTCTGAATAGATGAAATGTAATAAGCTATAGTTTGGGAAATTCGGTGGCGTTAATAAGAATGGAACCAACAATGGACTGATTAGATCGGGTTTCCCGTTGCATGATGTCAACTTATTTAATATGCATAAGTGATGCAAGCTCTAGGCTGCTTGGTTATTTGTTTTCGAAACTGTGAAGGATCTATTTATGGGCACATTTGAACGTCAGTAGCACGCTTCAAAGGGTTAAGACAAATTTTGTTTTGTATGTGGACTAATTGCGTATGCTTATCGAACCATGCGATCTCATGACGTTCCAAATCAACGAAAAATCAGTTTGGATTAACAAAAGCGCCAGATTTGATAAGAAAAGAAACTGTCCATGAATATTTGCTGATTGCAAAATATGATTTGATCATTCCTAAAAATGAAACGTGCGATACCATTTAGGGTCTAAAATCTTAACCTATACGTGGAGTGATTGCCTTTCCTGAACCCATGCACAAAGTTATATACGAGGTAGGGGATATCACGGTGTATAACTGAGGGATGTCTTTCTTCCCGTTCACAAGCAAACCTTGATTCACGAATAGGCTTTTCTGGATATCTTTTGTTGTCGACTTTCGTTGCTTACCCACGCGATTCCCCCCTCCTGTTTTACTCTATTAGCTTCTAATAAAACGATAACCAGTGGTTTATTTTTATCGCAAATCAATTGGTCAGTGTGCCACATGTCTAAATCTCGTTTTTGAAGAACTTTGTTAACACAATACTGCAAGGTTTCACAACAATTCAAGCAACAAAATAGTAGTTCCTGTTAACGAGGGGCATTACCCACCATGTTGTTGAGAACTAATCGGTTCTGATCTGCTTGAGACTCGTCGAACAGCCGCATTCCTTGATATTTTGACAAGCTTGTGCTCCAACCGAGCATAAGAGTGTTCGCCAGTGGCAAACAGCATACGTTTCAAATATAAGTTGGTGTTACCTAAAGGCTCAACATAAGACTGATGGTAATCAGAAACATTGTTTACCTGATAATTCCTAAAGAAGGCAAAACCGGTAAGTGAGCTGTCAAAGAGATTTCAGTCTCTGGGCGGTACATTCAGCAATGGCGGATTCATCTGGGAGTTATTTGAGACACCAGTTAACACTAACTTAATTTGCAAATATTTGTATTTTTGCCACAAATGCCTCTGATTTTTGCAAAAATAAGGCTCAATGAGGATACTTCATTCTGGCTGAAAGTGTGATTAGTATAGATCATCTGTTTTGCATCGGAGTAAAAATAGAGTAATCGGGCTCTGGCGCTCAAACAACTTTTTTGAATTTCCCGAGAGATTTCACTTTGACCAGAGTGGATATTCCAGAATTCCAAATCGTCTAAATACAAGCGTTAGGGCTTAGTCTTCCTAACTATCACGTTCATCAGTACAAACGGGTACTCTTTGCTGCCTCACAAACTATGATAAAAGTTCAAAACAGAATAATTTGTCTTCATGCAATCTGACATGACGACACAACTACTCTTTCTCGACTGAAACTTGGTAAATACTGGATTACCACGCGTTGTTTCACACTGTTCTAACTTCGCAGTACATTCAATGACTTTGCAAATGTAGCTCGTTTATTTAAATGACTCCGTGTGCATTTTCGGCAAACTCATCTGTGAGTAGTCAAATTCAATTGGGAGACGATGCCAGGTTTTGTGAAACAGAAGTCAAGTGTTAGGCGGGATGGTCAAAAATTCTGTCTGAATTGAAGACGTGCAGCAGCATTTCGCAAATAGTTGGCTTTTTCTTTTACCATCCATCCATCACATTCTTAGCTCCTCAGGGCTCATTTTCGCAGGAAGTTGGACGCGATAATGGCCATTTTATAAAGAAATTGCTTCATGGGTTTCTGGTGACAGCCGTCTTCGAGAATATCTTACTACCATTTGAACTATGCGAGGTTTGCATTTGAGTGTAACTCATTAATCAAAAGAATAGTATAAAGTCTTGAAGAAGTGAAGCTTATGCTACAGAACATTTCTACTAACGCTAGAGTAGCATTTTCTCGCTCAAACCTACAACTGAGTCGTTCATTGTTCTTCTGTATTGTTCGTCCCATCCTGGCTAGCTCTCAGTAATGATTCACTACTTTCTGGCGCATCTTCCGGAATCCCAAAAGGCGCATTACATTCAGAAGCGAGTAGCCTCCTTCTACATCCACATTTGCTTTGTTTGGTCGGAAATTCCTTCGTGATTGTCGGTTTGTTCCTAGAGTTCCAGAGACTGATTGAAAACGTTTCGTCCTTGAGTTTGATGAAATCATCATTGCACACTGCTTCACTAAGAAGAATGTCTCCTAAAGTTTTACCACTTGGATAGCGTGCACCTGACAATTAACATGTCAATTACCTTCAAAAACCAAAGTAACCAAATTAATAGACTTTTAAAAAGTCACAATCCTGACAAATGTGACCAGTAATCAGCGCCAGTGCAGGTTATAATTGACCATGTGCGTATGGCCCTCAACTCGTCTATCCATATTACAACCACTTTCTTAGATGACATTTGTAACCTGGTAAACAATCAGGAAATTGTGTAATTCAGATGACTGACCACCCATGGCGACAGTGTCAGATGAAACAAGTAAAGACATTAAGGTATAAACCTATCTTGGCAAAGTACCTTGCAGCTGGCTTGGTGGGCCAACTAAAGTAACTTCATTGGTTTTTGCGCATACATGCAATCGAGAAACATAAATTTATTTCCTCTAAACGAGCAGCTGTACATGGATTGTGACCTAAATAAATGGGTACACAATCTTTGGTGTGATTACTCCGAAAATGCCTTGGTAATGAAATGACCATACCGAACTCGCGCTCTGCGTATTATCTCAAGTCACCCTTACTGTGTAGCAGATTAGTGGATTTTCATGCCTCGTAGACCCGGATGTGCGCAAGAATGATTGTTCTCGAAAATCCTCCGCACCAGGTAGGGATTTTACCGCTCTCATATTTGAGCCGACCACAAAAGAAGCCTTACATTGAGTTATTAGGTTGAAAACTTAGTTGTCATGTTTCTTGAGATGGTAGGCCGCCTTAGGAATGTTATCTTATGTCTATTTTTTCCGTTTTCTGACAGCTCATAGGCCTACAGATGCAGCAAAAATGACGTTAACAAGTGCCACAAAAACAAGGAAGGCGGGTGAGTATCTAGTAAACTCGTGTGATCAAACAATGGAGGATATTTTGAAGGCCCCGTTCGTGTACACCCGTATGCAATGAAATATTGTGTGACTTTCCCAGATGTTTTGAAGCCAGATTCCTTTGTATGCCAATTTTTTTTGCTCTGGATGGTGAGATGGGCCGGCACACTGATCTAGTTGTGTATCCTGACTGTCCCTGGGCCATCAATAACGCCACCACATCTCTGACGGAAGCACTTCTCGTCAAAAAGCATGACCACTGTCATTTTTTGTAAATGTAAAAGCTGAATAAACCAGTGTGCCTGCAGACTGTATGGACGAGATAATCATTTGAAAAAAAATAAACCACTGTTTACCCGAAACCACCATTTACCAGACTAGAAATAATGGATGATGGCGAAAAATGCAACACAACAGCTGCGTTTTAAATAAAACGAGTCATTTGTAGTTGTAAATCAAGTTGTCTGTGATAATTAGCTACCGTTGAGAAAAGCCTGGAAGCTCTACCACTCCTAAGTTTTGATGACCAAGCCCGTTATAAAAATTCAGGACTGATTATCTACTTGTCATAATTAGGAAGCTCCCAAACCAGCTTCGTCAAGCTGAACCCAAGCCGAACAAGTCGACTTGCATTCAGTCGTCCGTCGCAGTGTTTAGACCAGGATTGTGAAATCTGACCTCAGACAACAGACAACTAGCCACTTGATGAGTCTTTGTTGAGACTAAGTACATATTACACCGCTTTCGAGAAATGGCTACCCCTATGTTTCAGTTGGCAATTGTCAAACTACAAGTCAATGGTTTGTTGCTTATCACGTCATCTGCGACGGGGTGCAAATTTGGCAACAATTATCTGCCTACTCACGGATAGTCAGGCTCCCGTAAACGCTGACGCATTTGGTTAACTGAAAAAATGTGCTCAAATGTTCACTGAATTTCCAGGTATTTACTGAAGATTGTAAACATTCCAGCAGAAAACAATGCTGGGATTCTATCTGAACCACATAAATCTGGGAAGGCCTAGGGTTACTTCAGAACGAGCAGTCCAAAAACCCTTACGCCGATCAACCAAACCTGTGGTGCTATTAGTAGTAACGGAGAGTGATTATCCTCATCTGTTTCTTATATCAAGTTGTGTGAAGCTTCGTTCATATACTTAGCTATTTATTCGTATATCCTGAAAAACTCTGTTGTCTAGTCCACGTCTGTTTTACCTGAATAGAAATTCAGGAGTGTCGATTTCGCTCCATAATTTTATTCCCAAAGAGGATAAAAACAGTCCAGATATTTAGAAATTAACTTATAAGTTATAAGTTATGTATAAACATATGAATAAAAACAGACTCAAATAAATCCGTCACCTTAATTTAACATTTTATCTCATGAAATGTCATTCCATTGTTGTTTCGAGGGGCGGCTAAATGACAAAAGCTAACCCCAAGTGAACAAGTGGCTGTTTTATCGCTGGATTCTATAGCAGCATGACTGCCTGCTTTTCCACTCGAAAGTCCCAAAGTTTAGGCTTTCCCAAACCGTGAACTGCTATTGCCAAATTCTTGAAAAAATTTTTCTTAAAAAAAATAAAGTCGATCAGTTCACTCGAGCTCTTACGAAGTCATTTTTAATCAGTCGATCTACACACTGGTAAAAGTAAATCATCACTCTATTAGTAAGCCATATATGACCCTCTGTTCAATCACTAACGGTGAGTATGCGGTTTCAGATCTGTGTTCATGACAGTCCAGAACAGAAGATAAACTAGCAGAGATCACCTTCGGGTTGTGAGCAAAAGATGACACCGCTTACCGTATCATATCTTTATCACGCACTTAGGCGCTCTCTGATGACCAAAAACATCAGAAACACCGGGAAAAATCGATCACATTGGGTTAGCATTCTTATAAATCAAACGCAATTAAACTTCCATATTGCAATTTACATAAAGGTTACTGCTGCTCAGAAGAAAAGTAATTTTTCGGAATGCTTGAGATGTTAGGTTATACAAGCTGAAGGCTTTCAAATCTAATGAATAAATACAAGCACAAAAAACCTCATCATCTGATTGCAAAAGCGCGGATTCGTTCGCGTATTCCCCAAGCTCTGTGCTGCTTGAAGACTATATGGCATTACTGCGTTCATAAATTTCACCCGAATATATAGTCGCGTAATACAGCATCCATCATCTGGGACACTTAGACAGCTGCAACCTATTTAGTTACACTGTGAAAAACTAGGATCATTTCGGGTTCAAAACCCTGATTGGACTTCGGTGAACGGGTGAATGAATCCTGTTAATTTCGGACGTATACATTTAGAGTGACTCACGCACATCTAATTAAAATGAAACGGAACAATATGATTGTGTGGCAATTCTGATGGAAAAACCGTTCAAGCAAACTTTTGTGACATTTTGTCCTAGGAACCATAGGGAACACCCACGGTCTTAAAACGATTGGCATGCCACGGTTGCCCTTTATTTACCACTAGCGAAGTGAATGTCATCCTACGGAAAGTAATTGTGGAAAACGGCTTTTTTCCGCCACGAAGATCTTTAGCATTGAGCAAAAATATTAAGTAGCCCGAGAGTAGCGTACTCAGTTGTGGTTTTGCGAAATTATCTCTAGTTTCGGTAATAAAAAGTAGATTGATTGAATGGTATTTTCCAAGTCGCCGTACCACACCACACTTCATAAAGCAATTACAGGGATCAATCATTACAGCCTCAGTTCGAATAAACTTTGGCTTTTCACCTAGTGTTCCTCCTCATTGCCTCTTCAGTGCCGCCTCCTCAGATACAAATTTCCGTGATACCAACGGGTTTTAACTTTTGTATTCTTTGCAACTCCTACAGAGCATCAAGCATTCACCGTGATCGCAACTACGCTGACATTACTTGTGTCCTT
This sequence comes from Opisthorchis viverrini, assembly GCF_000715545.1. Taxonomy (NCBI): domain Eukaryota; kingdom Metazoa; phylum Platyhelminthes; class Trematoda; order Opisthorchiida; family Opisthorchiidae; genus Opisthorchis; species Opisthorchis viverrini. Next base: position 1,470,668 of record NW_008751693.1, read on the forward strand.
CCTACTATGTCGTGCTGCAGAAAAGATTGCGTAAAACTAAATAAAGCAAGAAATCGTTCAGCTGTAGCACACTTTCCGTGCCTAGCTGCCATGCCACCCAAAGGTTGCACGAGGGCTTGGATACTTCCAGGTTGCCCAAGCCTTAACAGAGGAACTCGAGAGACGCAGGTCGGGTTCGAAACACAGACCTTCCGGTGAGTAAATTTGCACTCTAACTACTTAGGCCATTTCGCCCCCAAGATCGTGTTCTTTTTTTAGGTATGTTGTGAACTAGCAAAATATTTATAGATAACTTCTTGGGACTATTTTTAAAGAGACAATTCAGCAGGAATATATTCAGTCGCCTTCTGCTAATTTGAGCTCTTCTGGATGTTTTTAGGCGGTGTTCAAACTTTCATGCTAAGCAGTGTTCATCCAAAGTGTTAGAATAATGCAGTCATTCGTTTCGGTAGAATGCACAAACGAATTTA
>NW_008751693.1:1472064-1529218 GCF_000715545.1 Opisthorchis viverrini
CAGCTGTAGCACACTTTCCGTGCCTAGCTGCCATGCCACCCAAAGGTTGCACGAGGGCTTGGATACTTCCAGGTTGCCCAAGCCTTAACAGAGGAACTCGAGAGACGCAGGTCGGGTTCGAAACACAGACCTTCCGGTGAGTAAATTTGCACTCTAACTACTTAGGCCATTTCGCCCCCAAGATCGTGTTCTTTTTTTAGGTATGTTGTGAACTAGCAAAATATTTATAGATAACTTCTTGGGACTATTTTTAAAGAGACAATTCAGCAGGAATATATTCAGTCGCCTTCTGCTAATTTGAGCTCTTCTGGATGTTTTTAGGCGGTGTTCAAACTTTCATGCTAAGCAGTGTTCATCCAAAGTGTTAGAATAATGCAGTCATTCGTTTCGGTAGAATGCACAAACGAATTTATTCCTTCATTTGGTAATAATAAACAGGTTGTAGGTGGTTGCTATAGGTAGACTCATCATTGAAAGTTTGCCGGTTCGCCTAGGAGGAAGATGTCACTAGCGCGGTTAGAACTTTTGGTAGGAACAGAAATACTGCCAATTGTGAGGCAAGAAAATTTACAAAATGAGGGCAATAACACCAAAAGATCCCCTTCAACCAGTTTGCCTCCTCTGAACTAATTTCAAAAAATTGTTTCTACACAAGAATCAAAAGGCAACATATGTCCGCAACAAACCTATTCCAAATGATCTGTTAAGGTGCTCCTAAAAGAGCTGAAAAACACATCGAATTGTTTCTCTGAGATTCTGGTGATCGACACATCCTCACCCAGTCTAACACAAGGGAACAATTTTTAACGCCCCATATAACTGGCTTTTGCAGAACGTGTGATGAATCACTAGCTAGAAAAGCAAAAAAAACAGATAAAGACGCTAAGAAACTTAAACGCGGTGGTAAATTCTCTGCACTTCATGGTGTACAACGAAACTAATGGAACGCATCTCCCACTAGAAGCCGTGAGCACCACATATTCTTGATAAGCTATTCCAGCTCCACTGAATACGTTGTACAAAATGGTTGAAAAGGTCTGTTAAGTTGAGATATGCTAAAAATTTTACCTACCAGCTCTACAAAAACTATCAAAAACAAGTGGGTTTTACAGTACTATTAGGTAGCACTGTCGGGAATGATACTGGAGAACATGAACCGCTGTTCAGAGGAAATCACGATTTGCTAGTTCGTATCAAATTGCATCCGATGCACTTACATATACCATAAAAACCGAACAGCCATGTGGTTTTGCTAAATAAGTCACAGAAGATTAATAGCACTTTCGAACCGTTTTGGGCCCTGTAATAGACAACAGCCTGTCGCACTAATATCCATTTAGGATAGAACAGCGTTACAGGTAATCCATATTTATACACGCAATCCGACTATAAATTATGTTAGCTGACAAAATAATTTTTTGGGATTTTATGACATCCTTTTTAATAATATAGTTTGGTTGCTTTCATACGTGTGTAACTGTACTTGCCCCTTCCAGTCATTTAAGGTTGGAATGTTTTGGTCACTCCATTTGTAAGTTGACAAGCCGCAAGTTACTGTTTACACACTCGAAACTTGTGCCAGGAGAAAGATTTACGGGAATGTTTGCTACAATAGATTTGCCAGGATTGAAGCCAGTTTATTTCGATCAGAAATCGATACGTCTTTTCACGTCTTGTATAATCTAGTTTGCGCTTTTGTCTCGACCTTTCTTCCGCGCTAAATAATACGGTAGAAGGTTCTCGTAGATAAGTATCAATTAGCCGTGTATAGTTTCCTACGCTCGTTGTACAAAAATGCAAACGAGGATATAATTCTGATGACATTTGGATAACTGTTTCTTGTAACCCTCGGAATGCCAACAAATCCTCCCATACACTTTCTGAATTCTTGCCTTTTAAATTATAGAATTCCACTTAATGGTATTTCTTCCAATTGGGAAATCAGGCCGCATTGCAACTTCGTGGAATGTATAACAACAGAGCTTTGTTGTTGAACAACCAAGTAACCAGACCTATCCAAGCTATCGAATAACTGATGAAGTAACAAACGCCGCTTTACAATTGTAACAAGTATCTTACTGTACGTAAGCTTGCCTGAGCAGGACAGCTTTAATGTGCTGAGGAGCATTTACACATGTATACAAGTATGTATGGGCAGAGATGATGCAAAGAGGGAATTTCCTTCCCGAGATTCAACAAGCTGGACACAAAACACTTGCAATCAGAGAAACAACTCTCGGCCCCGTGTGTTTCCAAGATTCGTCACCTCATACAAAACACTAAATTTATCAACAGTTGACCTGCCTTTCAGCTCAGTTTCGGAGGAACTGTTCTAATCGGTTTTTAATACTGATTTGAAATCGTTAGTCTCTGCGGTTCCTTGAAAGTTCCTGGAGTCGCATGCAAACTGCTTTGTACAGCTCAATACACTTTTGATCAGAAACCCCTCACGGAAGCAATGAATGGCTCTCAGAAAAGCACAACATTCTATCCATTAAAACGGCATAAAAGAGCTTTTTGAAATTTTCTGGACAAATTCCAGTACCAGTAACCAAGTGATGGAAAGAAACGGAATGTTGACAGCTTGCGTGTTCAAGATAAATCACACAATATCCGGCGACACAAGATTACTTGACGAAATAAAGAGTGCTGTCACGCACATCACTATATGAGTCATTATTCTACATCATAATGATAAAATGAGACCCATCGGGTATTCTGGATCTTTATTAAGTGATAAGCCATGGTCTTAAGTAGTTGAAAATGTTTTTTTGAATGGGGATGATTGGAACAGCTTTAAACGTCTGATCGAAAACTCGAATGCATTTGAGTTCTATTGGGGTATAAACCATTTACAAATCAACGCATAATGTGTTCAGCTTTACACCGACGCAGACTCAGTATCTAGATGACATAAACCCATAATCCATCACAGAAGAGTAATACGGTGGCAGTGTTTGCCTTTGAATTAGGATGCATGGTGGCTTTTATTTGCGTAGATCTGGATCCAAAGAGGCTCAGATCTCAGAGAAATCGTTTAAAAATTGGGTACTTGGTAGTTCGTTGTTACGCCTGTCCTTTCGTTTACATCTACGTAATTTCAAGAATTCTGTACCGCTTAAACATTACTTAAGTACAAAAATCACTAAACTCCTACAAGTTTACGCAATGATGCACACTAACATGATTGTAAGCTTTCCAACCAACCAGCAAAATAGAGCATTGGACAGGTTTCCCTGATGCTAAGTCGATAACCAAACAATATTCAATTTTTCAAGACGTACGCAGCGTGCAAGTTTTGGTGGAGCCTCAAGTAATGCACCGTCTCTTTCTATTGCATTCTGGTGACTGAAGTACATCTGCCTAGCAGAAGAAATATATTCCAGTACCGGCTAGCGTGATAACCAGCACACCCGTTGGCTACGAGGTCTTCTTCAACACGTTTCAATTGAAAGTTAGACAAATCCCCAACTGGGAAACGAAAGCTCCAGTTTTTCTAAAGGACACGTCAATCAAGCATTTATTTTGCATCAACTAAAGAAAAACGCTTCGACTTACAGCTGCTTACTTCCACGTCATTCATCAATTGTCCTAGTCATTTCTGGCTCCGTGAATTGTTATGCACCGCTGAACGGTAGATTGTTTAGCGAAGCTCCACCCAAAATTTTTAGCTCGAGTATTCATTCATCAACGTTGAAGTCTGGGTACGTGGTGAGGAATACCCCAACTTTGGTCCAAACGGTGATCCACCGTCTCCAAATTCATGTTTGCTCAAGCACGAATGCATGACAGACGATACTTTCGGGAAACACGAAAACGCCTAGCCTAAAACAGTGTACCTAGTGGCATCGCCAGTCGCTTGTGTCCACCAACGTGTTATTTCGTTAGATTGAATAAATAGTGTTATTTGTGTGCCAGACAAGAACGTTGTTTTTTTATTCAGTTTATTCACGAAACCGTTAGTTTTTTCTCGAAATAATCACTAAACCAACTCCTTACTAATAACTCTAGGCTTTCGCACTCCGCTTAAATGTTAGACAAAACAAAAAACGAAGATAGATCGTCAATGCTTCATGCACATGAGATTTCTAACATTCGTTCGAAAACTCCGGTACATAACCAGACAGCAGAGAAAATTCTTAGGTGAATCCAAATGAGCCTTTTTCAAATTCAACAACTGGACTTTATTTATTTACCTTGGATGAGAAGAGCTGTTTTGCATATTCCTCGCCAAGACCCTGGATTTTGGCATCCGGCCAAGGGAGGGTTACTTTCTGAATCAACGCCTCCATAACATCGTTCGCAAGCTACGTGCCAAGCTCGACGAACATATCAACGGCCATCTGATTATCTACCGCACCCCAGCTACCAATATTTCGGCATGTTGACACTGATTGCTCATGCCGAAATAGAAAATTGGCTGTACCATAGACACAATTTAAACCAATAACAATACTCAGATTTGACTTCCTAATTATTGGTTAATGTTAATCGTTTGTAGATGCAGTTTACACAAATGTCAGGCCAAACAAGTTTTTTTTTCATTTTTCTTCTAGATAAACACAGGCTTCTTTACCTTCACTAGTTAAAAAGAGACTGGTCTATTAGTTCGGCTATTTGGTGTGATGTTTGGTGGAGAACAATTTGGCACAGAGGAATTTTTGGCCGCTTAATGTGCTCCGTGGAGTCTTTGAAAAAAAAACAGGATAGTAGACAACGTTCAAGCTTCTTCAAGTTTCTGGTTTAATTTCCAGTCTGTTTTGTGGCGATAACCCTTACACCATTTTCATCCAGAGTCTAGCACTCCTTACTATATTTCTTACTATGCGGATCAAACCTCATGGATCACATAGTTACAGTGATGTGACTAACCTTTCTTTTTGTATAATAGTAGTAACAATACAAATATCGGGTGTGGCGAATGCGTAAAAATTGCATGAGACCTGTCGTGTTTGTAAAACTTAAACGACAGAGTAGTTTTTCACTTCACTCAGTTCAGAAATGTGTCGGCGACATTCCGCAGTTTAGTGACATCTTATGATGGGCCTTCATTCCGAATGCTGTTCAAAAACATTTCTGTAGCCTGAGGTTTCTTGCCTATAAAAATCGATCCTCCTAGCTAGCTAGCACAACACATCCTCAAATGTCGCACATTTGAAAATTATGGTTAAATCAAATAGTGTGTTCCGCAGAACTGAGGGTGACTATAACGTGTAAAAAAATAACACAATATTCCAAGGCTCACTTTCGGGAGGCTGTGTGCAAATAAGCCGTCATTGCAACAAAGAAAAAAGGACTTCTCTAGTTTATAACAATGTGTCAAAGAACAGTGTGGTGTGTAAAAGTGAACCTAAAAAACTAAAGCATTTAACGCAGTACATTTGGCATTTCATCGTCCTGTAGCTATCTCTTATTTGAAATCCCTGGATTTTGTGACATTTCCTGTGCTGAAATGGTCTCACCGAAGGTTCGTTCCTATCGGAAAGGGCTCGTTAAACTTGTCAGTCTTCGGATCAGGATTTTGTTTGACGGCATTCATTGAAGGTCAACGATTTGGTAATGCCACGTGAATCTGTAATAGTGGCGTTGGCTTTATGGACAACCGGGAAATCCCTCCCACCCAGAAATAGAGTAGTAACAAAGTAAATATGACCTGGCTTCGACAAATACACTCAATTGCAAATCAATTAGGTTTTCACGGGAAACTCAAGTGAGTCTCTTTTGGAATGTTCATCAACTGAATGTGCTGCACAGCGGCCGCCTCATGTTTCAGTTGGTACGATATTCGAGATATCGCAGAAGGGCGAAACCGGTCGTGGACTGTCCAAGAGTTTTCAGCAACTTCATGAGTAGTTTTCTTTATGAGAAATATAAACTGGTTTTCATCAGTAATTGAATTCAACACAGCTTGATCTTGACGGAAAGTAGAGTGTCTTCAAGCAAAGCATTGCAAATTCAAGACCATCCTTGAAAAAATGATGGATCTGTGCACTGAAATCTGTTATCCGACCATTTCAGATCACTAGTCACAAAAGTCAATCCGTCCATCCTTTCTGCCTTTTGTGTACAAGCAACGTTTTCACAACATGCGCTGCTCTTTCCGTTATTTGGTAAAATCACCTAAATTGGGCCAACTGACTTTAACGGCCTTGCCCTCCAGAATATGGGCAAGGTATGTCAACCTTGGGTATTTAATTAGGCTTGTAACTTTCACAGCTGTTCGTAGCAAACTCGACTTTCTCTGAAATACATCCGAAGTGCTAATAAGTTGGAATATTTGGGGTTTCACAAATGAGTGGGACACTTTTAGTTACTTGCTTAAATTAGAAACAAGCGACCAAATAACGTTCGTACGGCTACGGTCCAATAGTAAACGTGTTTCATGGGTCCGATATTGAGACTAGTCTTCCACCGCTGGATTTTTGCAACTGAGTACAACATCTGGCAGAATCTGATTTGAATTATGTTGTCTAGCTAGAAGCATTCCACACTCCTGTTCAGCCGCTTGTGGCCAGAGTACTCAATAGGACACCAGCAGTAAAGGGTGTTGTCCATTCAGTTTCCACTGAAAGGACTCCGCAGAAAGTGATTTTTCATCACGAAACACGAGAAAACGAGTCTTATTTCAAGCCATATGTGCTTTAAATTTACCGGTAATGTCATGTGCGATATTGTCTGTAAAACGACGATTTCAATCCAACTCCAAATGGATTGTCTGGAGGTACTGTTTTCTGGACACATTAAGTACACAATTCTATTTCTCTCAGCCGATTTCCCTCATACCGTTATTCGCAACGGCTTTGCATCCGCGAAGTTCATTTTTCCTGACCTTTTAGCCGTTCTACGCACAATCAAGCCCACCTGACTTGTTTAGATCAGGAAGTTGCCTTCACGTAGCTTGTCACGAAATTCAGCCAGTAGAACTGACATCCATATGGATAATCTGAGAGATTGGATCTGGTATAATCAATCCAGCATGTTAATCTGGTGGTACGATGGCAATCAAGTCAATCAATCAACCTCATACAAATCCAACAAGTTAATGATTCTACCTCAACTGGTGAACCTTTGGCTCCTGACGCCCGGAGGAAGAAAAAGAACATAACGAATGCCATAGGATAAACAGAGGCCAAGATTCTCGAGGAAGTCAAGAACAGATTGTTGTAAAATTGTGCGCAGTAACTTTCATTTAAAACTTCATCGTGCAATGGATGACTGCGCCATTCTAATGTCAAGCACCGGACATGTGCAGAATGGTGAATTTCCGAAACGTGGTTGTCACAAACGCTAAAATCAAGTCTTACGATTGGATTTTTTCCAAATTACGTAACCTCTACACCTTCGGTCATGATTGATTTGCACGCTATCCACGGTGACCTTGAATGACTATAAACTTTTTTAGTGAATAGATATACGACTCATAAACAGAACATTTCCGGTCCGACCGTTTTTTATCTTGCATATGAGCTGTGTGAGCAGTCCCACACATGTAAAAAACTATTTTTTTATCGAGGTGCGGTTTCCTCATTCCACCCTCACTAGTGTGCATTTTGCAATACGCAAACAATTTCTGTCTCTTTAGGTAATTACACTAGGCTGATGGAACTCATATCTAACGTACAGTTTTCTTATGTGCACCAGAATCTATAAAGAGACTAAAGCGTAACGTTGATTGAAGACTTCTACAACTTTTAACTCACTTATCTATGCTATAGGAGTTTCCATGTGGCACTCGCAGAGTCTGAAATATCAGACTCCTAATAAGAAACAGAGTTCTGACCAACTTTACCTCCTGGTCTCCACCTTAAACGGATTCAAATACATGATGGCTCGTTGTCGTACTGGTTAAAGGTCACAAAGCACTCCTCTGCTGGTGTTCTTGTACTGTTTCATGATAAATGTATTAGCGAACCACACAAATGAAAGTAGCCTAATAATGCCTAATAATGACATCATATGGATGCCTAGATCTTACGACACAGGCTGTTTGTAATAGCTTCCAGAGCTCCTTCTATGAAGACAACAGCTCAATTATCCCCTCATCTCTTTCAGCTCTTGCTGGTAAGCTAATCTCACACTGTACTGAGGCGCGTTGTCTATTGGAAAACAGGGGCATATTTCCAGTTATATTGTCTGAAGTAACCCCGGTTGTTTTGTCGGGTGCACAAATGTAAGTGGGAAGCCACGTCGATTATTTCAGTCATTCACAGTATGAGATGGGAAATCTCCTGAGAGAAAAAACATCCGAATGAGTGGATGCACCTTCTTATTAATCTGGTCCATCCAAGAATGTCTGTGAAATCATTCAGGAAACGAGCTGATATTCACTGTTTGTATACCAATCCTGCTTACACCATGAAAAATCGTGGGTCTAGCGCTACCAATAACAGTTTTTATGGAAGTTGACTCTCTATTACAGTTGGCTTAAGTCATCTACTGCTGTGTACTCCTCGCGTACTTCGGAGACTTAACGCCGCTGAAACCACAAAGACAGTTACACTTTCCTTTAATAGGTACGCATAGATAACGACGTGACCCTGTTGGTGCTACATTCTGATTACCGACAGTTTCCGTATGGCACCGATTTCCTAACCGACCGAACACATGATGTCCGCAAACCGGAGCCCACATTATCAACCAAAGAGCTTCATCACCATCAGCGAGGTTGCAGGTTATACGATTCCCCGACGTTCATGAGATACGCACCGCAGATGACCCTCGACAGTCGTGGGACAGCTGTACAAAGCATAGTATAGCCTAGTTTGAGATCACCTGCCGTCATATTCATCAACAGCAGTTGTAAAACCGCGTACAATAGCTACAGCGGCCACAGTCTCGTTCAGCACTTGTTTCGGGGGGTGGGATAGATAGCTGCACATTGCAGGTGGTAGTTGATATAATTTTATGTAGGGGGATTGTGAAGGTAGCTGTGCATTTAAGGCAATGGCTTGGATGCACAAGCGCCATTAAGGGCGCGACTTGGCCATGTCTGACAATGTATCTAACCGTTAATGTGGTTCGTCTCTAGGTCCCCATCCAGAAAGACGGTAGTGACCAGTGCGGCTGATTTTGCTGATAATGGCTTTCATACTTCTCAGCCAAGTCATTGAATGACCTCCCCTGGCACGTTTTCACCCTCCTCGTGGACCTGAAGAAAGAAACCTTCGGAAAAGTCAGCCTACTAGCACACGCAGCAGGCGACTAAGTCAGCGCTACACACGGAGTTTGGTCAGTTCAACTATCGAGAGTGAGTTGTTTCCTCCGATAATCATTCGACGTAGCATGGCTAATCCGGCGTTCCCACCAGAATTGGGAAATGCTTCGAAGACATCGATGGTCAAACACTGAAAGTCTTTTGACGTCCTCGGTGGGCAGCGGCCAGGTTTCTGATCCGTATGGTAATATGGTCCACACCGCAGCATTGTAAACTCGACGCTTGACAGAGAAGCTGATGGCACGCCTATGCCGCAGGTGACGCAGGTTCACAAAAGCTGCTCTGGCCTTCCAAATCCGGATGGAAATACCATCTTTCGCGAGACCACCGGGACTGATACAGCTGCCCAGGTAAACAGATTTGTCTACTATCTCATTCGCTTCATCCGCAAGCACGAGGCCAGGGTTCGAGCCCACCCAGTCTTGCACTTTGCACGTGTGAAGCGCATGCCGAAACGTGCGGCAGAATCATTTAGATCATTTAATACTGCTTGTATTACCACGGGGTTAGATCCCAGAAGAGCTGTGTTATCTGCGTACTCCATATCTGTGAGCGGACGTCCTGGAAGCACTTCGACACCACGGGCATCATTGGTTGATAGTGAGTCTTCTATAATTATATAAATGACAGTCGAAGGGGAAGTTGAGACAGGGTAGCCTTGCCTGGCATCACTAATTGTGGTTAACTCAGAAACGAGCTTTCCGTGGACCTTCAAAGGTCTGCGGAAGTTCGTTAAAGTGCTTCAAAAAGGGTCATGAATTTATGAGGGACATCTTTGTTCCACAGACACTACCATAGTGTATAAAGTCCACAGAGTCAAAGGGAGCTTTCAAGTCAAGGAACGCAACCACCTTTGAGCGCTGAAGCAGTGTCGCTGCTCCAGAGTTTGACGGATTGTGACAATGTGATTGATGCATCTTTTTGCAGGACGGAACCCAGCTTGGTTTTCCTGGATCTGTCTCTCACCGTGTTTAGTCAACCGTCGAAGAATAAGACCAGAGAGCACATTCGACGCTACAGTTAACAGGCTGATGCCACACAGCGTCAGTGTATCCTTTTGGAAAACAGAAATAACTGTCAATGTGTTCCATTTTCAGACACTTTCTCTGCGTTCTAAACTGAACTTGGTAGGTGGTTCACCAGGGATTCCCCGCTAACGTTAAACAGGGTTGGATGCAAACCGTCCGGTCCTGGTGCCTCTTCACGATTCAGAACGGATGGTTCATAATATGTTTCCTCTAACGGGTGGTAAAGGTTAAAACTTATTCGCGTGTATGTATTACTTCTACAGGTTGTGTTGCAGGATGTCAGCTAAACTGCTCTTCGAAGTGTTCAAGTCGGTAATTTTAGGATGAATTTTAGAAACTCCATTTTTCATTTATGATTTCACTGTCCGTTTCTCTCTCGGGGACACTCGATTGTATCAGTTGATGCAAGGCACGGCTGTTTCCGGTAGCAAAGGCCTTCTCCATCTCTCAAGCTTTCAATGTTCGTCAGAGCCCTCGGTCTTTCCTTAGGCTCTTCACCATCTGGCGTTTGAGAAGTTTTCCTGCGTCGTTGTACTCGTCGCCTGCTCGTATGAATTTCCTGGCGTCAGTCGTGGACAACAACAAGTAATCTTGAGGTTGGATCGGAGAAGTCGAAGAGACAGGACTGAACGCCGCCAGCATAGCTTCTTTCAAATTTTGCCATGCTTCATCTACGTGCTCACTACCAGTACAGTTTACTGTGGAAAACGGTTTTGCTAACGCATATCTATACTGCTGAGCTATGTTAGTTCTTCGGAGATAGTGGATTGGCACGCTTCTTGCTGACTTACGATGGCCTGTTGGGAAAAGAAATATCAGACATGCATGCACCAGGGCGTTAGCGAAATCAAGTGATGTGCCTCAGAAGGCAGCCCTGAATGTTGCCTCTTCACCGCTTGCTGATGGCTACGTCATCCATCTAGGACCACAGTTGATTTACGGTTGGTGATCTCCAGGTTGCTCGATGCGAACGTTCATACTGAAAGTTCGTACTGAGCAGCACACATTTAAAGGAGTCGCTCTCCATTATCTGGGTGACGACCATTCACTTCGAATCTACCACCGAAATGTACTGAGAAACGCGCCGGTGGTCACGGTCAACCGTTGGGTGATCTGAGTGTGCGGTTTTCATGGCCGACCTTTATTAACCCGTCCTTCCTCGGGCAGGGCAATACCACTACTTCCGACAACACGGACATGCTGGTCGTCGGGGGGACACCTTACTGCCTCCACACTCCAATCGCACAGGACAGTACTTTACCCTTAGACTGCCTCGTAGCACGAGTGTTCACAGTAGGGATCTTGCTGCTCTTAGTCTGACTACTCCTTTTTGGCATTCCTGGCATGGGTGTCTTGTGGGACGAAGTTTCGGCCAGGGTAGCCCCACAGGATCCCTGCAGCTCTCAGACCAGACTACCACGTCAATGTGGCAGGTTTAGGTCGGGTACGAGGTGTACCATTGTGTCTCACATGGGTGTCGCATCTGAGCGCTGGCGTCCAAAGACTAGCCATAAGATAACAGCATTTACTGAGTGATTCGACACTGGAAATTGGGTCAGCTGGGGCCATAGTGCAAATGCAGCCCTGAGAAATATTAGAAGCCAAAGCACTCGGCTCATAAACCTGGCCTCAAAGCGGCTGTGTTTATTGGGATATACCAATGCATTACAATTTTTATTAAACAAGTCGCCATCTAGTTAAAACGTGTAAACTGGGGGACCAGGATACCGTATTGGTCAGACCCCTTGATCACTGGTCAACCTTATATGAGAGACTGTGAGTGTGGCGCAGAAACTCTCCCTAATAGGAAGTACACCGAACAATACATCTCAGTAAGGTTCAGTCTCTTGATGACGGGCCCGGAATAACCCATGAGATTGAATATATTGGGATAACTGATTGCTAGTGCATAGATCGCAACTTTTCGGAAATATACAATCGCAATCAGGATATACCAAAATCATTCAAGCACCCATAAAACGATTAGACTTTCCGTCAAAATCTTAATTTATGAGCACAATTTTTCTTGGTGTGTTCGGTGCTCAATGTATTCAACGTATTCAATGGTTTTCCAACGTTTATTCCAGTGTATGAATCAGTGTTGATAAAAGACTGAAGTGATCATCTTCTGGGTGAATTCACTGGCTTCAGTCTCATACACTTGGTTTTCATTCAGTTGAATTAATAATTTAGAGTGGGCTGAAGATAGAGACTGAAAAGGGTTGTAGATGAACTTGAAAGTTCAGGTTCCCGGAGACCTAGCCTTCTTTCGTTCTTTTCTCGGATTAGCAGAAAGGAGAGGAGCAACATCATGATGGTCTCGTTGGCTAACCTAGTTTGACTTATAAGGACTAGATGTGAACTAAATCAGTTTTTACGGTGGAAGCCTACTGGACAGGCGAATCCCCACACTATTTCATATCCAAGGGTAAAGCACAGCTCACTAGTTCACTGAATCAAACATATATACTAGCGATCTAAGCACAGGCAGAAAACCCAAACAATACCGGTAAAAATCCATGGAAAATGTCTCTGCTTAACTTATCCCGTGGGACCGGATAAAATCGTGAAATCACCGCCAATAACCTGCCGCAAAACAGAAACCATCAATAATGCGTCAGATCCCAATAAGCACTTGATTAAGTTCAATGACTAATATAGGTGAAAGGAAGGCTCTTGCTGCGGAGTCACTTATTAGAAAACACCAACTGAACAGTTACAGACTATTGGACAGGAAAGTAAAACTCTCATATGTTTATGAAACTCAAATATCCTGAAGGCGCCTTCCTAGATTTCTCGGATATTCATTGATTATCACTCAAGTGTAAACGGGTGTTACAAAGTGATTACACAAATTCCGTGAATAAATCCCACGTTTCAACAGACCAGGCGGAGTTACGAGAAAACATACTACTCGCATATCCCACCAGTAGTACCCACCGTTATCCAGGTAGAACGGAGATTAAGCCTCAAAATAATTTGCTGCGAAATAGACGCCAAAACGGGTAGTCTATAACGCGTATCGGAAGATGACCACCTTAGTTATCACGTTCTATCTTCTGTAGAGTTAATAAAGTAAGCTGATTTCTGCCTTCGTTTGAAGTTTCACTTTTGGTTTCTTCGTTGTAATTCAAAACAGTCAACATTCTAAGGGAGTGATATTTTCTGGCTGCGTTTGGTTTGTGTGAGAGCAGTCCACAGTCATGCACGTCTGAGTGGGTTCCAAACAACAGCGCATAGGTTACCTTCAAAAATAGAGGGTTTCGGCTCACCTATGACATCGTGATTCCTAGTCCTTATTTTTCAAGATGAAATTGATCGGGAACGACATCCAGACTTATTCGAGGATGTTGCTGTCCCGTGTGTAACTGCCAGTTTCATAGAATACGACCCTGGTGGAGAAGATAAAAACAAAAGACTAAGGTCCTGCCGAAAATCGATGTTGAGTCTTCAAGATCAAAATGTCTTTGAGCCAGACCGTTTATTCAGAGATGGCAGATAGCCCTCTATGACAAGCTACAAACCATATCTACTAATGATCCCTGGAGTGTTCATTCATGTCCTTATCTATTCTAACCTTACCTTAAAAAATGCTCAGATATCAAACACCTTTGATACGCAACAATGTTTCTGTAAAATAGCAGGCGCAGCGCATAGAATCCAACGGATATATATCAGTAAGTTTGGATTTAACTACTCCGGTGAAGACAATTCTAAACATCCCTATGATCAGAAACCAGTCTGGAGGCGTAACGGATGCAAAAGCAGTCATTATGTTTCTTTCTTGGTTTAGTTTCTAAAACATTGCTTCAATAAAGCTAAAGAACTCCCTTAATTTTTCTGAAAATACTTTTCATTCAAAACTTCAAAAAAGCATTACAGATGTTCAGGAAAATAGCCATCTGGAATATGCCGCTTCCAGTTGGTACAAAAACAGACTTTCAACTTTGTTGACTTCGCAACAAAACACGCTTTTTGTGATTGTGAGAACCTCACACGAAAGCGCATTACTAGAGAGCGGTAATTTGTTTTTAATTCCTTCTTAAAAAGACACGTATTTTTGGTGAAATGTTTCTTAATCCGCTTCCTGCAAAGAAAATAAACGGATGGTTTTGATGGATTTGTTAGCATTACTTATTTGTGATGCACAGAAGGAAGCATTAGAGTATATCGAATCACGTTTTAACTGAAACGAGGCGGTTTTTTATGCAACGGATCCGGTTGATAAAAATAAATGAGAGATCCGGGAAATTTTCTTTGAAGAGTTCCATGGATATAAAAGGGAACATAAGCTGTTTGTTCTAACTGGCCGTAAACACTTCCCATCTAACTATCTACGCAAAATTTCACTTACTGAAAAATTTTCCAAACACCGTTTTTTCAGGTTATAGGCTGCTCCTGATTTTCTAGTGGCGCCATTGGTTTAAGGAAGCCAACATCGCCTAAAGACAGCAGAGTAAGACCCCTAAAGGTGGTCACGTATCTGAAAGATACCCAGAAAATTTTGCTAACCCCTCTTAGGTCTGTCACTGTTGTATTATGTTTGCCATGCTATCCTCGAAAAAAGGAATGGTGGATGCGCCGTCACGAACGGCTGTGTTCTGGTCAAAAAAGTTCGTATGACCACAAGCTCTTAGGTGTTAACGCTATGTAGTTTTAGTTCAGTACATTCAGGTTTTTGCAAAATTTCATCCAGTAATGAAAGGCAGTCTATGCCAGAAAGTTGAAAAGCATGGTGTAGCTGTTTTAGCTTCATTCACAATCATCGGCAGAATAGAAATACGTTGTGCATGGCGGTTTACACCACACATGCTGGGGTTGTCAGAGTAAATTTTTGTTGTTACTTTGGTTTATCCACAAAAAACTCCCGTACTTGCAAACAGGCGAAAAAAACAGTTTTGCAAAAAAATCCCGATTCCAGCGGATAATGAAGGACTCCTCAGATGCTCTAGACGCTAAACAATGTGTCTCAAAACCTCCTGAGTACCACACCATTGGCTTGGATATGTAATAAGCGCAGTTCTTTTGTGCGAGTGAAAGAGAGAACAAAGCAAATGTTTCGATTTTCCGAGCCTATATCTGTTTAAATTAAAGTGCCTCACTTAGTTCCCACCTTCGTGTTTCCTGAGGAAGTCGCGGAGCTCGATATTTTGATGAAAAACTGGAAAAATATATCGGATCCATTTTGCTATTCATTTAATGTCCTAATAATTAGAAGCGCAGCACCTTGGGTAGGGTTCTCGAAATCACTGAAAAATACAACCTAAAGGTACTTCACAGAATAAAATATATGGGGGATGTCCTTATTCTGTCCATAATGACTCTTGTTTTTTTATTTACGTAGAGGATAAGCAAATGAAAACCCAATTGAAAAACCTTTTAGTTTACGAGTGCGACTGACATGCAGTAAGCTATCGTGATCCTAGGATTAGAAATTTCCAAGGGATGCAATCAGAGGATCGTTGATACTGACAACGGTAGAACAAAAACTACTGCTCCAATAAAGTGAGGCGCGGAAGTACAGTGTCAATGTTCAGACTACCATGATAAAAAAGTAAACCAGCCCACGGGCAACAACTGGATTGTCATCAGTCTCATTGATCGTGAGCCTCCCTATTCGGCTATCGTAAGCCATCTTAGTACTCATACTCCCTCTGAATTTGTGGCGCCGTTGACATGTCGGATTATGCTATGGTCATTTACACGTAGCCAGTTTTGGGTTGATGATATAACATAACGACACAAATGGGTGCAATTTTCTGAAAAAGGCTGGAGTGTCGTAATTATCTGCTAGAACTGCTTTTAAAAGTTGAGATTTTTATCTCACTATTCAGTCGAAATACGCTTTACTTGCAATGACCATATAAGAAAGGAATTAAATGTGGTTTCTCGAGCACAGTGTTTCCCCGGGATGTTCATCATCACGTCAACGGTAACTCAAGTAAACAATCAAAGTTTTATCCTATTAGAATGTTCCTCTGGATTGTAGTAGAGCAGCAAAATGATGACTTTAGTCCCCAAAGGGAAATATTGTACTTTTCATTCCATTATGCTGCATATTTACTCCCGAATAAATAAATATTGAGGTAATTTGCGCAAATTAAACTAAGCCCAAAACCAGGTTGCGAGGGTTTTGAAACAACCATTCATCTTTAACTCATTAACACAAATAAATTTCTCAGGAAGCAACCGTTTCACACCTTTCGAATTCATCAGAACGACGAGATCTGCACTACTAAACTGGGTATTTTATATGATTTTCTGAAAGTGGTTAGCAAAACCGGGAGTCTTTTGGTTTGTTTGATCGTAATTTTGCCATGGAGTTGCTTTAGCTAAACCAAGTGGCAGATGTACTACAAATACGGAATACCTGGGATTCGGTGTGCAAGCAAGGCAGTGACCTAACCGGAATTTATCAGTCATGCCTCCAGGTTGAAGACCACTTAGGTATATATATATATATATATGTGTGTGTGTGTGTGTGAATCTTCCACTCTGGAAGTCGCCACTCCCGGAGCCAGCAGTACGTGACGACGTTAGGTAAGAGAGTGGAGGATGAGCGGCCGCATATCTTGTCTGGGTCAGAGCTAATCACACTGCTGACCACTCAGTTGCGGCTGAAATGTCACGTGTTTAAAGCACTAACCAGGGGATCACAAGTTTGATACTTCGGGAGATGCGCACTGCTGACGAGTTTCAATAAGGATGGAACAGCTGTACAGTATTTGTTGTTTTTTCACCACAGACTCATCTCATTGAACGGAAAACTCTCGGCTGAAAAATAAGAAGATCTATCCATACCTTTAAGGGTTACCGTCCCAGCACGACTGTTCAGCCATTGTAGAAATGGACAAAACACTTATGTGCGATTTTCAACAGTACAGTTCTCAAGTGTTCTGTGACCTAAATTCTCCGTGTATATAAATGTAAACCCGTCATTAAATCAAGCCGGGTTTTGAAATCAGTTTATTGGAAGTAATTCAGGGTTGAATAAATTCAACCCTAAAATAAACCACTCTATTTCTCGAAAGAAATTACTCACAATGAAGCTGGAAACTCTTCAACGGCTTACGACCGGTTTCGCAAATCTGAAGGCCTATCCGGTAGGCGCAACCCCGAGTTCCCATTAAAACGTGTGCTTTAGTTGAATCAAGAATGCACAAATTCGTAAACCACACTCGTTTTTCCACAAACTGAGCCCCAGCTAGAACTCACCTTAGTAGCACCTGAGTCGCTCGCTTATGTCACCCTTCAGTTGATTGTGCTGCATATGAGTGTATTTTGCGAATTTCCTACAGTTTTGATTCAAGCAAGATATCAGGTTGACGGAAGCTCGAAATTGTGTCTACCTGATAAGCTTAAAGGAGAACAAAACCGGCAATGGGAGGGCAAAACGTTTAAAGTAAACTTGAGAGTAGCTTGCTTCAAGGTGATACACTCCAATATCTCTAATATCGTACCAAGTGAAACATTTGGCGGCCTGTATGTGTCATACTCATTTGAAGAATATCATAAACGAGATATTTAGCTAAGATTTATATGAGTTTCCCCATAAAGTCTAATTGGTATTCTGATGGGTGTATTTCTTTAGATAAGAGTATGAAAAATCAATAAAAGCTGGTGTCATATGAAAAGTACTTCCGACCCCGAGGTTATCTAAAGAACTTTCAAAGTAACAGTGTAGAAACTTTTGTTTTATGCTTTCTGGATATAATATGGCGTTTGATTATATACTTTCTCTTTCAATCAAACTTGGGTACCTATGAAAGTTTTGTAAATTTGTAGGTTCTCGTCTGAACGTTGAAATGAAAATCCTACATTCTACATTAAGCACATTGTGAACATTGGACACCATAAGATACTGAGAAACAACCATAGAAAGGATTCCACGCAAACTCTCCACCAGGTAAATATTCAAGGTCAAACGTATTCATTACTTTGGCAACACAAAAAACGTTATATGAAACTTTTAGCACGACTTAAACCCTCAAATTGAGGTAATAATACAATCGCACAGAATGACCTAATTGGGTTAATGCTGAAGAACAAGTCAGAACCATCAGCCTTGCGTGACATCAGTGCTATTCAATTTGGCAATAGTCTGCCCCCCCCCCATCAGGCAGCTCATATTGTGGCCATTTGTCATCTGAATCTTATAGAACGATACACCATTCGGGTGCAAAACAACTGTTGAGATAAATCAGAATAATGCAATGATAGGCGAGATTAGCTGCAATTTATTCATGATATGCTAATATCTGAAGGTAAATCTGGATGTTGGAACACCACTGCTTTTGAGCAGATCTGAGGGCACAATAATGTGAAACATCCCCCAGGTGAAACCAAAAACTGACAAACCCTGGCCGTTCCTAGTTATTCTAACTCATGGTTGATAAGCAATAAATTGAGATGTCTCTACCTAACCCGAACTATTCTCAGTAGCAAATAACCTAAACGTTAGTGGTAAATATTGGCAAGACGTTTCAAGCACTAGGCAAAGGTGAAAAAACTTATTCCTTATCCTCGACTTAAACTGTTTCTCAGTCAAACCAATTTTAAGAGAATGGGTTCTGATAGTTTACCTGTTTACTACCCGGCACTAGGCTAAAGTCCGGTTGCATCAGCTTTAAATCAACAAAACTCCGTAGCGCATAAGAGCTGAATAAGCTCTTTTATTTTGATCTTCCCAGCCGACTTGACTACAAATATGGTGGTAATACTCACTAGTCAGTGGGGTCCTCGGCGCTTGGATTGTGAGGTCGATTATTTGTCACATCTTTTGCAGATTAACCATCACAGTTTGACCTACTGGAATTATCCAGTCTGGCAGACCACATAGCCCAAATATAATAACTTTTATACATCCGCCTGGAACATAGATAGTGGTCAAGCTCTGGCCATCTGTTTTGCTTTTTCCCGTCAAATGACCAGCACAAGTTTAAAGTACCTAGGTGGTTGCACCCGAAACCATGTTATAAGACGACCAAATTCAACCGCCAATAGGCAGAAGCCTCGGAGAGGCTTCAAATCAGACTAACTTATTTAAAACGGACAGTTCTTGAAAGAGCCACCAGATACTTTCGTATTTCTTGGCGTTATCTTGACTTCACAACTGCAGGGGATGCGAAGTAATTCCGAGAGAATAATTTGGTAAAATGTCACCTGGTTGTAAATCAGTTCTGTTTTGTTATGAACCTTGTGAAAGACAATAAACAATGGCTACCGGAAAAACTTTGCTCACAGACTTAACCTATTATATTGTCATCTGCCCCCACGGCAGAAAAACTCGAAAACATCAAACGAAGTTATTTGTGAGACTACTGGCTGAAATTACATCTTAAAGGAATTTTTCCAGAGATAAAGCGAATCTTTGCGACGGATCTGATCTTTTACCAAAGATTGCTGTTTTGTAGCCAATGTGTAAACAAATATCCTCAAATGACACCCAAGTTACAATGGCCGATCGATGTGAGATTGAAGGAATATTTCCTTACGACCGATATCTACATGCATTTATCCAAGATTTAAATACTTTATAAATCTAATTGTTTGTGAATAGTCAGAAATTTTTCCCGAAATTTAGCAATCCTAAAGAAGGACTTAATGATAATCAAACCATGGGATTTGCGATTTACAAGTCAGCTTTACATGTAGAACTAGTCCAGCCTGGAAAAACAATCCACTACTCACCAAGTCCTTCTTAGTCCTTCTAAGTCTTCAAAGGTGCAGAGCTATTTGCAATGACCTAGTTTCAGCTGGTAAAATATGGGCTACTTTTTTTCGAGTCCAACCTTGAGTTTTGCATGCAGGAACATGTGTTGCAAAAACCATCACTGAAACTCCGCTCTAAATTAAGGGGGAGAAGAAAACAATGAAGAAAAAACAATGAACAACGGATTCAAACCGTAAGTCATCCCCAGACATGAATGCTCTCTTATCAAATGAGTTGATTCAACTTATTTCAATATGTACTTTCCGTAATTAATTGATGATGAATCCGAATGGATTTGATGACACCGTGTGCGCTTAAGTGTTCTTAACGCCAGAGTCACAGGGCCAGCAAAACGTGCGACTGCTTTGATGAGGCACACTTAATTGCAAAGTTCTTGGGCATTAACGAGAAACTAATCAAATCTAACTAATCGGGCACACCAATCACATCGTTTAAGTGTGAAGACGTTCGCCTATTCAGACACGAAAATTCAGATGCATCCAACGTGCGTTGGTGGAGTACTGGTCATACGCTCGCCTTGCCAGTCAGATGTCCGGGGTTCAAATCCCAGCACGGCCGTTGGATATGCACTTCTAATGAGCTCTAATAGAAGCAGAACTCTAGTCCAGTACTTCCCTTTGAAGTGGACTCACCGGAATAATTACGCCAGAATAGGAGCACGACCGTTCAGACGAGAATGATGCGACTATGAACATAATCTTAATACCTCGTTTACGATAGACTGTAACTGAATTCACTTCATATCGGTGCTCTGAGCTTTCATTTGGCATGATGTTCGAATCATCACAGTACAGAACTCGCTACTCATGGGGTTGCTCAAAGCTTTCCGGTAGTCCATGACCAGTTTCCCCCCTCTCCCTGGAACTCATGGCCAGTGTGAATTTCAGGTGAATGTATTTCGCCTACTTTATGCAACTTGTGGTTCAATTATGGTGGAAACCGGGGCACTGCATCTATCTGATGAGATCAAAAAAACAATGAAGTCGGTAGTGCACTCTCAGACAGTATTCAGTAAGCTGATGACCAGCATGTTGCGTGATCCCATTAGTTGCAGTATGTGGAAGCATAAAGGATGAAAACACAAGAGACAGCAAGTTTAGAGTCTTCAAATTAGGATTTGACTAGTTATCTCACAAAGTGTCCAAACTCTCAGAGAAATTCAGCCCCGTCCGACGTCTTCACGGGGTCACTTCAGAGGGGTAGTGCAGCTCCATTTTTTTACTGTCCACAAAGACTGATTTACATCAGTTCCGAGAATTCGTATGATGTCCTTCACTAAAAAATTTCTTCATGAAGGAATATTTTCTTTTCATTTGTCTTGTCAGCGATGCCGATAGAATATTGATGTAGTGTTTCAAAAAGAAAACTTTTTACTGTGAACAAAACAGGATGCACGAAATTTTCGCCAACGCACTGCTTCGTCGATACTCTCTGTACAAAAACATTAGCAGCAACCTGTGTCTTCGTGGCGGAAGACTCGGTACAGTTATTTTGTCCCAACATTGCCCACCTCGATCGTATGCTAGTTGGATAAGGATGAATTATGTTAGTTCCTTAAGTGTTTAAGTCACAAACGACCAATAGATGACCCATGGCTGGACCACACACTATGCGAAATGGGACCACCTTCTTATGGAAGTGTGCTCGGAGTAACCGATTTTGCTTCTATGCAATCAATCATTCCCGCCGCCACATAGGCAGTCAAGAATTAACGCTCACTGGCGGCACATCGCTTAGTCAGCGTCGGGCAACCGAATAACGCGCGTGTCTGAAAAGACCATACAGCCCAGTATCGTTAATGTGCTCAGTTGCGACGACTTTCTCCAGTCATGTCACGGATGCATTAATAAAGCCAAAAACAATTCGAATCGCTTAGCCCAATGATATCCACTCGAAAAACACCTACATGCCCGAGGTTCGAACATAAAACAAGATGATGCGGGAGCAAGTAAACCTTACACTACTAGAGTTTACAACAAAGCAGTGCAAATTATATAAGTGATATAAAGGCTATTTCTGTGCAGGCGCGCTTGTGTTACATCTCATCCGAGGAATAAATGCCGTGGAACGAGAGATTTAGTTCGGTTACTGGTCGACGCAAAATATTACACTCGACGCACTGCTACATTACTCATCACGAAACGGTCCCTGTTAGGTTGCTTACTCCGAATCGTGGGTATCAGACAGATCTCGTTTTACGGTTACTTTAGTACTAGCAAGGGAGGAAAAGCAGGCCACCAAAGAACGCTTTCCTTTCACCGCGATAGACTGAGGACAGTGGGACAAATGATCAGACAAGATTATGTAATCCCCAATGAGGCATTGTTCCCAATTTCACAAGGAAGTTAGGATTCCAGAGTTACTGCAGGTTATTGATACTTGGGGTGAACTAGCCTGACAATAAGGTATTAAACAATGTATGTCATATGATTTTGCAAGAAATTCGTATGTTTTTTCAACTCATCTCGGTCCCTCGTGTAATTCTTGATGCACTTACTGCTCTTTTATGGTGCTTGTGTTTACTGAGCTTGTAGTTGCCATATAGACTAAAAGTGAGAAGAATAGCTTCTTCGCCAAAAGAGCTGAAGGTTGAACCAACCCATTGAAGCTCGACGGTTAAGCAAAGAAAAAACAACCCATCAAGCATTGGTGACATATTACCTTGAAAAACTACCAGATATGTTTTTTTTCATGAGCATAATTACCTTTCTTACTAGGTCTTATGTGAATTCACACACGTGGATGAACTTCGTCTTCTAGACAAGCATGAAGGAACAGAATCGGATGTGGACTTTAGATCATCGCTTAATTAATGGACGCCTTAATAGCTGACCTATCTCATATTCACCTGGCTAAATAACGATGTACACTTCCCAACCCATTAAGCAGCTCACTTAGTAAGCTTGTTATTATCAAGCATGTAGAACAACAGGACATGAAAAGTCACGTAGCACAAACAAAAAATCACCCGAATGACTGAATTTGAGCAGCGGACCTCCCGGCTTACCGTACAGGTGTTACTGAGCATGATCACACTCAGTCACGCTCATACGCTCACGTGTTACCCCTCTACCGACGATTGATCGGTGCCATTGTTGAGTCCTTGTACGATATCCGCAGTAGACCAAGAATTGATATCGCCCAGGTACCCAATAGGCTGTGATGTAAATCATGTAAAAAAAAATAGGAAGTAATTTGATGTAGTTTGAAAACAGAAACAGGCAATGAGAACAAAACGAGGTGTCCTGAAATAGAGCCCCATAGCAATCTTCCGCCACCGGTGGATTGATGCACCCATCCGCCTTCAAAAGGGGTATTTTCGTCAAGACCACATGTATGTGATTTCGCTTTTCAAGAGTGACTAAATTGCGTTTCATTTTCCAACAACTGTAAACGAACGCTAGCCCACGAAAATAAAAGGACTCATTTTCAAACCGTCGAAACAAATTTAACTTGTTACTAACTAAGAGCAATCGAAAACTGAATAAGCTTTCCTATTAGGAAGTGAACAAACACGTGATCATTTTGTATGGATCCGCACTCAAATGGACAAGACATTTGTCAACATACTGCCGCACTCTGGTACAGAAGCATTCACTGAAGACAGAATCTTGAATGATGATGAAACGTCCAGCAATCATAGACACGAACATAACTACTGCTCTCATAATTAGTTTAGCATCCCAGAATCCCAGCATTCTCAACGGAAAACTCCAATCAAAAAGTGACGCGAAAACAGGCAACAGTATCTGGCTGTTCGGTCAGAACACACGTCACGACCGTGGGTTCGAGTTTTTACCAGTTTTAATTTCGAACGTAAAATCCTTAAAAACACTATCTGGAAATTCGCAATCCCAATGATTCTTTCCACTACCGTGCTTAACTTTTGAACGTCGCGCGTTCTTCTCTTTAAAAATCTCGGGCAGATTTGCAGTGAGGTAACTAAAACATTACCAAAATCCATATGTGAGAAACGCGCTTGGACTTCTGGGAGTCTCTTGGTCCAAAAACCAAGAGCTATATCTTGCTAGCAATATTTTTTTCATCAATTGGTAATGCAAATCGCAACTTTCCCACCCCTTACTTGACTTGTGAGCCATGTAGAGCAATTACTTTGGTAATTACAAGTTATTCTGCGGATAAATATACTCTGACATAGAAGCACCTGGAATCACGACAAACAAGTTTCACACTGTAAGAGATATGTTAAAAGTCATAGCAGATCCGTATTTGCCCGGTTGTGAAATGACTGATGGATATGGATGTAACACACTACTCATACAATTCGTATAAGGAAGGTGATCCGCACCACGACCGGTTTTGTTCTTCATGGAGCTCAGTAGGTTGTCATCAACCTTATGCCCCACTTGAACCCAAATTGCAGGAAATTTGACCTATACACTCATCTGCACACCAATTTAGTTTTTTCCGAGAATTAGTTGAATCGCAGCTGAATCTTTCGTTTATGAGGTTTTTGTTCAGCAACTCTAGGAGTAGTGTGTTTTATCTATACGGCGTATTGCGCAATTTTAAAAATCGTACCAACTGGAACCTCTGGCGGCTTGGTACAACACATTCAGTTGAAGAACACATAAAATAAGTTTAGCTGGCTTCCGGGTAAGTCACCTGTCGAAACAGATTTTTGTGCAGATGAGTGCGCAATGAATATGGTAGTGTTGTGATGTTTTCTACAACAAGCTTTTCCTCTTCACTTAACATCTTTGGGAGTACTGAATTAACTCGTTTTTATTTGTTCTTTGCTAGTGAGGATGCACCAAAAAATGCGTTTTGAGACGTCGAATTTCCTGACAACAGCTCAAAGGACTGGATGCTCTCGCATATCACAGTGGTTCCTTAGGCCACACTGTTTTGCAAAGGCTCCTAGGTAAGTGGTTTCCGCTCGATGGCCTAATCTGTTGGTAATTGATCAGGTGGCTGTTGATCTGTTCACCGAGCTTGGCAATTAATCTGCATACGTTTCGTCACCATTCGAGGAGACAGCTTCAGTGCGCTGGTAGTTGGCCTAATCTGTCTAAAAAGTCATACTACACTGGCGAGAGCCAACTGGCATGATTGTGCAAACCGGCATTGCTGCTCAACCGAGAATTCAACTCACTATCCAACGCTAAGTGATGGACTCACCTGGAACCATAGTTGATCATTTACGTAGTCAATTTAAATGAGTACTGTCAGTGAAACCACTAATGTGATATTTCTAGCTTTACTCCTTTGATAAGTGGAGCAGTCGCGTGGAGCGGAAATCCTCTTGTCTTTGCTTACTGGTTTTCTGTGCAGGTCAGCACAAAGCCTGCAAACACTAGTTCCCACCCCACCGGGTTTCTTGGTCTACTTGCAAGCGTATATGAGTTAAAATAGGAGCCCAACAAGCTTATAGAAAGCAAGTTTCTGGCCCACTCTGTAGGGTGTTCTCTTTAACTCCTCACCACACCATGACCATGACAGCTAACCATATTCAATACGTAATCAATACCACCCACTAAATGCATTTCCTTCCGTTTTTGTTTTATTTCTCACCAGGTCTTTAATAACTAACATTTTTATTGATTTTACTGTTAAAACTGAAGTACCGTGATCCGTATTTTGATTACTCTTACGTGCGTTTCCCTCATCCTGACAAAATGTGCTCACAGCGTTAAATAAACCAGAGCGAGACATTCAGAGGGAACACAGATTTCTTTCGTTTCGTTTAACAAGGACTTTTGTTCTAACCGTCACGGACCTCTTTTCTGCACTGGAACAATAACCCAAATAAGTGAGCTGTTTCCTAGTTGCTTTTTTTCTGAAAACTTCAATACAGTGAGGGAACATTGTGTGAGAAAGATTAAACCGAGCCTTCTGTAGGAACCACATACATCTGTGAAACGATGTTCGACTGCAGAATGCTAACCAAACAAACTTAGCAAATATAACTTATTTAAAACTACTGTCGGTAGACAGTGCTTGGCAGAGAAAATATATAAAATATACATTTGGCTCGGATTGCATCGTAATAATTTAGGAAAAACCAATATCTCAGAACGATACGTCCCTTCTGGTCTACCGTGATTGAGAGCGTATGCACAGAACATAAACGTTCAGTTCTGAAATCCCTGTCGAAGTAATGAAGTATGATATGCGTTTTTACAACGTCTGCTTTCAAGCGTGAAATGGTATCGGCCTGTCAAATCTGTCTGCCTGAAAACTTTTGAGGGTTCTTTCTATTTGTAAATCTCTATTTGATACATTTGATACGTTATTTCTGCCGCAACTTGGAAGTAAGAAAGAAAACCCGTTGCCTATTCATCATCGAGTGTTCATAGGGGGAAAGAACAAGCGTTACTTTTTCATCCTGCATTTCTAAATGGAAAAATAAGTTTTTTTGCTACAAATTAATATCCCCCATTGGTCTTACGCCCTTAGTTTAAAATATTTCACACAAAAAAAACTTAGTTCCAGCACGCTCTGTCGACTTAATGTTGAAGGTTTATTCTGAAAATCATTTATCATTTTTGAGAGATAAGTGGAGCTTTCTTGCTCTTCAGATCTCAAACAGTGTTGTGTACTCATCAGTTAGTAAAACATTTGTGTGCGTTAAAAAATTTCTTCTCACTTCTTCGAGTCAGTAGCCACCATTCAAACGATAAATTTTAAAGCAGACTAAATGCGGTCACACCGTATTTTCGACATTATCGGGCGTCTGTCAACCAAACGAGATCCCCATGTCTCATTAGAAAGTAGCGTTGGTGCGGCAAAGCACGCAACCATGAAACTTCGGTATGTGTGGATCGATAATTCAAGGAACGAAGTGTGTGGATGAACCAACTACACGCGCTCATGAGTGCGGTGGTCACCGTTGACGGTGAGCCGTGATGCACAACTCAGTCCATAAACAAGCCAAAAAACGGCTCATCTGCAAATCCCTTGCGACTTTCTGTCATCCAATATAGAAGAAACCCTTAAGGATTGATTCGGAGCATCAAATCAAAAGCCCAGGCAGTGAAATGATCTAAGCCACTCAGTAAATAACTTTCTAGGTTTTTAATGTAGAACAGATTTGCTAACCGCATCGTGCAGTCAGTGTGTTGAGCAGAAAATAACAATATTCGGATTCCTTTGCCCCCGAAAATGTGAATGCTCATCTGTACGGTTTTCAAAATCAGGATTTTAAGGGCGGTTTCTGCTACCACTGCCTGTGGCCTTAATATGTTGGGTGATAGACGACCCTGGATGTGATCTTGCGGATTATCTTTGATCGCTGTTCAAAATGGGCATAATTGATTCATGGAATTCTTCATGCCAACTAGCGCGCATTCGGCTAGCTTCGGTCGAACTCGCTTTTTGTTTTGCTTACGTAGTTGGACGAATGAAGCAATATATCACTTGAATGGTGGAGACAATTTCAGTGCTGGGGCTGGAGTGCCATTGAGAGTGTATAGGAAAACTGGCGTTGCAAAACAGCACGGAAGTGAGTTAAGGCGCTACCAGCTAAAGGCATCATCTCTGATGAAATTGAACCAGCAAAGCTTTGAGTTCAATTGTACATCTAATAGTACGTTTCTCTACAAATGATCATGGACGATTTCTTAAGCTAAAAGTTTCGTCCAAGCACCGAATAATACTTGCTGTGTCTCATAATCATAGTTGTCTGACTCTCCCATGCACAGCTCGTCATCGGCTCAGTTTTTGCTTCCTTAGTACGGAGTCCGTGAATTCTAGGTGTCTGTTTGGCCAGGTATATTCACAATAGACCGGCGTAATCCACAATATGGTTGTGTTCACTGCACGGACTGAGGTTAGGACGGAAACTACTAATGACCACAAACGGGCTTCTTACGGTAACATTTCTTGAACAACATATCTAGTCCAAATGGTCTCAGCATCCTCGGTGAACTGCCCAACCGGAAGATGAACACTCACGAATTGTGCTTTATTTTGCTGATCAACGTTAACTGTGGGTGCGCTAGTTCCAGGGTAGCGAACAGAACCTAAGTGCACCATCGATAGCATATGTTCGCTCCACTCATATTCTTAACCCTTTTGGCTTGTTCGGTAGACCACATAGGCCCCTAATGGAAGAAACTTTGTCCAACACAGGATAGCGCCAGCACCACAGCATATAATTAGGCCGATATTTTGTCTAGCCGGCTAGAAACTAAGAAATGGTAGACGGGGTATTAAGTTTACGAGAATTTATGGCCAACGCTTGCCGCAACAACGAAGAGCAATAAACATGTGGATAAATGACCAAGTCATAAAAAATGGCCCGTGTTGTGACGTACGACGAACAAACACGTGGCGTTAAAAGTAACTAATTGGCTTAGGTGCTGGCAGGAAATCCATTAGGGAATATATTCCGTCCTTAGACAGCCCCTGTTTGTAGTTGTTCAACCTCACGGGCAACTACCTGCGTTTCCTTTCTGTAGATGCACAGACCCAAGGTTACCAAGCGAACAGTCGTATAGCTGTTTCCCCGAAGCAAAAAGAATGAGCCTATATCCCATTTCCGTTTAGTGCTGCCGTGTTCATCTGGTATCAAACATCTTAAAACACTGTGATAGAATGAACTTTCTCATGTTACACTTTCTGCTTCTTTTAGACATCGCTGTCGATTCTCAATAGTCCGGTTTTATGCAGTAGGTTGAGAGTTTAGACAGACCAGTTTTAAATACTTATCCAAAATTTGTCAATACTACCAAGATATGCAATGCAGAACACCATGACTTCAAGGATCGACTTCTAAAGACTGACTTTATCAGCATTGCAATTTTCGATCCACCAGCCTACGAAGAGCTGACGAACCGCAAAGTCCAGTAGCTATCCTCAAGAGCCCTAACACCACATGAGTCTCCTGTCAAAACTAAATTAGTATGTAAATGAGTGTACTCTTAACACCATTTAGAACAAAAGTTCTCACCCGGCACATTGAGCTTTAGAAAATAAACTTAGTAATTAATGAGCACATATGTCCCAGACCTTCAACGAGGAATAATCTACTGACTTCCCAAACCTATTGGTTAAACATTGACACACGGCTTAAGAAATGGTAATTGACCTTACCAGGTTTGGAACCAGCCTCTAACAGCACTGGCATGGGAGTTATTACAATATTTCCGATCATTTGCCGCCTTAAGCCCATAACGAACAAGTGAGAACCACAACAGAACTACCCTCATCTTATGCTAACTGGCACCAAAATAACATTCATAAGTCTGGCAGTTTATTTTGGTATAAAAAAATATAACAAGTGCCTTAACTTCCACTAATTTTGTCGACTAAATCATTATGTCAGGGCGAGATGGCTCAGTTGTTAGAACGCAAATTTACTGACCGGAGGGTTCGTGGTTCGAACCCGACCTCTCCCTCTCAACTTCCCCTGTCTAGGCTTGGGCAACCTGGCAGTATCCCAGCCTTCGGCTGGCATGGCAGTTAGGCATTGAAAAGGGGTTACAGCTAAACACAGCCTTCGGCTGGCAGTTAGGCATTGAAAAGGGGTTACAGCTAAACACTTTTTCAGGTAATGCACTTTGTCCGATGCAAGAATTATCAAAACTAACAAAGTGTTGTGTTTCATTACATGCGTATGTTTGAATAAATTTCTTGTTCCGCCTCACTTATGATGTCGGTTGCCCACGAACGTCAAATGCCGGATTAGAACATCAAAGCATACGGGTTCCGCCAGCAGTAATCTATCTGCACTATTCAACTCAATGCTCTTATTTGCTCACTAATTTGGCTTTGACTGGAGATTCATCTAAACCCAGCTGAATCGCTCGTTTGCAATGAACTGCGTCAACCTGATGAGCTCTAAGAAGTGTAAAACCGGTCATCGCCCTTCGAAGAGCTTTCAGCAACATCATGAATTTGCAATGTCCAAACCAAATTACGTCTGCCAACACGGCCCTCAATGAAGACGGTTGTCCCTCTGACCTTATGGCTGATGGTTTTCTGTTCCCAAGTAAATTTCAGTGTGCATTGACAGGCAGAGCACCAAGTTGTTATGTATCGGTTTCATAGATCGCTTACATTTCACTAAAACAAGAGCTTATTGTGATAACTGACATTTAATAGTGTTTCCCTTGGATATTTGTGGATTAAAAACATAGTCTCCTATATTACCTTTGAGCAAAACCAGAAGAACTTCCATGTTTTTCTAACGTACTAGCTCCAGGCAATCGCTTCATGGATAACCACCTATTCTTTACCTTCATCCAGATCACATTGCTTTGTTACAACAGCACCATATCAATTGGCTTACATGTAAATTTTGCATATTTTCTATCCAGCGTTTGAGATACCAATCATTTTGGCCCTAGCCCTATTTTCTGCCGCAATCCAGATCAGCGTAGATTTGGGTTAAACTGGTCCACAGTCTGAGGACAGACGACGATTCGTCTGTGGGAGCAAATGTCTCGTTGCCTACAAACATCTGTGTCTTGTGGATAATTGATGAGATCTGGTAAATCTTCTGACAGTCCACAAATATCAAACTATGAAGTGAAAGCAATTTTTCACGTCAAACTTCCTCAAAATATTTCCTCGGTTCCAAAACATTGGTTCCAGCAACTTTGCCAAAAAGAGACGGAATTCGTAGCGATATTTCCAACTTTCCCTAACACAAGAGACTTACTTATTTTTATGTTTCTAGCCGCATGGTTCTTACTCGAATGTGGAAAAATAAAGGCTGATTTCCTAAGGGCTGTTTTTCCGCTTGCTGCAATAATGGGTTTGTTTTATTTCTTGACTGACAGTATAGGTCTTGACTGAAAAATGTAACACGGCAAGCAGATATGCGGAATGTAGAACATCTCTCATTTTGTAAAAAGGGTTTAATAATTCTTTTAGGCCATGAGAAATACGAGTGCGCAAAAGTTGCACATCACACATCCGACTGTCAAAATAAACAATCAAAGACGTATAGATAAAAGACCACAAAAGACCCACTTTGGAGGAGAAAGAGGTCTGTCATGTAAAGATAACCCTTAGAAAAATACAACTTTTTAAGTTCCACAAGGGTAACCATTTTATTGAATATGGTTGTATTTTATTTTACTAATACCTGCCACGCTACACATCGGTTGCGATTTTCAAGCTCAGCAAAACAACTGATTTCGACGGATCCAATCAGGCAGCGTTTAATGTATATCTTCCGTCGATGACCACATGTTGTCAGATACGACTTACTTCTTCGACGAGGTGCGGTCACGACGCGCAAAGAGATCTACAAATAAGAGGTAACGTGCCCTCTAGAAGTCACTTTTTAACCATATACGAACAAAAGCGAAAAGCATCTCCAATTCCTTTGACAACATGCAGCATCGATGGAGATACTGTTCCGTGAGAGAAACAGAATCAACTCGGTCTAATAATGTCCCTTTAGCACCGGACAAATCTTAACGGTCTGTTAAAACAATTTTAGGTCCATTGTGCACTTTTCTCTCTCTCTCGGGTTCCTGTGTTTTTTCAAGCATAACTAAGGAATAGAAGAGCATTCAGAAGCTTTTCAACGTAGTTGGCAATCCCGATGCATAAGTGGATCTCCCTCGGGTATCTTTAAATAGGCGGCCACCACCCAGCTAAATTCTATATACAGTTCTTAGCTCATCAACAACACAGCCAGTTTCATTTCCACAGTAAAAGAATGAACAGCCACGGAATGTGTCATTGACATCTGACTAAACGACACCTGAACTTTTTGCAAACAGCACTGCTGCATCGACTTTTTGGATCATGACTGGATTCCTTCGGCGGTGGATCCAGTCACCGAAGAACTGTGAATAATAATTGAATATCCTTTAAAATTGACGATAAAAGGGGCAACCCTAAAGATTAATTTGGATGTAACTCAATCTACTAATGTACACTGTAGTAAGTGACACGTATAAAATTTTAAAGGTCTAGCATGTATGAGTTATAAGGTAAAGGCCATTGAGTGTCAGTGGTATAAATGGCACTGGCTGGATTCGAATGTCCGACCCATGTGAGCTCATAAACTTTTTTGAGCTAAGCATATTGCCGAGGACTCACATGTGGATTGCTGTCGCTAAGATTCCAACCAATGCTGCATACCGGTTATCAGTGGGTTTCCCATGCAAAACCCATCATTAAAGATGATTTTGCTAGTAAAAAAGCATCAGTTCTCAAATCTGCATCCCATTTGGTAGAATTAGTATTATCAGGAAGATTCCGAAAAATTGGAACGTCTTGATGTGACCTTTCTGCGAAAATTGATAATTACAGGGCAAGTCATGCTGACAATTTAATATGCCTTTGGCTATGTCTAAGACTTGCTAACTTCCTTTGATGAATAGCACGAAACAGGACCGAAGAATTTTCTTCCTTCATGTTAGCCTGGATTATTATCGTTTCTTTTGTTACTGTGTGGATCACCTAAGCATAAATGATGTTTGTTGCCGCACACATGATCACAATAATAGCGTATTGTTTTTGCCACTACATTTCAATCCATTCAAACAGTAACTTTGCTTGAGAAAACCCCCGTCCCTATCAAAACTACAACTCCGATGTCACCTAATATTTTTCTGCGACCCGTATTTGAGAAAGTATGGAACTAACAGCCTAGAACTATACACTTGGTTCAAAGAATCATCCGTTTGCTTCTCGAGCAAAAGCATTCTAAGAAAGTGACCTCGTTTTGTGCACTCACAATTAGTAGTGGGTCGAACATGGCAGCACCGCAGTTGATGCACCGCCCCGACTAAGTCTTGCAGAATTAGTCTTGGGTAAACTCGGGATTCCGACAGCCCGATCATTTGTTGTTATTGTGTCAGTTAGATGCACTAAGCTGGAGGACGGCAAAAAACAACACCGAGTAAATAACTGCACACTGAGTTGTTAACACTCATGCTTATTTTCCTTTATTACTCAGGTAAATAATCTTGGAGGCTAAGGACTAATATGCAGGTTCATCTTGTTGCGCCGGTTTGCGGTAATCACCGACATGCAAGATACTGATTACTTATGTCATTCCGTTCAGAGAGAATTGAGGATTTTTTCTCTTTAAAAAATCCTGTTCAAAACACTTGAATACAAATGAAGTGCATGGATCCCGCTGCGAGATCCTCTTTGGTCACCACGAGACAAAACTCAGAATCCTAGAAATATTGTCTCCAAGAGAAGAGTGCTACCCTATCATAGAGAACACAATCATTTGTAGCCAGTTTTGGTCTCGCTTACCAACAGAAAACTCATAGCGTATTCCTCGGTGAACATGAACCAGAAGCATACATAAAGAAGTAAGATTTCGTTTCAAATAAACATATATATAACGTATATTCAGGAGCCCTGTTAAAACTACATCTCAGGTTACTTTCGGTAGTTAAATCTGACAAACCCACCTTCAACTTGAAGAATTATACAACACTTCTTAACCTGCAGCGTGTTCGCATCATAGCACGTAACCCGGTAATGAGACACTCATACTCTGTTTTTATAAAGTGCGGTAAAATGGACTGAATATTAATGGGCCTAACAGCCTTGCCATCCGAGAAAAGCGGACGAGAAACGGTCAAGTTATCAAAGTCTAGACACAAGCGGTTAAGATTGTGACGTGGGGCCCATACCACAGATCCTCGAGTGACTAAGTTTGCGCTTTTACCGCTGGACTACCTAAAGCTTAATTTTTCACAACTGAATAGGTGGACAACCCCAGAAGATCATGCTAGCAACATCTGGCAGAAGTTTTATTTCTGACACTGAAACAAGGCCTACATGTCACTTTCAATTTCACTGTCTGTATGTGAGGCATGACTGCTTGCACATTTAGCTCCTTCACTTTCTACTTGACAGCCAAATCTTACTTGATCTGCACAATCTAACCTTCTGGCGACAGAAATATGAAGTGAGTTAGCAGGCGTTCAAACCGTTGGCAGCCAAGAATACACTTTGGAGATCTCTTTCAGTTTGACAAAAGCCTGTGTATTCGTACAATGAATGATGGTGCATAATCCTTGCTTCAGTGCTAACTACCAGACTGATGAAACGTTTTCAGCATACTGGTACTGGTTTCGACATCCTGGGACTTGGTAGTATCTGAAGTCCTCGAAGTTCCATCAATTGTATTTTGCTTATCGCGAACCCAACTTGGACGTTTACCACATACACACTCAAAAACCAAGGTGGCGTTAACGAGGTACTCAAATAAGTATATTGTTTATCCTAATATCTAGCCAATTAGTTTATCCTACTGTTCATTCTGCCCCATAAATTTCTGTTCTATTTATTAAGTTATCTTGTTATTGATTTTATCCTCCAAACTATTATCTAAGGAAATGCTAGCGCATGCTTCAGTTGAGCCGTAAAAATATTCATCTCTGAAGATAGTGCGCTGTTTACGTCCTTCGGAAAACCAGGAGCTACTGACTGGTTTGTAGCTTTGAAAGTATTTTTTTAACTGACAACCGCTCGAAAAATTTAGAGACTCTGGAATATGGGGACAGTCAACTTTTTCTGTCTTTAGACTACAGTCCTCAGGGAATCACCATATATATACATATCCCTAGAAGAACCACTGAAAAAAGACGGGAAAAGTGCATAGTTTGACGAAAGACTACTCAAAATTCATTGCACAAAAGTCCGTAGCTATTTTTTGTAAAGGAAAACACTCACAAGGTTACTGAAAACTCTTCGACAGCCCACGACCGGTTTCACCCTTCTTGAGTTAGGCGCAGTTCCCGAATTTCCGTCAACATTATGTTCTACTTGAACCAAATTTGGACTGATTGCGACAAAGTCATTCAATTGCAAATCAATTTGGCTCTCATGAGAGACTCAAATGAATCTCTCGTTCATGATGTTCTTCAGCTGCTGTTGCTAAAGAACATCATAAACTAGAGATTTCCTTGAGACTCTCGAGAAAACCAAATTGATTTGCCGATGAGTGTATCTGCAACTAGTTGTTCTAGTTTGCACTTCTCGACGGGTATTCGAGACTGTGTGACTTATTTCCGAACTTAAAGTTGAGATCGTCGCTACCGACTGCTTAGTGCCTCCGCAAAGCAAGCAGCCTAGATTGTGTAGACATCGAGTGACTTCATCGGGTTCGATACAAACCCTGAAACAATTCGGCAGGAGAAACGTCACGCTATTGCAAAAGAAGTTAGTTTTCTGATAAGCTGTTATCAGGATTCGATCTTATTACTTGAGTGATTTCCCGTACCATTTAAGAAAACACGCTTTCTTCTACGTGCTTTCTCAAGCGCTTTTTCACACATTATGGATCACCATCCACCAACGTCTGGAACTACCGTCAGTAGACATAATTGAAAATAAATACGTTCGTACGTAATCAGAGACAGATCTACGTGAACGTGACTAGTTGCAGAGGAACAGTGTTACCTGTGAACTACCATTTAGTATGCGGCAATCGCATCGATACTACTTATGCTTCAACAAAATCAGTATGAACATCGAACACACCTTAGCGAATAAAAACCACAGCTGTCGTGCAATAACTAGCCACTTTGGTTTTGCTTCAGCTCATGAATATTGCTTAGCCTTGTGCCCCGAAAACGACGTTCAAGCGGAACCAACCAATTTTCAGGAGAAGTGTTCGCCGCATACTACCAAAAGGTAAGAGTTGACATACAAATGACATATGCGAACTTAAGTAAACATTTTCTAAGCTAAGAGCTCAGTACCGATGCCAGCGCCGAAAAGTTTTGGTTGCTTTTCCAATTTTGCAAGAATCGTACATTTCGCATACTTTTCTAACCTTTTTCGCCCAATTTCCCTTGTAATGCGCACGAATCTGCCAAACCAAGAGTTGGCTAACACCACATTGCCTGGCTTGATGGAGGTCTATTCCATCGGATCCCAAGTGAAAGATTGGCATCTATTATCTAGTGTTAGCCTATATCGTGAAGGGCTTGAGCATGGATTTCCCTACACATTCCTGCGATTTGCACTGATGATGGTTCCTGAAGCGAAAAAATGGCTATAAACCACATCTTTTCCTCTTAGTACAGACGGATCTCAGTAAAAGCCAAAACAATCCGGAAACAGGAGACCAAACGAATGCTGTGCTTTTTGTTCTGCTCCAAAACCACTTGAAGCGCAATATATATGGGTCAGGCGTAAAAATGAGCCAAAATCTAACTGAAAGTCGAGCTAAAGAGACCAGAATAAGTACTGATCCAAATGGACACCAAGTCTCCTTTATGCAAGAGATCAATCCACCGGTAAAACTAGAACCGAAGTTATCATCACTTGAAAAGAAGTCGATTAGCACCTTTTTACCTTATAAGCTTATATGACCGAAATGATACTGCTCAGACTACAAACAGTTATCAAAAGAGTGGGGCGAAATTTCCAGGGAATTCTCTAACAGAAGCCCATCCTGGATGTGGAACTAAAGGACTATCACCACGATCTACAACCAGCTTTTAGTGTGATGAATTGATTGCCAATGCAAAGCATCATATTTTTGACGTGCGACACTCCCATTGTTTCATGGAGTCCGCAAACAAGGTCTATTTTGAATTACTCAATTCCGTTCCGGCTACTCTGCCTTTGATTTACTCTGATCACACCTTCGTTCCTACCGAAGCCTTTCAGGTGGTGTAACGAGTTTTGGCAAATAACTGAAAGCTCGGACGAAATCGACCGCTTACCGTTACTGAGGTGATTTTGACAAGTTCAAGCAATTCTGACCTCCGTGCGCAAAAGCAATTCGTACTTCTACTAAAACCTAACTCGTTAGCATAAAGGCCAGCCAAAACAGACACCTGATTACGTAACCCTTGAAAATGACCTCTGGTTCTTAAATTTCACGGGTCGATCACTACGCAACTATCAAAAAGTGAACTTTTATTTTTCCTCTTTTCTAAGCGACTGTTTTTCTTTGTCGCTGTCTTCATACACATTTATGGTGTGTTGTAAATGGCCTAAAGAATACACATGGAAAACAACGCTGCCTCACCATCCGATTCTAATGAAGTTTCGGGTATATTTGGAAGGTTAGAGATAAGTGTTAAAACAAAAGAAATTTTTTAGCACATTCTGAGGTAGGCGAAGATATCGATGTCAGTGCTGCGCTGCCCAGCTAATGTGTTACTAGGATATCCACACAAATGCACTCAGTTCCATCATTTAAATTTTGATCCTTCAGTAAAAGGATGAATCACTTTCCGGTTTTCAAGACGGTTGGTTGAAATCCAAAAGGATTCCAAAAAGCGCCGGAAAACTGTCGCTTACAGGAAGGGGGGTTCAGTTTTTCACATTAAATTTTAAAGAGGATTTTAGCGACGATGTTTAACAGTTCCGTTGCATAGATGAACATTTCCTGTTTTTGTTCGATTGATGGTCACCTGATTACTAACATGTCTCGGACTTGTTAGCAAAGTTGCAAAAAACATTGAGAACTAGAATAAAAAGACGCGCGATAAATTTGTATCGGCTAGTTCTCACTCCATTAGAAAATTCCGACTTTATACCACAATGTGCTCTCTTCATATGCGTGAAAATTGCTGTTACGATGTGATTTTGGTCATGTGGAGAACATACAATTCCTTCTTACCGCAACTGGTATCATAAGTTGAGGAAACCCTAGAGTTCCACTACTTTGATTTACGAGTATATGTCTTACTTAGGGGCATAGAAGGATGGCGATTATCAGGTCTCTTATTCCAAATAACGCATACAACTCCATATTTTACACAAACATGCAAG
This sequence comes from Opisthorchis viverrini, assembly GCF_000715545.1. Lineage (NCBI taxonomy): Eukaryota > Metazoa > Platyhelminthes > Trematoda > Opisthorchiida > Opisthorchiidae > Opisthorchis > Opisthorchis viverrini. Next base: position 1,509,725 of record NW_008751693.1, read on the forward strand.
CACCACTCTGTTTCTGAGTTGCATCCTTAAATTTAAAGTTGCTCTGAGATTTTTCATTGATCTCTATCACCTAATGAACACAACCCATAAGTAAGTAATTAGGCACATAATGACATCTAGATACTCAATTTTTGGTATAATTTTTTCCGCTATTAATCACCCAGAAATGGTTATTTCGGTGCTTAGCGAACCGTAATGTGGATTACTCGCAAACCTGGGTGGTGAACAAAAAATTTGTCCAAGTTTACACGCCAGGGAAAAATAGAATTTCAACAGATGAATTCTCTTCTCCGTCAGATTCCCCATTGCCAAGCCTGAGTCATCAGCTGTCAGCTGCATTCATCGTCTCATCTGTTCCACGGCCTAATTCCCATCGGCCCACACTCATCACGTTGACGGATTGAGTTATCCAATTTCACCTGGCTTACATTTCTGTCAAAACTAGAAAGAGAGCTGACACAGCAGTCAACATACAGCTGATGATGGCAAAATTTGCTTTTGGAGTTAAAGTACCAGGGTGAGCGATCATAACAGTCCCGTTTCATTCTCATCAAAATTCTTTACAAGAAAGTGGTCTAGCTTTTAGTTTTGATCACCAGCCAGTTAGATTTGATGTGAACGCAGCCTGGAAATGTATCAACGCGATTCTAAATATTCATCTTAATATCGAAGTCATAACTCACCAATGAAATAAGGCAGGAGAAACTTACAGCGGTAAAGTTTTGTCATGTAGTGGACCTGCATACTTATCTCAGTGAGTTAAACAGATAAACCGTTCGTTTGTGTTTGTGTCAGGTACTTTTCATCAGCCAGTGTTTAACTTATGTTGCGGACTGGGCAAAATATTAATAAAACTATCCTGTCATTAACCATATCTCAGGTATATTTTAAAACGAAACTTTTGTGTATTCTTCTCAAAGCATGTTACGTATAGTTTTACAATGAAGATGCGCTAGCATCCTTGGAAGTTGACATGCAAACGAAAGCATCAACAATTAATTGGTATAGTCAAAACACTACTAAACATATTCTCAAACAACGTGTAGACATTTTTTTTCGGGTTTCCCCGTTGTGTGGATATTCAAGTGGCATTCGCATTGAGGTAACCAGTGGTCTTTGAAATAATCTATCTTCACCATTCCGAGTTCATCGCTGTCAGTATGACCATAGGCTAATCCATGCATAATTCTACTTGCCAGGGCCATTATTTCAATGACGTGTACCTGGGCGAGATGGCCCAAGTGGTTGGAGCGCGAATTTACTGACCGGAAGTTCCGTGGTTCAAACCCGACCTCTGCCTCTCGACTTCCCCTGTATAGGCTTGGGTAACCTGGCAGTATACCAGCCCTCGTGCAACCGTGTGCAACGGTAGCATGGCAGTTAGGTACCGAAAGGGTGTTACAGCTGAGCGATTTATTTTTCATTTATTTTATCTGACGAATTGACTCTCCACTGTGTTGAAACATCGTGCCTGACGTCACTTTTTAGTATGAAAAACAGTACGTAGTTGTTGAGCGCATGGATATGGTGTTGTTACTTTGTAAACCTATTCTACCCTAATTACAAAGGTAAGTTAAGGTCCAAACCACTCTCACCGTAAAGGGATGCGTTCTGCGATATTCAGAAATTAAATCAATAGCACGTACATTTTTAGTAAACTGCCCTCACTCATATTCAACATTAAATTTGCCCATTAGCCGAGGCAACCTGCTGTTTAACCACTGTGGGGTTTTCGTGTTGACGATTGCCTTCCGACCAGGTGCGTTTCTTTACCTCTTCTCACGTCAAATGTGCAGGACCTAGGTATTTTATTGTTGCAGTCTTAAAGCAGCGCGTTCTAACATAAAAGTCATTGTCATCTTGTTAGGCGCAACACTTTGTGGCTACCATCCTCCGTCTTTCTTCCGCCCTTCCTCCAGTGCCGCGTCCCTTCCTCAAACCGCAACGATTTTTCGAAAAGAGTGTCCCTGTGTAGTTCAGCTTTTTTTAATTCTACGCTGCGCTGCGCTGCGTTTAGCATTGGATGGTGTACCCACGACCTTTAGGCCAGCAGTCGAAAATTTAAAAGTTTGGACATCAGCGGCTGATCGGGTCATTAGGCTCTAAATTCTCTGTGTTTTATACAATGTGAACTACTGATGATTCCCAAGGAGGATGAAAGAGATGTCCAGCGCTCCTCAGTTTTGAGCATAGCTTGGCTGAACTGACAGGACGAAGTCTGTATTATGAATTATCATACCTCTCCATCACCAATTTGGACAGATACTGGAAAGATACAATAGCCACTGTTCTCTGGCTATTTACGATTCCAAACCAGTTTCACCGGGAGCGCAGTCTGCCCTTCATTATCTGCGGGTTCAGTGGCCAACTTAATGTTTTGACCAGACAGTTTTATTGACAATTCAGCCTTCAAGAACATTCTTGCGTCTACTGCTTTTCATGGACTGATCTGTCCTATGGTTGTTTATTTCAGTTTCTGAGTTCCAGAACTCCACTTTGAGGTAAACACACGGGGAAAACATTGTCGCTCGATCTAGTGTGCACTGAACCATACACGTTTTACAGAAATTAGATTGGTTTAGACAGATATATACGGTCAGTGTGCAGAAGGTCGGTGGATACCAGCAGAGATAAGTAACGTGCTTTTGATAATTCATAAACGGTCTGTATTTTTCGTGTGCTGCAATTTTCGAATTTCAGCTGTAGTGTTTCATGTATTATCGACTGTAAACATGCAGTCCTGAAACACCAAAAAACTACGTCGAATTGCTGTGTTCGGTTATCTACTTCCCATCAAAATGATTTGGCGTTGTCCCACTCCCGTCACAAGTCAGATTTTATGTAGAGGAAATATTTCTAACAAGTCGATGAATGTGTTGTTGTGGACGTAGTTTCAGTAGTTGCTTGTAGATTCGCTCATTGCCATAAACGTCTCGCTGATTTCCAGGATATAATTCAGTCGATAACATGACGCTTTGATCCACTTTGCCAGTTCTAAGTATGTCGCAGTCAGGCGAAACAAATACATGTTCGAGATTCAGCACTTCCTCTGTCTGATACGTTCATGCACGTTCATGATACTTAAATTGCTTTCCTCCTCTTCACCGTCGTACTAACATCTGGTATGCGGCCTCGACTCGTAACTGACTCTTTTTATGGATGCCAGCTTTCTGTCGATATCCCGGTGGCCTGCATTCAATGAACATGCCAAGGTTCACTTAGACCCAAAGCTTCAGTTTTCCCACCTGCTTCAAATATACCGAACGGTTGTCAGTGGGTAACCACTGTCATTATTCTATTAGACATGAATTTAATGAGGATCCGGAGTTGATCTTCTTCAAAGGAAGGACTCCTATACATGTACGCTCTGTTGAACCCATCAGTAGAATGCTTCCACTAAACAAAGCGATGTTACTAGCTGAACGTGAGGCTGTTTTCAGCTCAATAGGCAAGTAAATTTCGAAAGGTAGTTTTTGGTCCTGCTGAGGTTTGGAACAATTGAAATGCCACTACAAAAGTATAAACTGAACGGGGAATGAAACCAACAGTGGCTCCCCAGTCAACTTGTGAGGAGCCAAGGCTCTGTATCTTCTGTGGCACTGGTAGATATGATGAGCAGAAAAACAGTTTGCTTGAGTCAGTCTGAGGGTAGCACGCGATTCGACTTTGTCCCGATGAATTGACCGTGTCTGTGTTTGAGCTGAGGCACGAAAGGTCGAAATAATGTGGCGAAGTTCACCACATCGAAACGTTGAAAACAACTTTGGTTCACTGAGAACAGAACGTCGTTGTGTAAATCACAGGAGGGACGAGTTGGACAATTTGTTTTCTAATATGAAAAGTGAAGGGGGGGTTGAGGCAGCTGAGGTCAGCTGCTCATTCACCCATACCCTTGTTAGTCTTTCGCATCATACGGATACAGTCAAGTTAGAAAGTATGCAGACATGATAACAAGGCTTGCATAGAGCTGAGGTATAGTTAGTATGAAAGTGGGTGAGCTGAAAACAGAGGTCGTGGATGTAGGAAACAACTTGGAATCAAACAGCCTGGATCATTCATTAAAAAACGATTGAAAACAATAACATTTGTACGATGAATTAGACTTTAAGAACTGAATTCTCAGGAGCAAACTAGTCCTAGTGTGTGCAACTTAAAGCTTCCGGAGCAATGTTGGTACCCAGTCCGAATTCATCTATAATTCAGGATGCATCTGACAACTGGAGTATTTGAAAAGTATTGAGTGTTCTATGTTGCGTGAGACCTGACACGATTGGTAGTAGAATAACCACCGAACAAAAAGCTGAATCTAATGTATGGTACAATAAATCAAATGGAAAATTACCTAGAATCTGAGCAAACGGACATGTGATCGGTGATTAGTCCTCATATCTGACCTGAGCTGATTACACAGTTTTATTTTAGTCATCGAACACGAACGTATAATGCACATATGATGGATAAGAAGTGAATGTAACTAATTAATTTAAACCCGCTTCGGTAAGTTGACCTCATTGTTTGTTCGAGCATATCGAGACGACTATTCCAAAATGAAATAAAATGAGTTGTTTCCAGGAGGAATAGAACATGTTCAAACATATTAGTGTGAAATCAACCCACGAAATTCATTCTGTTACCAAGTGGGAATTTCCAAAGCCCCACAGACTTATGTATGCTTAACAGTTTTGGACCAGTCAACGGTGCAAAGTTAACTCAGTTTGTCCTCTTAACTTACAGGAACAAGTTGTAGAATTGTTGACATCGAACGACCTCGTGGTAGTAAAAAGAAAATGACAGACGGATCCAGAACTCCTAATTTACGACATCGAAAAACCAGCCAGACTGAATTTGACCTTTCCGAAAGGAGATTGCTTGTTTGTCAAGATAAATTTCTTTCAGTGATAAAGGATATATGGCTATTTATGGTGATAATGTGGTCGGATCAGAGGATGACCAGCTCCATGCCGATCTTTATTCGCTACTGAGACTGAGTTAGAGTTTCCACAACATTCTGATCATTCTGATTTACGAATCGCACCACGTGTCTTCTATCTGTTCTGGCTACATCAATCATTGGTTAGCGCATTCTATCCTGATGACCACTCATCCATTTCTTGGGTTCAGCTTTTATGTTCTAAGCAACATAGTTCAAACCCTGTGGTAGAAAAGAAGAGCACCTAAGTAACCTGCATGACATCATCGTCTGAAGAGCATTCAGCAGCTGCGCAAGCTCATCGACGGGTGAGTGGTGGAGCTATCAAGAAAGCTGCATGACTGATTTTAATACATTTCCCTGACTGGTCCCAACAAAGACAAAATGTCTCGTGTAGTGCATTCTTTCAGATCCCAGCAATACTTTGTATGTGGCTTTCGATACACTTTACTGTAGACTGACAGTGCTGACCGGGAATTTTAAACTTCAATAAAAATTCCGAAGTTGAACTTCTCCGTGCGTCCTGGATTATTCCTCAGTAATCAGGATAAGTAGCAACCGCAGTATACATGATGGCATTCCCTCGGTGATTGTTGTTTACTTTTGCCTACTCATAAGTAGTCAAAGAATATATTTCCAACAGGACAGCATTGATGCCATTGCTGCAGCTGGTACCAACCGCGTGAATAAAAGGTGTGGGTTGTCGCCAGCAAAACCAGTAGCTCTTCCTTGAACTCCTTGCGAACCTCCAGCGAAAAAAGGATCGGGTGGGACCCAACGACTATTACAGCTCACGGATATGGTTAAGTTTCCGGAATGTCGGTCAAATACAGCCGGGGAATTGCTCCATCCAACTTGATAGTCCCCGCTTTGGAAAACGAAAAATGCAACTTACCTGCTGATTGACTATTATATGCGTGGTACCACTCTATTAGATACTCCTAGTTATTTACGAAAGGAGGATTTCCATGAGTAGTAACGTAATGATCAATTTCAGATCTAACGAAACCCAGCGTTAACTTGCACGGGACCAAAGAAAAAGGCCTAGTGTGCTCAAAAGTTTTATCGCCCATGACGACTTACAACACTTTTACGGGCATTCTTCGTTCCCTTCGTTTGATGGAGCAAACGCTCTCAGCAAGATCATGGCCAAACTGTCTCTCGATGTCCTATTCATAAGCTCTTTTGGTTCCTGTCATCAACCACATTCTATCACAGTGCACCCGCAGATGCAAGCATTCGGCGTTCATTTTTATCCTAAACACACCAGAACGATCCTTCGCTTCAACCAGTAGTGTCCGCGTAGGGGCAAAACACCTGGTTAATCCTGTCCTATTCAGTAGGAAAAAAATGTTCTGTTTACTTGTCACCGACTCACACATCTGTGGATATTGACTGAATTTGGTATGATATTTTTCGTTTTCAACCCAAAGAACAGATTGTATGCATCTGCTCAGGACAACCCGCAAATGGTTTTCCCTGAGTTTTGGCAATGATAAATGAATCTTAAAAATCAAATGATTGTGCTAAAACTGATGCATACGCTCTATTGTGACAACATTTGCCCTGTCACCCAGTCTACGAGAAGAGTAGAAATAAATTTTTGCGTGTGAGTTTCCAGACTAATTCGGGCGTAATCATCCAATAAAAATAAAAAAAGCCAAGTGAAGTAAACTATCAGCAGCAGCATTGTGGACAGCCATACACCAGTAATGCGAATGGGCGCTTATCTATTCATGTCTTGATAAAGGGAAGACATGACCCAACACAAGCCCAGTACACGAAATATGTGGATCCTGGCTAGGTAGTCAGGCTAATATCTGACAGCAAGTTTGTCACTGTGGTTGGTTACATTCAATGTCCCATAAAGTTTCCAACGACTTGCATAGAGACCGACGTCAACTGCACTTATGAAGGCACAAAGATCCCATAAGGTTCAAACTAACAGCTGCTGTTCATATTTTACGCCGACAAATTAATACCCGAACTCCGCGTTCCTTTCGCCAGAGAGGAGTTAGGGTGGAAGGCAGGCATACGTAGCATATGACACAACCCACCAAATTTGTTAAGCATCACCTGGTGTTTGGACGAAACCAACTCAGTATGTGCCACTCACACAAAATTTAGTCATTCAGCGGAGAAGTATATTGATAAAATGGAAAGTTGTATATTGCAGGGGAATGTAATTGGTAGTGCAGGCGGACGGAAACAGACAGACAGACAGACAGACATACAGACAGACAGACAGACAGACAGACAGACAGACAGACAGACAGACAGACAGACAGACAGACAGACAGACAGACAGACAGACAGACAGACAGACAGACAGACAGACAGACAGACAGACAGACAGACAGACAGACAGACAGACAGACAGACAGACAGACAGACAGACAGACAGACAGACAGACAGACAGACAGACAGACAGACAGACAGACAGACAGACAGACAGACAGACAGACAGACAGACAGACAGACAGACAGACAGACAGACAGACAGACAGACAGACAGACAGACAGACAGACAGACAGACAGACAGACAGACAGACAGACAGACAGACAGACAGACAGACAGACAGACAGACAGACAGACAGACAGACAGACAGACAGACAGACAGACAGACAGACAGACAGACAGACAGACAGACAGACAGACAGACAGACAGACAGACAGACAGACAGACAGACAGACAGACAGACAGACAGACAGACAGACAGACAGACAGACAGACAGACAGACAGACAGACAGACAGACAGACAGACAGACAGACAGACAGACAGACAGACAGACAGACAGACAGACAGACAGACAGACAGACAGACAGACAGACAGACAGACAGACAGACAGACAGACAGACAGACAGACAGACAGACAGACAGACAGACAGACAGACAGACAGATTGTGGGCACCACTTGGTCTACCTAGTTCAGTAGGACAGGTAATCATTTTGGATTCAAACGCACTAAATGTGCTTGATCCTGTTTTCCTCGCTAGCTTTATATTCATTGGTACTTAGTTTGTCACCTCCGAACAGACATAAACCGAACGAATGAAATGATTAAAATGTACACCGATGTCACCTAAGCGTACCAGCAAGAATGTAACTCGATCACGTAAATAACTATTCCTTGTAAAGTTGCTTGTTGAGTAATCGGTTATTCGTCCATCTATTTCAGAAATCAGCCGAAAAAAAAGGAAAATATTTTCTCGTGGGATCATGATGACTTACGTTTTAATTATTGTACGAACTGAGGGGCGTGTCCTTGACCCATATGGCCTAACTAACATCACTCTCAGGCTGACCTTGTGATCCCAAAATATCACCTCGGTGGGCGTAAGACAAGCGGTGAACTAGCAGAACTGTGACCGGCTTTCGTTGTAGCCGAGGAGAGGGTACAGGCAAAAAAGTTGCCTTAAAGATAATACTTTTTGTATAATAGCTTCAGCTAGAAGGTAGGCAAGTAACGGAAGTAAATGGCTGCAAAATTCTTTCTGCAAACATGCATTTCCTATAGGGATTTTCTTGTACCATTGAGAACCATTTCTGAATAGGAATGAATAACTATCCCCTCCCATCCAGCCGTCTGTGCGAATTCCGTCCAGTACGGTTCAGCCGCACTGGCTGATCACAGTGGCAGTTAGTATGCAATGTTGTGAGAAATTGTCTCTTGTGAACAGAAAACAAAATACCACAACAAACTCATGTTGTCTAATCAACGTACAAAGACGTGCATCTCCATTGAGCAAGTGATCAACTCCAGGTACTAAGTAATAATCAAATACATTGTGAAATTCAGTGCACGAGGTTACGAACTTGTTAGAACCAACTTCAACTTGTGCTCTTACATTGAGCTGTGTCGATCTAATGATTTGAACCAATAAAATTTCAACGCACCGTTTGATTAAATTACTTTTTAAATAGTATGAATTTCGTCCTGCGCTCAGTCAAACACCTAGTTACTTCTGTTGTCACGCCAACTAGCTGCGCCAAAGTAGCCGACCAAAGAACAATTGCGGTGACACGTATGTACAAATAGGCATTGATTTTGGAACACTTTCTATGGGCAAAATTAGCGACTTCCAAAAAGCAGTCTGAATTCCTAATAAAATAAGTAAGATGTTAGTAGTAAAGTTTCACCTCTTCGAGTGATAGACTAATTGCAATCTAGAGTGGAATATGCACAGACTTGGGTCACGAAACTCAACCGTAAACAAGGAACCTAGAAGCGGATACTCCTATGAAAACCAACTTCAGAAACTATAGACACATGGCTTCAAATTAGTTGTCAGTTTTCGAGAAATACACTCATTTGCAAATCATGCTGATTGTCACGAGAGACTCAAGTGAGTCTCTCGTCGTTCATGATGTTCTACAACTGAATGTGCTGCACACAGGCAGCCTCATGTTTCAGTTGGTACGATATTCGAGATATCGCAGTATGTTTTCATGAAGGAAACTACTCACAAGGTTGCTGAAAACTCTTCGACAGCCAAAAACCGGTTTCACCCTCCTTGGGGCTCATCAGGTAGGCACAGTCCCCGAGTTTCCATCAACCAAAATGATTTGCAAATGAGTGTATTTCTCGAAAGCAGTGCAATTCGGGTTCAAGTAGAACATACGGTTGATGGAAACTCAAGGACTGCGCCTACCTGATGAGCCCCAAGAAGGACGAAACCGGTCGTGGGCTGTCAAAGAGTCTTCCTTCATAGTTGTCAGTTTCTTTTTGAAGGGTGCAAATAGTTCGGAAGTCATGTGGCTATAAGCCAATGGTCAGATTACTGCCAACTTCCGATGCGTGTGCTGAACTGAAGAAAATCACTAAACCGCTCGATTAGGACGTTTTCAAGTGGAACCAATGCAGTGCGTTAAGTGCATTTCTCAAAACAGTGGCTCACTTTCTTTATCATGGAGAACAGCGCAGATTTCTATAACAATCTGGTGGGTAAGAACACTAGTGAGGATCACCACCGCTCTCTCTGCACCGTTTTCTTCATGCCTTTGTAGAACGCGTTCATGCGAGATACCCTAAAGTTGAATTTTGTCAGGACGACACATCGTGGTCGATATTGGATTTTGATGGGGCCACAGCGTCTTCTTTCCCGTCAAAACTATTGGTGACCTTAGTCATCAGAGTGTCGGAGTCAGGTTTATCTTGAATACGTGGAACTCAAGCACGCATGGAACAAGCGTATTCAACACATCCAGTATTTTGATATGCCTAATTGTATCAGTAAGCGCAAAACATTGCCAAAAATACTTCCAAAGCATAGATTTCGTCCACCAGTCCTGATAGTTGTATAAATCAGTTAATCGAGTGTACTGAATTGTTTAAATGCCAGTGTGGTTTGCTAATTCTCACCACAGTACACATTCACTGCAAACAGCCTCTCTCCAGTGAACACCAGCAACCAGTTCTAGTGGTCAAATAGTCTTTCTGTATCCTTATCAAGAAACATTTTCAAAAAAGGGCTTGTGATTCAAAACATTCTGACGTCTGGAAATTTCTAGCGAACAAGATTTCTCAACAAACGCTCCCTTTCTCACTAGAGCGAAGGAACTGCATTGTTATCTGGCAAGCCCAGCAATTTGACCTAACCATTCATACAAATTAACCCAATCAGTACACGATTAGTTTTTGTTTTGGGACCCAATACTCCTAGTACAATGGGTAACTAAACACAATCCATAAATGATTTGATTTTACTCTCTGATTCAATATGGCTAAACCAGAGTAAACGTTGTCTCCCTTGACGACCCGATTTCAGCAAGATAACACTAAGTGTTTTTGGGTATTTGGACTATTGTAGGTGATTCCTAGTTGCGGTCATGCGAAACAATCATTCCCTCCCTTTGAGATCAGAAACCTACACCCTGAGAAAGCAAGGGTATTTTTTTCAAAATCAGATTGCTAGGAATGTCCAAAACATAGAACGTACTTGTGGCATGGAGGCTTTCGACTACTAGAAATGGACGATTGATTTTCGGTGAGAATAGTGTGTACCCATTCTCCACCCGTTCGCACCATCTGGTTAAAAACAGTATAACCACAGAAATAGGTGTCCTTCCACTGCAGACAGACGATTTGAAATAAATGGCGCTTCCCTGAAATACGTAGAAGTTGCGTTGGATCATCGGCCGCCTGGTGAGAGAAAGTCGATCAGTTTCGTTTGACTTGAAACACAGCCTAAAATGGATCGACTTAAAGTGTGAGACAAAGAAACTCCGAACGAAAACGGAGTAGAAGAAATGAAAAATGACTTCTGTGTTCGTGAACAAATGGCTGTCTCCATGTCTTACCGACAGTTAGACTGCCCACAAACAAGGATGTAACGGCACTTTATTGGAAAACGTTGTATTTCAATCCAGTCTATGATGTCGTATTAGCTAATGAGCTGAACAGCTCAGCTTGCCAGGACGAGTCAAGTACCAACATAAATTACCATTCACACAATGTGTTTTCTGAACCCATTCTAGTCTTCACAATGGGCTTACTACTCAACGCAAGTCGTCAAAATTTGATACCCGACTTGAAGATCAAATTGATACACAGTATGAACTTTTTGGTCTAATCATAGTGTTTTATTTTTCGTTACTGTCTGCCAACTAGGCCAGACAAGTTATTCACCAGAAGCAACAGGTGCACAAATCGGTCACAGCATCCGCTCAGTTATAAGGGAAATTCTTGGTTTTGCATAGCAGACTTTTCATTCTGGATCACACAAGTTCTGAGTTAGGACCCGCCCTTTCGGAGGGACGAGTAATGAAGCAATGTTCTTCCATCCAGTAAATTTCCGATTCGGTGGACATACATGGGTACAACGACAGTGGAAGCTAGCTTGCCAGCTTGTATTGATTCAGTACCGCTGTTCAACCAAGTTCAAAATTGAGATAATCGATTGCATTAACACGCAATTTTGTTTTGACTGAAATAGGTCACTAATAATGTACTGTTGAAGTGTGAAATTGTTCGGCTAGATGTTAGTTATCACGAGCGTCCTTAACCTTCACTGAGGAGACCACTGTCTTCTTTGCACACGAATCGAATCGCCACCAGGTCTCAGCATTGATAGAACATACTTCTTAGTACATCCCGCCCACGTAGAATTTGCTACCAAGTGCCACTGTCCGCATACATCCAAACCACTAATTTAAACCTTCAGGAAACCCTTTGGTTAAACATAGAGTTCACACGGTTCGAAAAAATACTTTTATTTCGGCTGCGTTACGATTTCATTGGAAACTTGGTTGTCCAAGTAACTGCGAGCCCCTTTGCTGGACAAGCATTCTGAGCGAAATTGATAGAACAAGTTCACTGCATGTGGAATAAATACACTAAAACAACTTTGTTTTAGTAAACAAAGTAAATTTTTGAAATTCTTCAACTGACCCAGACTAGACCTTCTTATCGATTTTTAAGGTCAAATTACTGCACTTTGACGTAATTTTAGGATTGAAGTAAATCTGGCTATCACTAGCAGTAGGTTGTGCTTATACCGATTAGACCATTTTAAAGTACACTTTGACTAGTTCGTTTCCACAGTTGAAAAACTTCCCCCAGTATCTCCTGTTGAATATTCAGTCCGCCATTTGTGTTATGTAACGGACGGACTCATTCAGAACTGATACAGCTTTTGGTTAGACATAAGATATTATATGATAACGCTAGTATCAGCGAACTTTCTGGAAATCCTGGCGAAGTAATATTCATTTATCACAGAGCATTCTGTAGGAGTACGCCAGCTAGCGACTTCCATGTAGGGTGTATTGAATGCGAACTGCAGTTGATAATTTTGCGACGCACTAATTTGATGACGAACTATGTACTTTTGCTTGCGATCGATCGAACCGAATTCCGATAGTATCACTTTACGCACTTCTTTTATCTAGGACTGTACACAAATTTTGCGATTTGGGTACTCACATTAGTCCTAATCAATTATTTTCGAACATCAATAAGGCTACCTTAACATGTTCACCAACAAAAATGGAAACCCATTTAAAACCCATGCATGCAATTGCAATCATGTGAATCGTGGCACATGGTCAGAATCTTTATGTACCAGGTGCGCTGATCAGCACATTATTCTAGGAAAGTGTGATTCAGCCAAATATCTCAGAGAGCAACAATGATGTCTTGGAGCTGCATATTAAGCGCAGGGAACTTGCTCACACAAAAGCGGGCAGTTAGCAGAAAACGGAAAAACGTTTTAGTTTACAATGAATTGAGATGGGTAGTTGGGAGGATCTAGCCGGAAAATCGATCAAATCATGCCCGAGAAGAACGGTTCATATCACACACCTGCTTTCGTCTTATCGAGGCAAACAAAATTTGCACTTCGCACGAAAGAACCACTTTCCAGGAAGACAACAAGCAAACGTAAACATCAATAGATTCTTATAATCACATCCACCTGGTTCCACTCATCTATGTACCAGAGATCACATTTTTTATTGAGGTACATTCTTGTAGGTGATGTAAACGCAAGTGCTATGAGCCATTTGATTTTCCACTATCCAAACATGAACGTTTTATCGTAGCCATCCATTCAATTAGTACATATTCTCACCTCCCTTGATATGATATACTCCAAGCCAAAGGAATACCCGGCTCTAGTGACTGATCCAAGCATAAACAAACTTGAAACGTAGGTCTTTTGACGACAGATAGCTGTGGCTTCTGGGCTAATCGAGAATAGTCACTTTTATCCAAACTACGGAACCAAAGCGGGCTTTCTATTTTTTCTTTGTGTGTGGCAGCTACTGCTCTCGGGAACATCAAATGGATTCCTGGCCATCTCTTATGCAAAGTTCTTCAGCTTTTGAATAGCGCCCATATTTGTTCTGTTAGTGCCCTGATGATCATCCACTCACGTAATGATTTCAGATGCTTACAAAGAGAAAACAAAGATACACCTTTCGTTAAGAGCTATTAGGAATACAGTGTGCAATTTCCAGCTACATCCAAATGTACAATTGTCACAAAACCTACCAGCCGCCCCTTTCGAATATTCTCGAATGTAAATTGTCGTTTTTATTATGAAAGGGATGCAGTACTTGTTTCATTAAGTAATGTCATTAGAGAATACCACAACAACTGGTCACCTTGGTTGGAACCATGACTAATATAAGCCATCTCTGACGGTTTGTGCACCTGATTAACGCTAAGGCTCCGAAATTGATCTTGCTGGAGTTTTGTCTGAATAGATGCCTTTCCACCACATCATTGATTCCACCCTTCCTCTTTTTTAGTTTTGCGCAAACCGGCTTCGTGCATTTCTTAAATGAACTCCGACGAACAGGTTATAAAAGTGGCCAAACCAACGTAAGGATGAGTGGTGGATTGGCTGCAGCCTGTTCGCCAATAGGCCGGTCCATGTTCATCGTCACCAATTACAAAACTGTAGAAGGAGACGTCCTGATCCACCACTAGGCCGGGTTGCTTGCTACTTACTGGTGCAGCCAAGGGCGTGTACTGATAATTAGCTCTAAAAGGAGCGAAAGTCGGATCCAGTGCCTATCCTTTTTGGTATGAACTTACAAGACTAATTGTGTCAGGATTGGATGCGGACTGTACAAAGGAGAATGGAGAAGTGGATTCGGATTTTACAAATAACGCAACCATAAACAAGTACTGCTCAGTCTGCTTGCTGCAATGGGTCGTCGAACGTAGACAATTGCGTCGTTAGAGATTTCAAGACATTTGGGCATGCATAACCTATTGCGAGATGCCTGGGTCAGCTGTTTGCAAACACCGGTGCTCCTCAGGCTTCAGCGGATGTGTGAATATGTTGGCAGGCGAGAGGGTGAAGACTGCAACACGGTCTTTCAGGTAACTTTAAAAGTATGTGAACACAACTGACTGAAGAAAATTTGAACACAGCCGTCACTCGCAGAAATGTTTGTCCACCCATCCCATGTTGAAAAAGCATGCCAAGACAATGCTTACTCTGTCGGACACAGTCCAATTCCTGAGACTTGACAATATTTTACGCACTCTGTTACACTGAGATGCTAATGACACCTTTCGAGTTTCAGAAGGGAATCGGTGCCTTCAGTAGTATTTTAACGTGAACCTGTGTCTTAGAAAAGCCTTATTGTGTACATTTTTCGTGGAGTGACAGTTTTGTTACACAAATGTTTCTTTCTGAGCAAGGGACATCTTCCGTCCGGTGATATTACCATACCTCTAGTCCACAAAGCAGCCTACTTGTCTGACCCTATTGATGCTGTAGTCGGACGCCTAACTTTCACCTGTTCAGTGGCATATGGCCATGCTTTTTAAGCCAAGCCATCAATTCACTACCTTCGTGTCCAGTAAACCGGTAAATCTGACATCAAGTTCTGGATGCTGACCAATAAACATAACTACGTGTATGCTGTGCCATTCCACCTCGATGTTTATGTACAATGAGGACCGCGAATGTCTCCGATTGGCTGATGACTGGAACTGCAAAAAACCACGATAGTCCTAGAAATGGCAACCTCATCAGCTCTAATCTGGTTCAGAAAGTGCGGTAGAAAGAACGCCAGCTTTGAAAATAAGACATAATTAGCACGAGTAAACCCCTGATCTCAAAACTCAGAAAACAAGAGGGGCTATGCCTGTGGAGCCTGTGGTTTTTATCAGTACACGTACGTCATTTTATTACCAATGCTACACCACAATAATTCGCGAGAACAAAACAGAAAAAAAGCTGAGTTCGTGACGGGTTCAAATACGGTAATAATGTTCCTGAACATACGCAGATACATGCCGAGAGAAAACAGAAAATTGCTGAAAAAATTGCTGCAATAGGACTTGCTACTCTTACAAATACTTAATCCGAAGTAATCATTCCTCGAAAAAGATTGCAAAAGTTATCATGATCAGCATTATCATCGTTAGAGGTTTTGTAGTGCACACCTAAAGCGTACCTAGAAGGATCCGAACTCACAATATCCCGGCCGGTAGTTGAAAACACTGACATTCGGCCACATGGGGCTGATCAGCACTGTGAGTAGCATACACGAAGACAGGATATGGATCTACTCATCCTCCAATTACGAAACCTTAATTTGCACTAGGACTGTGTCACGGGCCTTAAACACGGCTGGGTCTGACTTTGTATTCGCTACTGAACCAAATATCAGTATGAATAACTGTATGAATTTGGAATTTAGATGACTACCACTGAAGAGAGCGGGTATGATCTGGTGTTACCACCAGGATTTGATGAATTGTATTCAAGAACATCCTACACATAGTGGTACTGTTTTGTCCTCGAGTTTTCGGGACCTCCGAAAACTCAAAGCAGATTTTCGATAGGAAATTTAGTGAAAATTTCGAGAATATTCGCCCCATTGACATTCTATGATTACCTGAATTTGGTTATAAGTGTTTATCATTTGTGATGTTACACATGACAGCTAAGGCTTTAGGTGCTGGATTCTGGAAATCAGAACACTTATGAAGTGTTTACATGCAACGAATAGCTTTGACGTTTGACGTATATGACTCTCTGAGTTCTGCGAAAGTTCACAACGGGTGCGAAATACATTGAGTGCTGGGGACGTCAATGTGAATGCTTTTAGAACAAAACAGGCGCAGTTATTCCAAATCATTTAACGCATGTGAATTTCAATAACCGGATCCCAAGCAAGTTGGATCATTGTGGAAACTAGAACCCCCCGGCAAGCTGAATCACCCCGAGCCACACCATCGTCAGATATAAAGAACATGTGCACATGCCGTCTACCCAACGACTGGTCTATAATGCAAGTACTTTCGCATCGTCATGTTCGGTTTTTGAAGGAAATTCAAGATTTACCCGAATTCGGTCATGCTTGGGAGCGTAGCTCAAGCCCACCAGGCGCATCCGTAAACCTACGGATTCCCCATTCCACCCATCTCTCAACGTGGTGTTGATGGATTCTCATTCTGTGCTTCTGAAGCAATACAACAAGAACCAAGTTACCAAGCTTCTGAAGCAGGTTACTACGTTGAGTGGTCATTTCAGCAATTAGAACCGGTCGTACCTGGACGGAACCCTGGATATCTGACATACCAGTCTGCCAGCACATTTTGGATACAGGAGGTCTGTTCAAACGACAGTGATGTAAATTTTAAAACCCACTAGCTAATCGAAGATTGTCTGGTAGATTCCAGGCGTTCCCGACACTACCTGTTGAAGCCCTGGTGAGCCAATCGATCGATCGATACCACCAGAAGAATTACTCGGTTGTCGTTCGGAATTCCGAGAAAATCAATGAAAGGATAAGCGTGAGCGGGTTCACCCGTTCACACGTGGTAATTTAGGTGGATGAAGCATGCATCGGTGGAGTAATGGTTACAAGATTGCCTGGCGTATCAAATGGCTGCAGTTCATTTCCGCGAATAGCCAAAGATATGGACTGTTTGGAAGGTTTGATGAGAGCGAAAAACTCGAGCCCAGTGCTTCCGGTGTATGAAATAAACACCACGGAAATTACCCTGGAACATCAAGTAGGCTGTTCAAAAGGGTTACAGGGATGTACACTCTGATGATCACGCAAACACTTACAACAATCAAAATTGTTCAGGAAATATTTTAGATCATACAAAGAGGCATACTTTTAAAGTACTTTTCAAAGTAGTTTTCAAAATAGAATACTCCGGAAAAAACACCGCAGTGATTCCATTTAGGCAAAAGCTTCTATGACAAATTTTGAAACACAAGTTTCAGCTCAAAGTCCCTCGAAGCGATAAGGTTTCGTCTGTATACTAATCGGACTTGAACCGACCACAAATATATATTTATTTATACGAGAGCCCAGGGGATACGGCAAACCCCGTCAGTAATGAACCGACTCATATCATCTCTTCTTGTCTACAGGCACTCATGACCCAAGAACCAAAGGCATGTAGGAGCAAGCAATGATGGCATTGTCAACTAGCACCGAGATAACTTTAAATGGTAATTCAACTAAACGTTCTGATAAATCTCGAAACTTTATCAGAAGAAACTCGAAGTAAAGACACAGGAGACAGCAATCAAAGCGTGATCAGCCACTTTAACGGATAGTTCTTCCGTACATCAAAAACATATCTAAAATCATAGCAAGCCTTCTAAATTGAAAGGAATCTTATTGGCCCACAAAGCGGTCGTTACACTGGAGATCTGATTTCAAGATCGAAGGATATGACTGAAGAAGATGCAAAAAACAACGCCATTCACCGAACCAGCTCCACGGACTGCAACATAATATACTGAAAAGATTAGGAGACTACTTTCTACAAGGATAAAGAAACAAAACGTAACTACCAAAGGATAAGACCCGCTATCGATTAACCTCCCACATTAAGATCAAGAAGGACAAAAGTTTAGTCAAAAAACATTAAGAATGTGGCATGCCAAAGTACAAATACATGAGAGGGAATTCCTAGAATCATGTTATTCTGAAGAGGATTTACTCAACTGCTATATCGAAGTCGACTCTATCCATGCAACGCTAAAAGCAAGGGACCGCCAACTCATTGGTGATACTGAGCCAGCCCCATCCATCAGACAAACGCATTAAGAAACGGGGCACACTGTGGCGGTAAACGAACAAGGGTCACGGCAGAGGGACAGGACAGGCCATGTCTCAAGGCCACCAAAGCCCACCCAATCGCGCACTGATGACGAGTCCTCGTATGGGGACGAAAATTCAAGCTCGGAGAACAGTTAAATATCACGTGATTAACAACAAACTACTAATCAGTAGACAGGTCAACCATCAGGCCAGTAGAAATGCCCATCTAAACGACTAGTGATCGGTCGAGCATGACCTTGATAAGTAGACCCAATATCACTCTCACCCACATAATAATCACGCATTTTCAACCTACCTGCTGATGTCACCTTGGTTCATGACAAATGTTTGGGAAAAAATTGCCCAGCTCAGCGAACAAAGCAACAAAGCGGTGCTAACTGATCATGAATACACATGACACTAGTCACACGTCTGTAGGTGCCCTCCTGGCGAGCCTCCTTCCTTTCACCGCAGCTCGAGTTCCTCCCATCATCCAACTGCGAAATGCTGATCTATAGTTTTATTTTCTTATTTTCCCATTTTCTCTCTTGAGTAAACCAACTAGACAGAATTCTATGGATTATTTGATTGAAGTGATAATAGTTCACACGGAATCTTTTCACTAAAAGGAAAAATGTTCAATGTTGAAATCAATTCTGAGTTAATCTTCCTCAGATTCCAAAGTGGAGGGTCATTCTCGGCCACCAAATATCAGCTCTCAGTAGGACATCCTGACGCACCGCCAGATTCATCACAAAGTAGGCTCCTAGATTCAACTTTAGTGTAGGAGGAGGAGGAGGAGGAGCAGTAGCAGTAGTCGGCGAGCTGAACCACCTCCTCGTGGTGCCGACCGGGTAGCCTGGACGTCTGTCTGGGTGGTACACAGGATCGTTGGGTTCACGTGCGAGGAATGTGGCAAGTGCTGCAAATCGAAAGCTGGCTTGGTAGCCCATCATCGAGTTCACGACACGACAAGTGTTGGTACGAACACTGCTCCCCAATTGGCCTGCACTGATTGTTCCC
>NW_008751693.1:1531546-1609622 GCF_000715545.1 Opisthorchis viverrini
TGCAACCTGCTTAGGACGAGAGTTAGAAGCGCTCGGCATGGTCATGGTGGCCAGACGATCTTATGTCGTGGAAACTGTGGCCAACCAGAGAGTTTGGTGCATATTTTGCAGTCCTGCTAGATCACGCATGATGCCAGATGTGCTCGTCATAATCGGGTTGCAAGGGAACTTGCAAAACGTCTCCGTCGACTGGGGTACACCGTCTTCGAGGAGTTGAGAGCATCTACTTCGATGTCCTTCATCAAACCTGACCTAATCGCTGTTCGAAATCGCCGTGCAACTGTAATAGACGTCAACATAGTTTCGGATTGGCGTGGGGTGACTGTGTGGAATGGGAAGAAGTAGAAGTATGGTGCTGATGAATATTCCCTCGCCATAATCTCAGCCCTAAATGCCATTGGTTGAGATGTCGACTTTTGGTTCACCAACCGATGATCATCTATTATCGAGGGATCTGCTTTTCTCAATCCGCTAAGGCTGTTATTGGACTGGGACCTCCTAAGGTCGCAGTCAGTGGCTTGTGTTTGCTTGCCATAGTGGGCTCTCTGCGTACTTATGACACTTTTATGCGTGGCACATGGCGTTGAATGTACATTTTTGCCATTTAATCTCACACCAGACCCAGTATGACGGACACTTTGTGCCTGATGTGCGAGTCTTGACTGTGCCAGCGCCTATCGCGCCTTGATGAGCATTCAACATTGTTTGTCCTTTCTTCTGTTGTTGGTCTTTAGACATGTGTTTCCATACCAAGTCTTTACATACTTTGGGATTCACCTCATCAGACTGGAACTGTTCTTGGCATGATTTCGGATGAGACGTTTCTCTCTTTTCTCCCATATTCTCCTGTTACTCTTTCGCATTCATTGCTTGCGTTCACTTTTTATGTTTGTGACCATGCTCTTCAAAAATAAATGATAATAGTAGTAATAGTCGAAACTAAATGCCCTCCATCACTAATCATAGCGAACCTAAAAATTATCAATATTTTGCTGCCACTGCTAGCTTTTCCGAAAGATATTTACAAGCGGATGATAGCGAGAGAAGAGTCCTTTCGGGTTCAGGCCTGTCCTTCATACATGCCATGCTAGTTGAATTTGTAGCCAGTTCACTTGTGCAGAGTGAAATGAGCTTCTGGTATGGCGATTTCGCCTTTACTGGTTATCAAGCTATGTAAAGGATTGGACGAAATCCCCCACGCTTTCTCTGACTTACCTATATTGCCCAGGGAGCCGGCAGTTTCTAGGTAGGTAGGTAGTCAACATTTTCTGTTAGACTTACATCCAACTACAGTGCAGTCTGCTACCAAATATCCTTGTTCTTGTTTCCCACATTGTTTAGCCCCCGGTGTCCAGTCATCTCCGACTGGCGGTAGCAGCTTGATTCCGGATTGTCAGCGGTTAGGTCAGAGCAGACTGCGTCGAGCTGGTGGCCCCAGATGGTATAATATATTCACAGATAAGTAGAATAAGTATAAATGTGTGATTATTTAAATTCTTCCTTGTACGCCTCCCCCTGGATAAACTAAAGGGAGTGATAAGTCTTGACGGCATTTTCCCAGGCGATTGAGAGGGCAGCTCCTTGTTACAAGCCGACAGTCTTCATTGGGTGTCACCTACTACCCGAAAAGAGACAACAACAAATGGTGTGGTATTCTGACCTTCCTTAGGGCTAACTGTTCCCCGCAGAGACACATTTTATCTCCATGGGACCCGATGGTCCTAAATCACAGAAACCTGTAGAAGCTTGCACAGTTTTAAGAAGGCATTCATGTTTTTTGGCTCATGTCGATTGCCTAAACTGTTCAGAGTTTTCATGCGACGCTGAAAAGCGAACCTTTTCCTTATTTTTTGATATACCGTTAGGTACTTAACTTCTTTGGAATGCAAAGTCAGTGAGCACAAGACGTCGTACTCTGCTAAAAAAGGGCTTCTCCTCAGACGAGAATTCTTGCATAAAGTTGACACTGGATGTTTGCACCAGTGATCATTTCCAGATGGTCCAGTCTGCGCACTGCAATCCGGATATTTTGTGGCAGCTGGTGTAAACAACCCGTAGGATATGATGCCATGTGGTGTGTGTGTGTATGTGAAAATCGATTTACAAAGAAAATGTTGTGGAGAGTTCATCTGCTTGCTAAAACAGTCAGATGTGCAGCCTCCGTAAGCCTTCGAAATACTGGTAAACACAATTCGTCCATAAAATTTGCTTGAATTGGCCACATACAACAATAACGAGTACTGTTGTGTACGCCTATTACACACAACCCAAGTGCAAATGTATGTTTCATGACATAATGAGGAGGCGCTTTATCCTGCCTAAGTGTGTGTTACTCACAGTACTGTTAAGCCGCTCATGGTGGAACGCCTGAGCTTACAAGTGCCAGTCAAAAAGGACGCAGGTCTGATGGTCACCGACATGTGCTCTGCTGGTGACCTTCAATAGGAATGAAGCAGTACAGTTGTTCTCCACTTTCCTGCATAGATTAGCTTCACTAATGCCAACGGACCACTGCGAATCCGCTAATAGTGGACCAGTCCAATGGGATCAGCACCAGCACTGTCGTACTGTCGCACTGCTTATGTACGCACATGTATGCATGCTTGTCCCGGCATTCTCAGTGTGTCATCTCACTCACGTCCGAACACTGTTAATAGTCGACTGCAATCCAATAGCACTTGATCGACTGTTGTCAAGGCACTTATTAGCTGACTGCGTGCCGTAAATTCCACTGTGAGAACTGGTTTCTCTTGAGATAGTCAAGTCGCGGCGAACAGGGATTTAGACCTCTTATTACTCAGGACTGGGTTTAGGTGGGTGGGTGAGTTTCGGTCCCCCAAGAGTTCACTGAAAAACAGGCTTATTGAAAAGAGGTCAAGGTAATTCAATAAAGTGATATTTTCTGCCCAAAATTTACCCAGTTCATGAATGCGTGAAACGGTCTGATGCTCGTCTTTACCTGCACTTAATCCAGAGTTGTTGTCATTTAGCAAATTCTAAACTTTCTCGATTTATCTGAGTTGGTTGAGTCAGTGGCCTGCGTTTCCAAACGGACTGAGTACGAAAGTTCGCACGCATGGAGTGATACTGATTGTCTATGGAATGTCCTTACTTGGGTGTAGCAGTTCCAATACACACTTGCTGACAACATTTTGGATTTCTCGTCGCTTCCTTTGTACACTCCTGCATCACCTTTAAAGTCACCAGTTGGATTCATATACACATGGTGATAGAATGCAGTTCGGTGGATACTGGTCTTAGAGTACTGATGATGCATCAACGTTCTCACCAAGGTACATTATCATAAAGGAGACAAATCACAAGGTTGCTGAGAATACTGCGACATCTCCAATATAGTGTCATCTGTGATATGAAATATGAAATATGCCTTTGCGCGGCATATTCAGTTAAAGAATATCGTGAACGAGAGATTAAGCTGGGTCTCTCATGAAAGCCAACTTGATTTGCAAGTGAGCGTATTTGTCGAAACCGGTCCAATTTGGGTTCAAGTACACCATAAGGTTGACGAAAACTCGGCTACTGCGCCTACCTGATGAGACCCAAGAAGGATGAAACCTGTCGCGGGCTGTTGTCGGGTGTCCAGCAACCTTGAGAATGGTTTTCTTTATGGAATATTCTGCGAAATCTAGAGTATCATGCCAAGTGAAATATCAGGGGGCCTTTGTGCAAAACGTGCAGTTAAAGAGAAACTCAGTTGAATCTCACCAGGTTTTTGACTGTAGGTGTTGCACAACAAACACGCAGACGAATATCACTACATAAGATGAGAAAACTACTTTCTAATACTTTTGCATTTATCAGCTTCATAGTATTCAGGTTGAGCTGCCTAGCTAACACAGCATGTCCAGACCCCATGAAAAGAGAACAAACCTGAAGTTGCAGTTTTTAGTCAGATGTGACTCCTGGCTGACACACAAATGAATCTTATACAATTCTGTCGGATTTCAATAAATCAGATTCCATAGTATAGGGAGGCATCAACAAGACAGCTCACTTTCGAGTATTACTCGCCGCTCAATTCATCCGCATTAAACCGGCTCGGATATAAACATCTTTTGCCAAATTAAATCTCACTTGTATTCTGAGATTTTAGCATGGCCAGTTGAGGAATACTATTGTTTGCTGGGACCACCATAGTCATGCGTGAATAATTAGAGCGACATAAACTACCAATAATACGGATTATTTGTGTCTTCTCGCACAAGCTTCGGCAGAACCGAAAGTAACTGTCCTCTTCTATGGGACTCTTTCAAAATGTGTTTATCCTACGTCTGAATCAGTGGGAAAATCATTGCAGATGGAAGCACACGCTGTCGCGGATACTTTCTTCATGGTCTAGCGAATATGAACCATGATTACGTTTTATTAATCATGTTACCAGAGCGTATGAATAGGCGGGTTGCCGCCGTCCAAGACAAAGTTTCCCATCAATAATCGCTTCTGTTTTTCGTGTACACTACAAGTGAACCGGCGGGACTAAAATTGTGTTATTTAGACGAACAAGACAGTAAAGTCGATAAAAATCCAGTTGCGTGAGATAGATACACAAATACACAACCACCCAACGCCAAAGTAATAATCAAAAGGTTTTCAGACCAGGCAATTTGTGTAACCGATCAGTCTAGTTAGGTTTCTATCAGAGAACAGCATAATTTCCGATCCTACTAGCTGGACTGTAACCTCTTCTGTGAAATTAGTTTTTTTCAGACGGAAAAAATCAACCCTCCGAAAAACCAAATTATTTTGTAAATGAGTGTATTTCTCCAATTTCGTGCACCTTGGTCTCAAGTAGAACATGAGGCTGACGGAACCTCGGGGACTGCGCCTACCTGATAAGCTCCAAGATGTGCGAAACCGGTCGTGGGCTATCGAAGAGTTTTCAGCAACCTTATAAACAGCGCATTACAAAGATCAATCTCCTATTTGACTGTTTCATACAGCACGATTACTTTTGTTCATTTTGTGGAAATAAAAACAAAGTCGTTTACTAAGAATGTTGTCCACCCATATGCATGTTGTTCTATTCGTATTACAGAGTCCTAACTTTAAAAAATTCCTAACCAGCAATAAAGACTAACTGTTTAGCTGTTTTTAACAATTTGGTTTATCTACTTTGGGCTCTCTAATTGCCGCTATAATTATCTTCAGAAGGGCAAACTCGTGGATGCCAAAGGAGGCCCAAGAAAACCTCCGTATGAATTTAAGCATCGTCTAGAATACAAAGAATAAATAGCTGATAAACCGTATCATTTTAGTGAAATCCGGGCTTGTTTTGATCGAATACGCCTCAAGACCCTCAAAGTACACCTGCGAAAATAAACTCCGATGGTTTCAAACTCACTTGAATCTCAAAAGGTTCAAATTCTTCAAACAGCGTACAAGGTGTAAATCCTTACGGAAGAATAACCACACTGGAAAATTTGGTTTGTTGGTGTGGAATCGAAGTAACACGGTCAACCGACTGCACTAGTCTGCAGTAGCATCTGGAATTTGTGCTGTAAAAAAACACTAATAAAACAGAGACAAACGGCTGGACAATGCTTCTTCCTCGTCCACCACGAGACGAAACCCAAAACTGAAAACCCGAAAATTCATAACTGAAAACCTCAAAAACCCGTGGCCACTTCTAAAGTGTAAGCGAACTGTTCAGAAAGACAGCATTCCACTGCATAAGCAGACGTTTCGACCAGATGGTCACCAAAGTGTCCATCAGCATCTGGTCGCTCGACAGGCATCCGCATGGCCGAGTGGAACTGTGGGACTGTGTCCCATATAAGCACAGGATCCTCATGACCAACTCGGTCATAGCATTCAAATCCTGTGTCGAAGGTCATTAGTTCGACTTCCCTTGAAACTGATAGATTGCAACAAGAGTGATACACTTCTGCACCGTTTAGCACCGGCTGAATTGGTTTCATATGGCAAAGTTAAAACTGATGCCTAGAAACACACTGGAACAACTCTGCAACAGCAACCGGTACAGTAAAACAAAGATTAAGTACAAAGATTAAGCACATAATACCTGGAAATATTATTTGCAAGTATATAGGCTGGATTTCAGCAGCGAAATCTGATAACCGCTCCTCCTAAATTGATAGGGAATCGCGAATCAATGCTCACTAAATCACCAAAACTACTCGAATTGGTCATTAATGTGAACCACTGTTATGAATATGCTCATGCTCAGAAGGAATCAATTAACAAAGGTTGTGGACTAGGATTTATGGTGACATCGAATAGATATTTTAGCCTGACGGATCTTTTGCCTGTGATCACTACATCCAGGGCTGCTAATGTCATGTCACTCCGGAATGCGTTTCATACTCCCTCATTGGTCACAGAATGCATACACAGCGATGCAAAAGTCCAACAGGAACAATCGTTGAACTAGGGTGCTCGTCTTAGCAGATAATGGGGGTTAGGTTATCTTCAGCGAAAACACGACCACCGAAAGGCACTTCAAAGGGAGTGCAAACGATTTTGCGCCGAAACTGTCTCCCATAGAGCGAAGAAGTCTGTTGCAACCCTCTAACTCAGGTCTTACGGCGTGCTTTTTTGATCAAAGTTAGCCAGTTCGTCTCATTATTGCGAGTATTGCACCCAGTACGCTGCTGTTGACCTGAACCTGTGGAATCCTTGGAAGGTGTTATTCAAAAATTCCACTAAGAGTTCAATGAACTTGGACAAATCGTTGACAAAGTAAGCTCTAAGTTAAAAGATGCTGGGTGTAGCTTCATGAACATTGTTCATAAAATACATTTTTCCAGCTTGACAGGACCAGGATGAGGGCGTTTAGTAACCCCGCGAAGACCAGAACATGAATCAGTCTTGCGCTGATTTTTTTGAACAGTTTCATTACACGACAAAATTCGCACTTATCCCAACTATGCGGAGAAAGTAAGCCAACTTGTGGCACACTGAAATCACTGGATTAGTGGTGTATGCAGTTCTGTGATAAAGAACACAGCACCCACATGATTGTTCCAAATTTGAACCCAATCCTCGTGCTCTTGAAACCAGTTATCCAATTAGGCTCCCTACTAAGGGCGGTCATGAGCCGTCGAGATGTGGAATGTCATTAAATATGCATTCCTATTATCTGTGTTGTTTATCAAGTGACTACTACAAACAGGCCACACGTGAATAACCAGTGAAAACATAAGTCTGAGGCCCGGGAGTTTCGAACAATCGTTTTGAAATTCTGTATACCGAACGAACCTATTCTGGTAATCTATGGTTGCTCCCAGGAATGCATACGAAGTAGTCTGTTTGTACCTGAAGAGCTAACAAGTTTCCCGAAAGTTTATACATCATCTATACGTTCTACTTCTGTTTCGGTCAACTCAGTTGGCCACATATGAGTCGCGTCATCACCGGTTCACGTGGTTCTCGGCACCACAGCATAAACACCTGTCGGTCGTTGTTCAGATGAAATAATGATCGACCAAGGGAGCTCACTAAGATCTCCAATCCGAAATAATTTCACTCCAATTAGGGAACAGAACACATATCACCGGTACCCGGCTTTACCTGCAACAAGATTGACTGACTTGTCACTTGCGGAGGAATTCTACAAACAAGAACCCTCTAAATAATTCCACTTAACTACGATATCCTCAGTAGTGCCAAAATTGTACGGTAAAACTCCGCTTCACAAGAGTAACTGGTCAGCAAGGAATTCTCTTCTTTCAGGTATATTTCAGGACCATCAGTGTTTATTCGCTGTAGTTAAATAAGCCATCAAGTCTCCTCTGCCTCAACTCATTAAGGCGCTCCGTGTAAGACTATGATTGATCGAGACTTCTGCGACAAAATAGATTATCATACAAGGCGGAGCATCGACCCAAGAGAACCCTGCATAGCACCTAAATCTGTGAAGTGATAACTTTCAGTGGGTTCTATAAAATCACCCACGTAAAAGGTTACGCCCGTAGCGGCTCATGCACCGACTCACATCATCATGCGTACACTCATTCGTGTCAGATTGCTACCCACACATGCTTTTCGCCACTATCTGCAACAACATTTTCTGATCGACTGTGGCTTGTAAGACCAGTAATTTTGTTCTTGTAATCTGGTACACTCAATGCTACTAAAGTCCGCAGCCTTTAACTCATTGTGTCCTCTTAATTAGGTTCCTCAAAGTTGAATTGAGTTTACCCAAGCTAAGCTAGTGTCTGATTACGTGTGAACTGTTGGAAGGAGATACGTGAACCCGTGAAAATATCATCAGACATCGCCCGAGATTGCAGAATTCTACCATTTTCACAACAAAGTTCGTGGCTTAGTGGATTCGCATGAATGGGGCACGGGGTCAATTTCATTCGGATAGTAGGTTTCGAACTTGAAGATCGTCTATGACATTTTTACTAACCAGTTACCTCTGGTGGGATGTGTCCATAAGGTGAGCTCATGAATTATTGGATCGAATAAAAAATGGCCAGTCAGGGGTAACTATTGACATATGAAAACATAAAGGTGAGTAGCGGATGTGACCAAACTGAGTAAATGAAGAACGGTAGTTATCACGTTTCTTGCCTGTCCATCAGGATGATGCTTGAACGGATCATGCGGAAGATAACGGAAAGAACCAAGACACGATTGCTGTGGACCACATCCAGTAGAAGTGGCACCATGCTCCTAGTCCGGAAATACGTGTACTGGACGGTGAATTCATACTTCACAAATATTCATTTATGCTAAATGATCGACCAATGATCCGGCCATGTCTATCATTGAGAACGTCTGAAGAGTCATGGCGAAAAACAAACGATTACTTGACAGCAAAAATCATGAAAAAAATGGAGAATTTCTGATTTTCTTTCGGACATTAAAGTATGCCAAAACTAATCAGTACATTAATGGACAGCACAGGATTTTTTTGCCAGTGAACTGGTTATTTCCGTGTTCAACTTGTTTCAGTTGTAAAAATGTTTCCTACTCTGGTCGTGGGTCAGACGAAAGTTCCACGAGTTTGCGCGTTCAGCTTCATCTCTCAGATATTTTGGGACCATCTGTTTCTGGATAAACTCATTTCAAGTGTGATTATCCCATCGATGTGTCAGAATATTGGTAGTCCTTGGGGTTCCTACGGTGGCACGAGAGGTTTGTGAGCTAACTGCCAAGCTCGGTGAACAAAACAATGACCATCTGATTAACCACTGATTGGTTATCCTAGTTTGAAAGGGGATGAGATGTGGGCAAAATGACGGGTGATTTTAATTGTCATTCGCATACGATGTGTGCATTTTTATGCGGGTCTATCATATGAGTCATATTCTTACAGCTAGTAAAATAGTCGGCCCGTCCTTTACGAACAAGACTGACACAAATGACCGAGTTAACTCGTTCTGGCATTCCCCGCACACAACATGTATGTTAAATGATACTAACTCGGTAAAAAAAAACAATAGCCGTGATAAAGTTGATGGAGCACCATACAGTACAGTAGTTAGAATATACTGCCTCTTACTTAGTGGAAGTAATGAAATTCCAAAAGCTACTATCTTCAGCGTCTAACGTAGCCCACCGAGATTCCTCTGTAAACAGTTAGTCATGGCACTAGTAGAGAAGTGCATGTCAGCGGTGAAGCCGTTTAATATGTTATTAATTGGCGCCAAAACGAGTATTGATCGGTTGGATATGGTGTATATAAACAGAACTATTAGTGATCTAGTATCGTGCTTTGCCATGCACGCGTCGAGGATGAATCTTGATGAAGTGTAGTTGCCTTCGGGCGTCACAGCAGACCATAAAAATGAAAAATCTTTGAACAATGCTTGGGCACCAAAGAACAGTTGGGTTCACGTCTATCGGAGTTCAAAACTATTCGTGGGTTTCAGTTGACTTACAGTTCACTGTCCACTACTTTATCAGTACAAACACTTCCTCGTTTCTTCAATGCGTCTGGCTCACCTAAAATTTGTATCACTGTTAATTACTATATATGTACTATTGGCGCATTGCTCACAGCTGGTCATCTCATAAAAATATGGTCCAAATGGGCTTAGTCAGCTTATCATTGTGATGTGGCTATTCGACATTCATGGTCAGCACAAACACTATACAGAGTAGTTAGGTTGCACAATATGAGAAAGGTGTTATTTGGCGCATAGTAGAAGCAGCCAGAAGCCGTTTCTACAGACGCCTCAAACGACAGCTGTCTTCGCTATGTTACCCAATCGATCCGCATGTCAGAACTCCCGACTCAGGCGTCCGGATAATTTCCATGCGTCATGGGACTCGTAGACTTGTTTCACTAGTCGCTTGCGTAATTATGGTGACTCTTGTGCATCTAGTGTGCTGGTGAGGTAATGGTGACATGAGCGTATTGTCTGCCAGAAGTCCGGAGTTTGATTTCCGGCACGACATTGCCGATAAGATCTAATAAGTGCAAAATTAGAGTCTGATGCACTAGCGAAAATAAGTGGGGCAGCATAGGAGGGGAACTATGCAAACAGAGTGAATACGCTCCAATTTATGCTAATCCCTTGAGTGATACAGCGTACGCCAGGCACATACCGATGGCGATGTCACTTCTGGCAAAAATTAGTTGTCTGAATATGTTGGGTCATATCGATTTATTCATACGCTGACCTGAGTGGCCACGAGAACCGATTAGTCAGACTTAACCGTTGCCCTCCTAGAATTAGATCAGGTTGATTATCTTGTTTTTGCTCCTGGCACAGAAGTTCTGTCGGATAAAATAAACAGTAACCTAATTAAGTCAGCACAAACAGCTCTATAGTCTATCGTCACCTGATCCGGATTTATAAAAATCTATTGATCACATGTGGGCTGCATTTCGCCACAGTGATTAGAACAATCATCATTAGCCTGTGCAGTCACGAGTGAATATTTCTAGATTCCCGGTTAGCTGACCATGGCTAAAATTCTGTTCAGCTGATGTCGCCATTTCGCCCGAGTTTCTGTGTCAGTCAGTATCGATGTTGTATCCTCATACTTGGTTTTAGCCGCTGACAAAACTTTGAACGCCGATAGAAAGTTTTTGGACGCCTGTGTATTGACCAAAAATCAAGTAAATTTCAACAATCCATTCGTCCAGATCACCTCAAAAACTTCAGAGAAGAATGATTACGGAGCCGATTGACTTCAGTTAGTTTGCGTACCTTCATCGGCTGTTTACATATTCTCAATTTTGAATTTAAGATAAAGTAACCAAAATATGAATCGTGAGCAGCGAATGTCACTTTCAAACGAACAGGGGGGTCACGTGGAAGGGAGTTCCCCAGGGCATTCAAAATTCAATAGGTTTTCCGTTATAGTTAGGCAAGTTCCGGCCTTCTCCAAAAACAAGGACGAATTCCGCTTCACGTGTATGCTAGCTTTTGCGGGGACAGAAGATCGAACTTATTTCACAAAACGACCGATGTGTATTAACGGAACATCCGTAATGAAGTGAAAAACAGTCAGCAGTTAACGGATAGGTGGATGCCTAAATTTAAAAAAAGGCTGCAGAAAAATAAAACGAGTGTACCCAGTTATTCTAGAAAACTGGACGGACTGGATATCTGACAACTCATCAGCCTTTCAATGGAACTTTTTGTTCTTTTTTTGATAAATATTTGGTGACTTTTCGCTTTATATCTAACCTCATTACATATTGAACAACGACGAGAACCGACATACACCACAGTAGATACACAATCACACCAGTGACGCACGAGAAGCAGACTATCTGAACAGAACCTTTTCCAGCAGCGGATGATCACGTGGAGAATGCGGTCGCTTGTGAACCCTTCCGAAATTCCAAAAGTCCTGTCAAACGAAAGGAATGCTGTGTTCCAAATATTCAACTTCTGACACCTAGTCACAGCTGCTCCTTCAACAAATATCACCGTGTTAGTATAAAATATGCAACTGCATTAGATGACGTCTAGTGAGAGACAGAGAGAATACGGAACTGGTCTTATACATGCTCGATGACATTTTCGAAATGTCAAAAACCTCACTAACCTTTCTAACTCAGTAACGAAACGGGTACATGTCTTGTTAATAAGCTTTGGGTTCAAACAAACAACTATCTGGTAAATTCGTACTTTCAAAAGTTTTAAAAAGTCACTCAACTACGACCGTTGCTGCAAAAATAATCTGTCGTTCACAAAACGCCATGCTTACAACATACCTATACGCTGACCGTTCATGTTCAGTTCATGCATTTATGGGAAATGGGACTAAAGTGGTATGATCTGCAGATCTCTGTGGTTTCAGGCATTGATGTAGAGTACGTGCTACGGGGCAACACACATTGAAGAAAAGCCAAAAACCGAGTAGACTCTTTTGATTACCTGGACTACCATTATCGCAAGCCGAGCGGATAAGGCCATGGACCACCGTTTCTAATTCCCATGTGAACCTTCACACTCCCTCCCTCCACCTGGTAATCCGTACATTGTGTCAGACGAAGTAATGTTCGCAGACCTGCAAAACATCACCGTTTTCTTTTTCTCACAAACAAGAGTGGTGACGCTTCCCATAGACCATCGCAAGCTACCAAACGATTATTCTTGTTTTACTCCGAAGACCTTGTGGAATAGTTTTTCGGTAGTTGCAGTTTGAACGCTTTATTAACTCCGGATTTCAAGTACCGTTTACTCCGTAGCCTTAAAACAATTCATAAATATATGCGCCAGTCTTTGGGATACAGTCTCTATCATAATATCCATGCTTTTCCTTCATGGAAAAATGAAAAGCCCACCCGGTATTCTTCGACAATTCAGGTAGTCTGAAATATAAGACGCTGAGTTTTCTAACCAACGTACCTGAAAATATATCGACGCGATAGATATTCCATCTTAAAAGCATTAATCTTTGTGATACCTCAGCTCACACGTTTACATGACAGATCACTCAAGCTGAAAATCAATTGTAAAGTGTCAATGTGTTCGTCACAACTGACAGCTTTTAAGAGCCAATTGAGGCGATGTGACTGCCTGATCACGTGAAAGCCAGTGTGTACAAGGTGATAATGAATACAAATTTGAGGCTTGTAACCATATTTGTCAACGGCTTCAACAGTGGCGTAGATCTGCTAGCGCTCGGTGGCTTTAATGGAAACTGGAAGCCGTTACAACATCCAACTTATCTCCTCTATCAAGCAGATAGCTTCAGACTGAACAGCTGATTGCCCGCTGTTATCTTTTGAGAAGACTTACCGGAATATTTGTATAAGTTCTTCCTTGCTCAGGCGATACATATGTCTCCACTGGAACACGCAGAGGACTGACATGGAACTTTGTGCTTCAAGTGTTGTCTGATGCGGGTGCGATTCTTAACTCGATATCTCTGGAGGTTTTTCAAAAGTTTGAAGAGCCAGAGTCAGGTTGTAGGTGTTTTCGTACCCCTGTGAATTGTACTTTTCCTACTGAGAGGATAACAGCATCGAGGCGATCTTTTCCAAGCGTGAATAGGATGTTTGCAATAGCAAAACAGCCAGCATATAGTAAAGATCTGATCTCACTTCCACCATTAGTTAGGAACCTGAATGGCAGTTCAATCTAACGCGATAATTCCCCCACGTTATCTCTTGACCCAAACCAGTAGTAAAAATGGGACCAAATTGTTGACCAAGTGGCCATCTCCTGTCCCTCAGCTAAGTAGTTGTAAAGCCAACCAATCGGTATAACAATCAGAAAGAGCTAATAAGTAGTGATGAACCAAAAAGTTTATTTACTTATAACTAAAGCCCTAAAGTGAAGAGAAGGGAAAATGGTGAATGAGGCAAGAACCTGGTGCTGCCGTCATTTTTGAAGCAATTGGCATCAATTTCACAAGTTGTTTCGACACGAGGCAGCGCACCCTCCGATGGCGCACTAAATTATGAACACAGGTAAAAAATAGTGTCCATCGCTTACAGAAGAGTTGATGAGAAATTATGCCATGTATGTAAAAATAGGTTGAGAATTGCACCGAGGAAAATTGGTTGTACGATATTCTAAGCTGGGCGCATACGCCGACCAACGAGCAACAGAATGAGACCGTAATATGCTTGCAGCGTCAAACATTTCCCTATTCAACAAAGTACAAGTCCAAGAAAAACTGAGACAACAAAAAAGGCCTGAATAAACACTGTACAAACGTGACCTTTTCGTCAACTTATACTTCACGGACGAACCACGTTAGTCCTGCATACTTTGGACGGATGGTTTACACTACCATTCTGTCTTCGGCTTTGATTACCCTTCAGACTTGTCGGAAAAAAGCCGCTGGAAACGCACTCTTACGTGATACCTGTGACTGAAATCCACAGGAACTAAACTGAATACAGTTGGTGCCCAGGATCCATAAAGTGAAATGCGACAAATGGCGTCGAACAAGTCAAAACGTGTGTAAGGCGCATTATCTATTGAACGCAAACTCAAAAAACTATATATTTGGATAGTTACTGTATGTTTATGTGTGTATGTAGAATTTGTATTCGGATCACCCACATTTGAATGGTCTTCCTTTTGTCCTGAAAAGGTAGTTTGGTGATTTCGCACCAGAAACGTGAAAGTTCTTATGGGAACTCACCAGTATTGAACATGGTTGGATCTGAACCTCAGATAGTTGACACGCGAGGTGAGTGTCATTACTACTTCACCTACGCATGGAGGGCGTCATATTTCATCCATTGTATTCTGGTTAAGCACTAGTAATAGGCAGGTCTCGCATACCAGATGTCTGGGACTTAAAGCCAGGCAAATCCAGTGATATGCACTGCTGACGAGCTCTGTTGAAGCGATAATCCCAGTAATTCCTCTTTGATGTGCGAGAACATGATGGTTGTTTGAACAGGAGAGATGTGTACAAATGCCACGAACTAATTAAACTGCATCTACGGGGTTTCAAGAGACCTGCTTGAGAAGACCTGTAAGGAAAGTGAGTCGATCGACCGGAGTCGACCGATCGGACTGTCCCTCGAGACGCCTGTTACTCTTTCGCATTCATCGCTTGCATCCACTTTTTATGTTTGTGACCATGCTCTTCAAAAACAAATGATAATAATAATAATAATAATCGTTCAGCTGTAGCACCCTTTCGGTGCCCAGCTGCCATGCCATACGAAGGAGGCACGAGGGCTGGGATACTGCCAGGTCGCCGAAGCCTAGACAGGGGGAGTCGAGAGGCAGAGGTCGGATTCGAACCACAGACCTTCCGGTCAGTAAAGTAAATTAGCAACCACTTTGTCCAGCTCAACTGCGAATGATTCACCCGGTAGAATGCGTCCAGTGTGTTTTTGGTAGAGTAGAGATAACACGCTTGTTCCACACGTCTAATTTGCGAATCACAGCAAACGTAGATGTGCTCTACTAAGCTTAACTAGACAGAATCATGATTCGGGAGATGAATGCTCCAACAGAAACCAGTTGAATACAGCTCCCAACAGACTGGTTGATTGCTCGACATGGATCGTGTTCAGTTTCTGCAGTGTCACTCACCGATAGTGAAGATGGCGGAATAGCCATATGTTAGAAACCTCAGTAGCGGGTCTATAGTGACTTCAACATTACCAACAGAATGTGGATCAAGACGATTACGTACTCAGAGCGATGATTTTCGGCCTGTCACCTTTCAACACGAGTTACAGAGTAGCCAGTTTTGAGTAGTTTCCACACCTATAGGGCTGGGTGAATTTCTATGGCACGGACAGTTTATTATACAAAGTATCTGTCTTCTTCATCACTAGCCCGCAGACTAAAACCGTCAAGCGTAATTGAGTACTACTGATCCGATGTTCCTACCAGAGTCGGGCGATATTCTGAAGGCATCAAAAGTCTTCTCTTATATTCAATGAGCACAAACCCAGCAGATCGTTCCTTAAGTAGTGGAGTGGATTTTACTCTTGACACAAAGTGGTGTCGCGCCCGTGTCGTAGGGGTTTGAGGCTAGCTAACGCCTTTCTGAACTTCCAAGAGCGAACCCATTTTTACCAGTTGACAGGAAACCACTTACTTGTTGAGGTATACGTATCTGTATACCGTAGATAAAGAAGCACAGTTCGAAATGTACACCTACTAAGCTTCAAACGTTTGGGATTGAACTGCCACAATCGAAGACAGCTGTAACGTCGACTCATCTGCAAATCGCGGGCTGTCGCGTAAAGTTACGCATCAGGTTTCGGTCTACCCCACCAATAATAATCATAATAATAATAATAGTGATAATAATAATAATAATAATAATGTAAGACACTTATGGTATCTAGCTTCCATATCGCGCAAAGAAAGCATGAAGACTGAGATAGTGTCAGGACGCCCAAACATTGACGGGGGCAGTTGAGGTACCGGGGTTGGGTTCAAACCGCAGAACTTACGGTCAATAAGCTCGCGCCTCAAGCATCGAGTCACCACAGTCGCCTCAGATTTTGCGAGTTCGAAGTGCACGCCAACTAAGACGCCAAATTAGATGTTACTCAAATCATTTGAGTAACATTTGATTGGATTAGAGCAATGTAGTCCGCGCGTTCGACGTCCTTGAGCGGACACCCCGGGAAGTTGCTCCTCAGGATTTGGAAAGCACAGGACTATGCGAACAGGGTACAAACGATCAAATTAAACAGAAATCACTGGAAAGGACAAACACATTTAGATGTGATTCCTTGAGCGACAGCTTCAATTGACCCGTAGCGACCCCTAAGAATGGCGACATCACCGTTATCGAAGATATAAAATCAGTATTCAACACATGATTCGCTGCCGTTCGACCAAGATTTATTTTGAAATCCTCATTGTGAAGAATGAGTGGACGATGGAGGGAGTTGGTGCTACCACTTCCAGACTCTCATCCAAGTAATATGAATAGAAACTAACAAGAACGCCATAGACATCTATTAGCAGCCACATCTCGCCGCGTATCCAACCAGACGCGATCCCGATCCTGGAAAGCGAGAAACACCGACATCACCAGACCGTTTCGTAAGCTTTTTCATACCCCTCTGTCAGGTCAAGGATTAGCCACCTCTCTGCTTCCGCCACTCTGAACTGAGCACGAAAATGGTTCTGCGTACGCGATACATGGCCTAACCAAATCAGCTTCTGGTGCTGGACACATCCTTCAATTAAATTCTTCGTTGCACAACCGAAAACTCGCTTTCTAATTGCCATTCTCTCAGTTGCTAAGTGTTTTGTACGCACTTTAAGCGGCCCTGGAAAAGCGCCTTCTGATGAGTGGGTAGTCAGAATCAACAGATGTGCTCCAAAATGAGCTTTAACCCGTTATTGATCCGCGCCATCGGTAGTTCATGGCAATGTGACCGATTTAAGTTCGTGGCCGGCACAGCGTTGGAGGACACCATATGGCCAGACGACTTCGGCTATTTCGGAAGATAGTACTGCATAAAAACAGCCTGCGGTCAGCACACAGCTGAAACAATCGTTCACCGTTGCCAGCACGTACCAAGTCCAATCCATGTCGCCCAACTAACTGATGTGCCGAGCCTGCCTACTTGTGAATCCAGATCTCTGACAACCACAACGATATGAGATTTTAGCTGGCCGCAACAGGTCGTTTCGGGTCTTTGATGGTGTCAGAGTCACACTCGGTTAGGGCGTGAAATCGTTCAGTTGTATCGCCCTTTCGGTGCCTAGCTGTCATGCCACCAGAAGGAAGCATGAAAGAGGGGATACTGTCACGTCGCCCAAGCCTAGATAGGGGACGTCGAGAAGCAGAGGTCGGGTTCGAACCAGATTCGCGCTCTAACAACTTGAGCCATATAACTTAAGCGGACACTTCATACAGACATCGATCAATTTCCCGCTTGAGACTCCTTCATAAAGGTTTCCAGACGAACCTCACATAGGCGACTATCAATGGTTACCCAGTCAAGCAAGGATCCTTCCAGCTGGCGACTTAGGACAATACCAACCCTTGCATATCCTGCCCTGGATCACCAGGTGTAGCCAGAGGCGAGTTGAGAATGATGGGATGGTTAGGTCAACCGGTGTTTGCATCCTAAGCCTTTTTTATACACAGCTGTTCGAAATTAAAAGCGACCAAAAAGACGGGGTGTCGATGCTTGAAGGTTGATTTTGAGCTTTCTGAGAATGTCAGCACCGGATAACGCGCATATGTTGCTTGCAAAACAAACGCAGAATGAACAGAGTCGCCAGTCCTTATTGCTGAGCCTACAAGGAGTGTTATTAAAAAGGTGGTAGAAGGGGAAATGAGAAGTATGCGAAAGAGGAAGGGAGGCGTCAACAGTAGCCTGTTTTCGCTTACCCGCCCTGCTGTACGCAGGAAGTAAGGCAACCCGGTTGAAGACACCACACGACGACCGATGTCGCATAAGCTCATTTGTAAGTGTGCAACTCATGGTATTTCATAGCACCCGTCACTAGCGTTGAGATGAATGTAACGCAACAGTAACAAACACGTAATTCCGAAAGTTTCATCTATCGAGAAAAACAGCAATAGACACCTGGAAAAGAACTCGAAACTAAAAATGAGAAAGGCTGTACAACGTTACCATGCATGTTGCATAAACAACGGACGATAAGTAAATAAACGAATGATCCCAAATAGTCAATTTGGAAACAGTGAACCGGGCAACGGGGGAACTTGTCTGATGAGGATAAGATTGTGGGTCTGTGGACCATAGATGAGTATACCACTAAGTCGTCGGGAAAAACTGGCGCTGAACAGCAGCTAGGTAGGCCTGAACCTGTGAGACGGGACTGAGAAGTTGGGGTTGTACTGTTGACAAAGCCTGTTGTTGCTTCTGCAATAAGATGGAGAGAGCAGCCTGTTGCTGTTGTTGCTGCTGTATGGCGGCAGCTGCCATTAGCTGTTGCTGAAGAGAGGAAGAGGGATTTGCGGTAGTTGATGAAACTAGATCCATCCAGGAACCTGTATTCCATGGTGCATTGCATTGCGAAGCGTTGGAAAGAAGAAGGGGGTTCAAATGAGATGGACTGTTAACCAAATGTGTCGCTGGTAGAGAATGATTGCTCATAGTATCAGCTGATAGGGAAGCTATTGCTGCTAGGAGTTGTTGTTGTTGTTGTTGTTGCTGCTGCTGCTGCTGCTGAACTTGAGCCAAACGCGCAGTGGCAATCAGCTGATTTAAAGCGATCGTTTGGTTAGTGCTCCCGGGTACTGAAAAGGACGTGATCTGAGTAACCTGGGCTGGCGTTGCCGATCCCGCCTCACTGTTAGGTGCAGAGCACCGGTCAGAGTAAGGAACAACAGATGGTAAAACTGATAAACTACTGGAAGAAAGTGATGAGTGAAGAAGACCTGTTGTGACTGTTTCGGTGTTAACCTTCGCAACAGTATCAATGTTTCGTTGACCCAATGTGCTGGGAGACGAGAATCCCGTATGTTCGTAAGAAGTAGAAGTTCCATTGACTATGGGTTTTGGGGAAGAAGACAAGCAGTCTGCCGCTGAATTTTCCGAATTGGTTGGGCGATCTTCTGTTATCACATTTGCATTAAGCACACATGGTGCCATCACAGTTGGTATTATTGAAGCTTCTGATGAGTCAGTCTTGGTAATGGCGGGTGAAGAGCTGTGGATAGTGTTTAATTCACAATTTTCAGTTTTTTTGGAAGAAAGTTCCGTAGAAGACGGCAGTGGATCTATTGAGCCTGAAGTAGGCGCATCTGCCTCTGGAAAAGAACCGGGAAGCAATTCAGGTGGCAACTGGTCGTGTTCAACCGGCTGAACGTGAGAATCTGCCTTTGTAGCCGACTTATCCTGTTCCTCCTGAACTGCAGATGACAATACACGTCGCCGCTTGGTCAAACAAAAATCCTCTTCTATGGAGCGATTTGGATTGAAAGAAATTCGGCAGGCAGAACCTAGTAATGGAAGTCAGAGACAAGTATGTTCTGATAATGAGTCGCTGCAGGCTAGTGAGGACTGGAGATGACGGATTTTAGTGTGCGCAAACACATCACCCTCCTAAGTAAAAGACCATCACGCATGTCCACTAACTCATCAAAACCTAGAAGAAGATTGGGAACTCTATAACTGAAAGTAGGTGCCTCCGTTACAAATACGAAGAACGGAACAAATAGTGATCTTGACATAATCGCATTGTTTAATTCCTCCGAAAATAATCTGACAGATTAGTTAAATGTGGTCACTGTAAACAATGAGGCAGAAAATTATCAAATGCAAGGAGAATCATATATAGCTAAACACGTCAAATTGAAGTAGACACCAGAAAGTGACGCTTCGCTATCTTGCCGTCCATTTCACATCACACATTTCCGAATGAAAACCTAAACTTCACAGCAGTGAAGCACAATCAGAACCATTCTACAGGATAACGAGGCACGAAAACCCAAAAGTAAGGCTTCCTCGTTCTGCGAAAACCCGTGAAAACCTGCGTTGCTACAGA
Organism: Opisthorchis viverrini; assembly: GCF_000715545.1. Classification (NCBI taxonomy): domain Eukaryota; kingdom Metazoa; phylum Platyhelminthes; class Trematoda; order Opisthorchiida; family Opisthorchiidae; genus Opisthorchis; species Opisthorchis viverrini. The sequence continues at coordinate 1,551,913 of NW_008751693.1, forward strand.
TGACATCAACGTCGAACGGTTACCGCTTATCGTAGCCTGGTTCCATAAGGCTGCAATCATCCACCGCTTTCAGAGTTTGCCAATTATGAAGAGATGAAAAAATCCTCGAAAAAGGTTAACACTGACCTGCAAGTTTCACTCCGGATTGGTCTGATATGGTTGAAGATTGATTGTACGGAGAACATGTGGCCGTTTCTGTCGTTTGCGCAGGACTGGTGGAAGGATTGATGGATTGGTTAGATGATAGGACCTGAGTGAAAGCAGGAAAACTATCTGTAGGGATTGGAGCGTCTGCAATTGGTTCGAAGACGAAACTGGTAGCCAAATCGTCATACCGATCCGAGTTGTCCAAACCAGGATATTTCGCTCGAAGGTACATGATCACCTCCTCACGTTTTCGAAGATGGGACCCTTCTGGTCTAGAAAGGTTTAGACAGGGAAATGCATACAATGTAAATTAATATCACAGTCGGCATCACGCATCAACATCACACAGTGAAAAGACCTGAGAAAGCCAGGTTGGACACGAGAACTTAAGTGTCAAAACTAGGAATCGGTCGTTCCAACGACCGGGCCTTGCTGGTGAATAAAAAGTTGAAACCCACCTATGAGAAGCGGACGTGAAACGAGGAGTGTAGTGCAGAAAATTAGTGTCTATTTTGAAAGGTTAGTACTAGACAATGCGATAAGAAAAACTTTGATGGGTAGATTTAGTCACCAGGTCCAGAAGTAAGGGTTCCGCTCACCCTAGCATCTAAAAGAACCTAGAACTTCGAAGACCCCAAAGCGTTGGCTGATGTCTTTGGCGTCAGCCAGCGCTTTGTGCATTTTTGCAATCCAGGTAAATAATAACTGTTAGCCACCAGTTGTTTAAGCAGCCCAAAAATTACGACGCACGGAAAACCGGTAATAGAGTAGCGAATGTTACCAAAAGTCAGGTGCTTTAAGCTGGAACTCGATTAGTAAATGACGTGAATGGATTGCCGATGGTCGCCTACAAGTAAGAAACTTACGAAATATACTCCACAGTCCCGGGCTTCCGATCAAGAATGCGTGACCACCCCGCTCGCCNACCAGGTCCAGAAGTAAGGGTTCCGCTCACCCTAGCATCTAAAAGAACCTAGAACTTCGAAGACCCCAAAGCGTTGGCTGATGTCTTTGGCGTCAGCCAGCGCTTTGTGCATTTTTGCAATCCAGGTAAATAATAACTGTTAGCCACCAGTTGTTTAAGCAGCCCAAAAATTACGACGCACGGAAAACCGGTAATAGAGTAGCGAATGTTACCAAAAGTCAGGTGCTTTAAGCTGGAACTCGATTAGTAAATGACGTGAATGGATTGCCGATGGTCGCCTACAAGTAAGAAACTTACGAAATATACTCCACAGTCCCGGTCTTCCGATCAAGAATGCGTGACCATCCCGCTCGCCTTTCGCTATCGCCAGACGTGGTAACACCCGACTGAAGGGTAGAGGTGCTCGTTTTCCCTTCTACACAGTTTGCTGACACAGGAACTGTGGTAGACGGCGGCGCAGATTCAAAGACTCCTAGCCGACTGGTAACCGAAGACGTCTGGATACGGGATCGTTTTGAATGCCTGGGGCGAACAGTCGACGTCACTGAGAGAAAATTTTCAGCAGCTTTGGAGACAGGTTGATGATTGACCAAAGCAGCAGCATGAGCCGCAGCCGCGTAAGATGCAACGATGCGGTCAGGTGGACTCTGTTCGCTGCTTTTCAAGGCATCAGAACCGCTTTGAGAACCGTCACCATCAGAGTTAGTCGTCTTTCCCGAAAAACAGAAATAGATGAACAAACAAAGCGTATCAACAACCGAGTCGTCTTCAGGTAATGGAATTAAACGGACAAAGTAGGCGAGCAAAGCACGGAGCGCGAGGATACCAGCATCGATTGGCGCAGAAAAACAATTAGTAACAGAGTCACCACAAAAGTGTACGTGTGCAGATGCAAGTGCCACAAACAATAAAGGACACATACACGGATAAGGACAGCAGCAAACCGCATGACAAGCACCTATCACGAACCAGCTGAGTGGTACTCAGGATCGATGAAAAGATGAGTAATCAACCGTTCACATGAATAGATCCAAATTAAATATGGTGAGTGCTAGGGCAGTTTCGTTACCGAAAAGCCAGCGTACCAGGATTGGTCGGATTGTGATTCAGCCGAGGGACTAAAAGCGATAGGAAAACAGAGATAAAGCACCAAGACAATATAGAAATCAAAAGGCAACTCCAGGCGCTTAACCAGTGGGATCACACGGAAAGCGAAAACGGAAGGAGTTCTCAATGCACGATACCACTTAACGGCGGGCTGAAATGGAAACTCACTTCCCAACATGCGTGGTAACACAAATAAGTGAGAACTATGTTACAACTTACCTTCAGTCCCAGTCTGTCAGGAATCATGCAAATCCTATGAGAGCTTGGCGAAAGATATGATGCATCCTAGTATGTATGTCCATTCAGTGAAACTGACACGCAAACAAAACTTGTTTCACTGGATTTTCATACAGAAGGAGCGATTTAAGAGATGTCCAAAGAGAGATACTTCTGAAAAAAATGAGGTTGCTTTCAAGGATTATAAATGTGAGAACCCCACCGAGATCGGTAAGTAAACCAGGCACAGCAAAACGCGAATGTAAAACCGAAAAAATCCAAACAAGAAGCGAGGCGTGTAGCGGATTCACTAAACGTGAGTTGGGACGCGAAAAAACAGGACATTCGAAGACGTACTAACACCAAACCATCATGATGAATAAGGAATTCGGTATAGCAACGCGTACCGCACAATCAGCTCAGCCTAAGTGGTCGGCTTAGATACCAATACAATTACCATCAATGAATTTTACAAGTTCGCCCAACCCCCAAACTGAAACTACCAGTGCAATAAGGAGGTACTAATTTCAGGGTGATCAGTGATGCTGGATCTTGACAAGGAGGTGGAGTAAGTAAGGATTGTGCGGTTATCGGACTTCGCCTCACAAACCACGATAGAGTCAGTTGACCCAGGTAGATGATGTTCCGCGCGAATAAGATTTGCCTATACAGTAGTCCGTCTAACTGCTATAATTATCCTCCGAAGCACAGTCGTATGGCAGTGTGCGACAACAGCAGGCTGCGTAACCGAATTCTAACGGCTCCGACAGTCAATAGCAAACAGGATATCACACTTCGTGATCGATGTAGCGACAACCGGGAGATCACCTGGAAGGCATTTCCTTCCATTGGAGGAATCAACTCGACCGAATGTGTGTTGTGATATCGCTTGGGTTATGATTCTTCGTTCTATGGTGAGTGAGATAGGGATGTGCTTATGAACTTTATCCGACAAGTGCATCATCGTGAGATGAACACATGAAGGTTGATACGAATGAATATACGGAGCTAGCTGTGGCTACCGACAGACTGTCCTTCGGTTGGAACCTGGTGACAGGGGCAGAAATGAAACTCACGTACAGTTTCATAGAAGTGTTACCAGTGTTATGTGTTGGCTCGAAAACGTTGCACTGCCTCTTTTAGGCGGAACTCCACACCAATACCGCTTTACCGCTGGCAGTTGGGCGCTGCTACGGCCGAGAAGCCTGTCCCGCACAAAAATGGTCAAAAGTTCGGGCCGCTTTCCGGTCCTTCGGTTTGAGGCTAGCATTCCAAAATGGAGGTAGCAGGTGGGCAACTTAATTGCTGTCCGAAGTAGTGTCCAACAGTTCAAGGGTTCTCCTTTGCCAGATACCAGTGACCCATTTTGATCTCTGATACTTTTGCTGACAAGATACTACGGAGGACCAGTCGAACGAATCAACTGAAACAGCCTGCGGAGGTTTCCAGCATTTTCCGCATCTTCTCTTTCTTCGTCTTTTCTGGTCCACCAAGATTCTCGGTCTGCATGGACAGCCGGTTTCACTCAGCGTCGGGTGACGCGTCCAGTTGAGTTGTGGTTGAGACCAGGATGGGTCTGTCGGCAGATCTCCAACAAATCCACGGTCCTATCAGAGATCTTATGTTTGGATAAGGTTTTCTGGAAAAAAGGGTCGTTCAGCTGTAGCGCCCTTTCAGTGCCTAACTGCCATGCCACCAGAATAAAGCACAAGGGCTGGGATACTGTCAGGTTGCTAAAGCATACACAGGAGAAGTCGAGAGGTAGAGGTCGGATTCGAACCACAGACCTTCCAGTCAGTAAATTCGCGCTCTTACTTTTGAGCCATCTCGCCCTCAAGTTCTCTGGGTTGTACTAAAAATAGAATTTCCCGGCTTGAGTAACACCGTGGACATCTGTTGCCAGTGGTTGTTAATATCCAACATCAGACCAGTTGATGGGCGTTCAAAGAGCCGCTTCTGACAGGTTCTTTTGATTTCTGGGTCCACGACATTCTCAGTGGCTAAGCAGAGTGCGCGCGTTTCGTGTAGACTTGAAAAGCGCAATCAAAAGCAGTAACTGACAAGTACGTGGTCGGAGTCTACGCAAGAATTCCAAAAGCATCAGGTAGTGACCTGATGCCTCGCCCCTGGAAACTGATTAGTGGCTGGTACGCTGGTTGCCACAGCGTTGTCAAGTGATTTCCGAAACGCCGGAAATCGGTACTACAAAGGAATGGTCTGTGATCGGCATACATCCAAAGCAGGCGCTCCCCGTTGTCCGTCCTTCTCTTATCCAACCCAAGACGACCACCCAACTGGGCCTTGAGGGAACTTATTCTACCTACTCGAGTGTTCATGTCGCCAGCAACTTAGACGATGTGTGAGGTTTAGTGGGCTGTAAAAGGGCACCTAGAGCATCGTAGAAACCGTCGTTTGCAGATTCAGAGCTACAGTCTGTCGGAGCGTAAGCAGATGCCAGTAACATGGGGCGAGAGACCTCAATTTCTCGGTATTCTTTAACAGACAAACCGTGGTAAGGCAAATATCTACGGGTATCCAATCAAGTAAAGGCACTTCCGCTCAATTACCCAATACGTATTCAGCTGCAACGGCCACTACAACACGAGATGTGTGCAGATGGGGCAGTCAGCTCAACTATGGTACTTGTGTACCGTATCCTCATTCCTCATATACATCATATATTAATGCAGAGGGAATCCAGCGCACGAGCAAGAGCTGCTTGTTATCCTGCTTGTTTCAGTGTGCGAACATTAAAGGCAGCTAAACAAGCTGGCTTCCGATATTTGAAAACAGAAGAGCTGCTGTTATCCTGCTTGTTTCAGTGTGCGAACATTAAAGGCAGCTAAACAAGCTGGCTTCCGATATTTGAAAACAGACTGTGAAGTGTTCGGATTGTTTCTCAGGTCGGACACAGAAGCTCCAGCTCAGTGTGATATATTACGGACAAGGCGGTCAGTCCTGGTACTTGTACCTGAGGAGGGAATATTCAAATTAGAGTGGGGTGAAGTAGAAGAGGGGATATGTCAATCTGTGAGAATGGATGCGTCAGGGGCAGGCAGAGAATTTTCAAGTAATGTGCCAACAAAAAAGCTGAAGAGTTGTGAGAGAATGGAGACTTGTATTACACCACAGGACGTGGTGGACTCGTCCACTGACACAAGAGATCGCATATAAATTGAGATATAAATTAAGAAAAGACACCTCTGATCGCCCAGGTTTCTGACGATCGTCAGAGTTAGAAGTAGCATATATACCAAAAGACTAACGTGTGCCGTCCAAAAGAGCGGGGCTTTTCAAGTATTCGTCCTAAGGTGAAGATATGATTGATGCTTCCTCGGCAGTGGCGAAACTCGGCTTGTTTGTCTCCCCAATAATTGATCACCCCGCGCAAAACAACGCCAGAGAGCATCTTACATATGAAAGTTGCCGGGCTGATACCACGATGATTCTCGCCTGACATTCTTGCGCCCTGATTGAAGACCGAGGTCGCATTGCACTGGTGTTGTTTTCGTTCAAAATTTCCTGTAGTATGGTCATCAAACTACCCACGAAGTTTTTACCGCCTTTGAATTTTGCAGGACGGGCACCCCGTCGCGTTGGAGGGATGATATCTCACGTTATTTACAGTGGGCTCATTAGATTCTTCTAAAGATTATTTTGAAGGAGGCCAAGTGAAGTGCGCCTTAAAGTAAGTAAGTTTAGCTGTAGCACCCTTTTGGTGCCCATCTGCCGTGCCACTCGAAGGAATTACGAGGGCCGAGAAACTACCAGCTTGCCCAAGCACAGACAGGAGCACTAGGCAGGCAGAGATCGCGTCTTAACCAGTGAGCCACCTCGAGCTTGCTAAAGTGTTCGGTCCATCGCTCAAGATGAAATTTTGTGTGTGAATTGCTGTCAGATCTTGTTCACAGATACCTTCGCCAACATTTTCCTTCCTCTAGACAGTTGCCCGAGTCAGCTAAACAGGACGAGGCTGTTGCCTGCAGCGAAAGCCTCCTCCATCTCCCGGGCCTTCGCAATCCACCAATGTTCCGTCAGCCTTCAGGCTGACAGGCCTTCAGGTTATCCGGCGTTTGAAGGTTCTGTGAGCGTAGTCATAGTCATAGTCATCGGTGACTGGTAGGGCTATTTGGCAGTGATCAGGTCTGTTAATCTGGATGACACCCAGTGTTCAATTAGTCGAGTCGGGTAGCTTAGAAAGACCGTCCTGAAGACTAGCAGCATAGCTACTTTCACTTTTTGCCATTCAAACCACAACCGTCAGCAGTACAGTCAGATTAGCTCGATGGTATCGAAGCTGATGACCAAGTTGCTTTGCTTAGGCACGCCTAATGCTGACAGAAGGCGAACTGTCATGGTCGGAGTACATTTACGTAGCTCAGAAGGAAAGGGTATCTTAAATTGAGGCTCTCCAGAGGTAAATGACAACCAAACGATCAAACAGCCCATGTCTGGATTAGAGTCAGTGGCCTCCAACCGAATTGATGTGAGCGCTTGTGCTGGAAGTTCGTACTGCCAAGAACAGATGACATCTAGCACAAAACTGAAGTCGCTCTCCATTATCCATACACTAAGCAGCGACTTCGATACTATCACCTAAGTGCGTTCCTTCCGGGTTTATTCTTCCAGCTTGAGCATTCATATCAATGATAGAATTGTTTTCGCTCACCGAAGCGGTTGAAACTCCCACACCATACATACCACGAGCCATTGCGTCAGGATCACCCGACACCGAAGAGTGGAATGTGGAACATTTGAGCTCATCCCAAGTGGCTTGAGGTTCACGATAGAAGTGACGCCTTGTATACGAATTTCAGAGACGTAACATACATCAACCAAAATGGAAAGCAAGGCCTCAGCAGGCTTCACCCTGTTTCCCAATTTGACAGATCAGTGTTCAACACGGATGGTTCGCTGCCGCAATTTCGGGCGTCAAAGGTTGAAACGTGGATCAGATCTCTGCAGTTCAGGGAGGGTATAGTCTGGTTTATTTTGCTAGGCGATAGTACACAGGACAGTGGTTAGGGGACTAAAAGACGGGTTGACCGCAATGCAATATACGATTAGTGGGAGGTGTAAGGGCCGGTGAACGAAAAGCCGCAGATGCAGATGACACCCCGGTTGACCAGGTCGAAGAAGTGATTTTGGTTGAGATACCCCACTTTGAGTCTTTGACTGAAAAGTCTGACCCGCATTGCAGTGGAAGGGTGTAGCATTTTGCTCCAGGATCCATTCCCTATCCCCTGGCTCAAAAGTCTAGACCTCGAAGCGACGGTTATGGTTTTCTTGAGGGATTCTTGACGGAGCCAATGACTTTATAGTTTGACCCACCTGACTGCAGGGAGCTGGAATGGCCAAAGGGCGCAGGAAGTGACGCATAGTCGTCTGACTTGTAATGCGGCTGCACGCAGTGGATGCCTTTTGAGCAGCAGCACACTATTCGGAAAGTATTTTGACTGTATTGAACAGCGCACCGGCAGTCACAATCAACTGCTGGGTGATTGACGTGCGGTGTTTAGGACCAACCTTTGGTAGCCCGTCCTTCGCGGAGGAAAGAAGTATTCTTACCCTTATAAGTATAGGCACACTGTTTGCCTACAGGAAACACCTTATCACTCTCACACCCATCCCACAGGGCAGCACAACTTTACTATCAAACCGCCTCGTAATAAGATTACTCACAGAACGGGGTCTGGCTGCTCCTATTTGGTCTTCGTGACACGGGTGAACCCTTAGAAACTGAGTTCCAGCCAGTGTATCTCACAAGATCCATTTATTATAGGAGTCAGAAACCCGACTGCCGCGCGCCGAGGAAGTCCATGTTTGACCACTGAATTCTTCGGAATACTGCCCGAATTTGGTGGGAACACCGGATAGGTAACGTTGAAGGACGTCTAATGGTTTTAGATGAACTGATCAGACTCTATAGGTTACGCTGGATTGACCACACGTTCCGGATTGCAGTTGAGCCCTTTTCCCACAATCACGCGGAGTGGAAAGAAGGGCAAGGGGGTGTCGAACAGTGACTCGGTAGCTAGGTATCAAAACGATTACCAGAAAACTTAGCTGCGCTGGTCATTGCCATCTCTCTGGATGGAGGCATATCACATCGACGGTTGGAGACATTGTCAGACATGGCAGAGTCGCGCCCTCAGTGCCACTCGTGCATCCAACCGGTTACCTAAGATCGACAGCTCCCCTCCAATTCTCCCTAATGAAAAGTCCACTGACAACAATGTTTTTACACGTCAATTACATTAGAAACCAACTTCCATGCGTAGCTATCTACCCAACCTCCCCAAATCATCGGCGAACGAAACTGTGGCAGCTATGACCACTGTACGACAAGCGGTTGTTACAGCTGATGATGATGATGATGACGATGCAGGGCCTTATTCAAATAAAATGAAAGTCATACGGCTGTGAATCACGGGCGTTCCTCATTGTTGCTGTCAATTGTACTGCTGATTGAGCTACAGTTTGATCCGGAAATAGTTGCGTGTTCGTACAGTTACTGCATCTTTCATACTAGCAGTCCCGATGTCAAGTTTAAATCTTGAAATCCTGGACAATAATCTCTCTGCTAAAGACAATGAACGATCCGAATTACGATGTATAACACAAGAAAACCTTCTGGATGCCAAGAAAGCTGTATTCTGCTAGTTCCGTTGGAAAAGATGCCTACGCACTTTTGAAAGACATTGTGTACCATAATTCACCGACTACTATAGAGCGGGTGAAACTCAGCAAATTAAGCCTGAAGCTCCAGAGACAGCCAAAAGTGTTAAATTCCATTGACTTGTCTCAAGTTAGACTGCTGAGTCCGATCTTCTCGGATGCCTGGCTGGTCAAACTTTCGAGTCAGTGGCTAAAAACAGGCTCCCCGAAAAATCCTTCCTCCTCCGAGCATAGTGTGGGTCAGATTTTTTGAAAGATTCAAGATGAGGTCGCTCAATCAACCCCTCATTCTCGGGTTGGACAACTGGGAAGTATCGTTCGCCTTGCTAACTGCTATCCCTTCCCACCATACAAGCATATCACTGGATTATTTGACTGTCAGCAGAAAGCACGTCAGCCTATCATATTCGGACCGGGATGTACAAGACGCAGGAGCACCATCGCAGCCGTTGAAACTGGCGTCGGAAACAGTTGAACGTTCGGCGGCTTGGTTTCTATCTATTGCACAATGAAGGGGTAGGAGTACACCTACGATCAGAGAAGCTTGTCTGTCTACTAACAAGCACAGCGTTCCGCTCTACGGAGCGCCAGTGGATACCGTTCAAAGGTAGTGCGGACTCTCAGAGGATATATGACGACCAAACCGGCAACCACCACAGCGACCACATAGCAGGCGCATTGTGATCCGCTGTGATGTGCTAAGATATGCCTTAAAGACTTCCCTTATCGCATATACCAAATCAAAGTGAGCCATGGCTAGTTAGGAGGCGCCGTGTAAATTTGGACTGTGTTCGGCCTCTCAATGATAAACATTCCAAGTCCATTCGAGGCGGTAGCATCTGAGTTAACTGGGTTGTTCTCGTTTGGGTCAGCAAAGGCTTGCCGCCATTCTCTGGATATCCCGCAGTGCTAACCAGTAAAGATTCAAGGATAGATTTTGTGACCACCACTGTAAAAGTTAGTCTAGCTGGACATTTCAACGTCCTGTGAGTCTTATGTGCATCTGCGGTTGAGGCAGCAACTAGTAATAGGTCGGTGGTTCGGAATAAATCCTGAGTTTTCGACTGATTCTGCCTTTACTTGGGTAAGCTGACGATACTTTGTCCCCTAAGAACTGATCCTGCGAGGCGGTTCATCAGCCTATCTGCCTTTCAAATCGAGAACCGGATGCAAGATTAGTGCATGATAATACCACGACTGTAAACAGCATTACGTTGTTCCATCATGCCTTACTAGAGGATCAATACTCCGCCCATTCAACCCACTTGTTATGGAATATCAATGCTCAGGGATCCACAATGCAACTGCGCGCACGCCCCTACTCGGAACGTAGGCTACCAAGAACCGCACTATTCATATTTTCATGTACTATTTGGATGAAAACTGCCACAAACCATACGCCATGGGTTATACATTGAAAAGCGTTACACCCAATGCAGCACAACAAATGAAAAGGACAGCTCTGTGGCACAGACAACCGCAAACTGGGATGGGCATGTTGGCACGCTTACTTTTGCATTCAAAGAAACAGGGTAGAAAGGTTTAGACCACAGCAATGACAAAGCTGCCAGAACAAAACAACAAATAATCACCCGAACTTACAGCATTCTTGTAGATCACTGGAGCACGGACGATTGTGTGAGAATCTACACTTTTAGACGGATCCTCGGTTGAGTTACCGGGTAACGGAGCAGCGTTTAATGCAGGATAGAGCAACAGTGGGGCAACACCGGTAGCAGAATTTACAGGGGTTGGTTGTAGAGGCCCACCTAAAATTCCGACATTCCCGACAGTGGCAGAGCAACCCAACTGCGGAGAGCACAGGAGCGAAGTAAAAACATTGGCGCCGAGAACACGAAGAGAGTCTTGAAGAAGTGCATGCTGTAAAAGTTGGGTTGAAGACAGTGGCTGCTGTACCCCACTGGTCCCCTGCAAGAGGGCTGAATGAAGTATGGATGGATGCAGTGGAATGGCCGTTGGGTCCCCTGACAAGGAGAGAAATGGAAAGTATCCGGGAATCATCCGAACAATGGATACGCTTCAAAACAGCAGACAGAAACGCCCGGTAAAGGTGAGGCGACCGCGAAGCTCAGAGTGAAGTGTCCAGCAGTTCAGCTAACGCAAAGCCAAGTCTCGCGTTCTCATTGGTTTCAGTGACTCGTAGGATGCGACCCCCGAACCGTTACAGAGAAAACTCATGTATAAATCAGATCCCTATTTTATGACTCCTTCGGACACAAAACCATCCAATTTCGTAGTAACTTAATTAACAGTTCAGCCGGTCGAGCAGCGCAGGACAACCCGGCACGTCAAAATGAGCGCCTTGTGGGAAAGCACGAAAACGATAAATTCAACAAATAAAATCCGGACTCCTGGTGTTTCAAGACAAGCGATGGTCAGCACCAGGCATCTTTAAAGCATGTGCAGCGCCTTTTGTCCAGTCGAAAATAGATAGGGGAACAACATGGGGAATGGCGGACTCCCATAACCCAGCCCCGGAGTTCAGTATCCGCACAATGAATCGAAATTTCGGAAGTTGTGGCTTGTCCGTAATGGACCAAAGTAATCAAGTAATTGGGTTCAGAGTAGCAGTTCAAACTTAGGAGTCTTGTTTTGGCATTCAAGAGCCCCAGCGATGCTAGAAAATTAGTCCACCAGACTACTCCGCTAGAGGTATGATTGCTCCAGTCTATGATGAAATTTGGTGGGCTGCAAAAATATGAATGTAGATTAGAATAGTTGTCGATTTGAGCACGTATGCAACAAAATGCAACATTTTGGTACAGAATGTTTTACTCTTCTCTTGAAGATTTTGCAGCTGAGAGCATTGGGCGGTTAATGGTTTACGACGCAACCCGGCAAAATGTCTCAGATAAACTCGCTAAAGCCTACAAGTTGTTTGACAACATACCCAAAATGTCTCCAGCTGTCAAGAGCGTCATGGGACCGCATACGCGCCCGTGACCGCAATTGCAGTGCTGACACAGGGATAGACACTTACTAACTTGATGTCTTCCGTTGTCGCCCACCGCCATTGCGATGATTGAGAGAAATGATCTGTTGAAGATGTGCGGCCAGAACTAAGCAGCAGTAGCCGACAGAAAAACAGTCAGAGATCACAAGCTCATTTTGCGCCTCGAAGAATGCCGTACATCCCGTGCAGTGTAAGGTCATTTAGCAGATTTTTTATCGACAATGTGCGTTCTGGTTTATATTCTGTCTATGTACCTCTCTGCGACAAATCAGCCCCCAGTGATGACTCTCGGGAACATGCAAAGCCTCACTACGCGTTGTTAGTTCATTCATGTTGTAATGGGGTAGTGTTCAATACAGCTGAATGCCCATTCGCTTGCGCGCATGTGACGTTCTTGTAATACCGCGTTTCAGCCGCAATTGCCAAGGGATCTCTAGAAATTACACTTCACACCAATCGGTGGCTTTCTTTAGACAGTTTCACTGATTTGACGGTCTTGTCGGTTTACGTTATTGCTCGCCCCTGACGGCAATTTCTTGCAAGACTTCTCTGTCGCATCAAGGGGAGGTTGAATTTCGCCTCTATCACTAGCCAAACTTTTGACGCACTTCCAAGTAAAGCACTAGCCGCCCACTGCACCCCGGGGCATTGATTTTGCTGATGGCATGTGCCTCGGAAGTGGCCTTATGCGGTATCCTGAAACAACGTGGAGAGGAACGGCCTTACCCCTCTGGACTTCACATCAAACGCTTGCAGCCAGTCGAAGGATGCTGCGCTACTTTCGGTCATTAGATGCTTGTCATCTAATAGGTGATGCGGCATTTTAAAAGCGGACTGGAAGACAGAGTGTTTGTTGGGCCCACTGGTGATATATTCTTCATTTGTGATTCTTGGAAATTAACTGCCAGGAACTTTCAACGGGTTTTAGTCTTTCGATTACATCACAAAACTTGCTACCCATAGAAGACACGTTTATCATTCATATATCCAAGGGGACATATACTACCCTCAGTGAGCCAGCGAAGGTTCACCGATGCGCTATGACTATTCCACAAGATTTCCATCTCAGACACCCGATTCCGTTAAATGCACGTGGGTCCGGACTAGTAAGAACTTTAGAAGAAACCTTGCATCGTCGACATCCATCTCCCGATTTCTAGGTGGTAAGAAGTAGTGGAGATACCTGAATGCACACCAGAAACCATTGTCCACACACCCCGGTTGCCTCGGAAAAGATGTCACATTTTAATACTCATTGATCACATCTGGTTTTAAACACTTCAAGACAATGACTAGCCATGTAATAGGTAACAGGTTGAATGAACCCCTTCTCTTCCAGATCAGAATGACGCTATAGGCCCAGAGCTTTCCTTGACAAGGGTATATATTCCTCGCCTCAAAAAGAGCGTTTTACAGGCATGTGGTTTGGCCTTGTTTTGCCGGTGTCCCCTTCGAACACATAGCGAGCTAAACATCCACCAACCTTCGTCTAACTTCGGCTGCACTAAATACTAAATCTACAGTACCGTATGCGCGACCTGAGGCCAACCAGCATAAAAGAACAATGACCCGCGTTTTGATGCCAGACTCTCTATACAAAACTCGGGATAGTCGCTTCGAACTCCTTACAACAAAACTGGCAAAGTCCTTACCATGAGAGGTGGCTGTTTTATCAATGAACTGGGTACACCTTATTCGACACCCGTCGACAGACCAAAGCTGGTACGTTTGAATGTAGTCGACTCGCAGGACTCACCGATATCATGGGGTTTGGATACTCGTAAGCGCATTTATCGTGACCTTCTGCTCCTTCACTTTTCGGCTGCTTACACAAGGGTACTTCACCCGGGCGAAACCCCGCAACCGGTGCGTTTGTCCCTTTGTTCGTTTCGTCGGATACGAAGAGGCCTTTCGGTAGCACAGTTGTGGCCCTATTGTATACAAATTTTTCTCGTCACGACAAAAATTTTAATTTTGTGGGGTGCATTCTTCTTGCCGGTATATAACATTTTTCTCCCCGTCTTCCTGTTTAAGGTTGAGCGGTTATGCGGTCGTTTTTTAAAACGAAGTTACTGAGCAAGACATAAAACCCAGGAAAGTTGGCTGGACCCCGGTTCACCGTACCTGGGCTGACCTCGAGCGCAAAGGACACCGGATGCCAGACCTGAACGCTTTGTAGATTGACCAAGGAACGGGGCAAATCGGACCCGGGCGCCGGTTACTGGACAAGTGCAGTGAGGTATGTGAAACCTGGTTTGATGCCTAAACCCGTGCTCTTGAACATACCTCTGGAGCGTACTGCCAGCGCTAGTACGCGGACTTGTCACACCTCAGCCAGCTAATCCTACGCGTCACCTTTCTAAGCTCAGTGTCTTGTGTTCAAACTGGTTCCAAAAAACCGTTGCTTTTTTGCGTCGTGAGGCGTGAAACCGTCTGAACATCCGAAGAAACAGGGCTTGATGTATGTGGATCTCAAGACAGCTAGGAGCGCAGGTGCTTTTTGTTTTGATGGCCTGTCTGAAGTTACAGTAGCTACTTAGCGCCACCGGAATATTGTGGGCCAAAAAGTTTCAGTGGGTTTGATTATGGTGATAATTCCAGTTCTGGAAGCGAAGCGAAATTCAGTTGGAACATTTAAAGTGGAAGCTCTCCAACAGTCATCCAAAACTGTGCTCATAGCTGGGTTTAGGGAGGCAAACTTTCAAGGTCACATAACACCATCTATTCGTACATAAATACCAATTTAATAATACAAAAAGACTCCAAAATCTTACAAAGTTTGGTGGTTCATTATTTCCTGGAAATCAGGGGCAACTTTTACATCACTTCAAAAGCGAATCCACTCTAGTGGATAACCAAGTAACATTTGGACCCCATTTTATTATCCAGTTTAGCAAAATTGGATGAATTTAATCACGAAAGTTTGAAACCACGTTTCTGCTTGTATCGCCTGTCCTGCGTCTAGCAGTGAATTTTATTATAATCTGCCGGTTTCGTGTACACCAGTAATAAGCAGGGGTTGTAGGCAGTTCAAGGGGTCCACAGGAGGCATCATCCTTGTAGGCCCCACCAGTGTCACCTGACACTGAGAGTTGACTGTTCAGCCCAGTGATCGGCATAACACCAGTTGGGTTTGTGCGCTTAAGCGCTTCGTGCGTTTTGTGGCCTTGCCTGGCTCCGCCGACTTCAAATGTTTGACCACACGTTCAAGCTGCTTGTGAAATCCTTCTAAAGATAACGACCACGGCTTTGCTACCAGAGACGGAAAAATACTTCTCTCATGCGATGCATTTCACCAGTTACTTTGTTGAATGGAAATCAACTGGGGCGATGCATGTGTGAAATATTAACTTCCGAGTTGCCCCTGCGTGTGGTAAAAGGCTTGCATGGGGTGATCATGTAGAATGATATGATTGGTATTGACCGTCTGAAAAAATATGGGAATTTTCACTAAAAAACCAAATGCCTTTCACCTCAGAGCAATCAACCAGATGGTGCTTCAGTTTTAGAGTGCGTGTGCTGACGTGTCTGAGAACCTGGTTGTTGGCATGTGTCGTTACACGGTAAACCACGGGAAGAACAGCTGTCGCTCTCTGCCCCTTCCCGAACTATTCACATGTCACACCAGTAAGTTGCGTACATCTCAAACTCGTGCCTAAGCCGGAAAACCTTCTGGATGGCCTCTTCCAGTTAATCGGCGTAGTGTAATGCCTATTCAAACACCCGTTCGAATTTCTGAGAGGGTTACTAGTAATGTTTCAGGAGTGAGCCAGTCGGCACTATGCAAGAATGGCTCAAACACGAGTGATTCCCAGCCTGTTTGCACCCAGATATGTAACAAGGCTAAAGTCGATCCTCCGCAGAATATTCACTCAGGGTAAAATCTCCGGGGTTGTGTTCTGGTGAATAGTTACTTACTTGGCGCGTTATCTAAGTGGGCCATGAGGTAGAATATATCGACTGCGGTCTAAAATATTCCACGAGAGGAGCGAAATGTTCATGGTACACGCGTGCTTTCAATGAAACGAGGTGTCTAAAGTGAGCACAGAATTGTCCCACGTGAACACAGCTTATTTCATCCAACGTATGTGCCGCAGTATTATCCGCAACAAGAGCCTAAATGCAGTATTGCCTTAACATCATGCCCTTTAACATGATAAGCTATTCACACTTCGGCGACAGGTACTTCCGACGAAGGAATACGTGACACGAACAATGCTCTCGGCTTTTGTACTTCTGTAGCTTGCCCGAAGATTCCACCGCACGGTATTAGCCATAGATGCTCGTCTTTATGTCTGCCGTCTCATTCAAACTGTCCCTCGGGCTTCAAAGCTTTAAGTCTTGGCCCAGTTTTACCCTAGAGTGAACCATAAAACTGTACTTATCCTCATAAGGCGATACCTGGCCTAATGCAGATCCACACCGATAACTCATTTCAGATTTTTTCTCATCATTTCTTAAGTGACTGAGCAAACAAAACAGCCCCTCTTTGACTTGTAACGATGTTTCTTTCCATTTCTTGGACTGCTATGCTTGAATGTTCGTACAACATAACCAGCAGCTCATATGGCCAAGGGAGGGGGTTTGTCGCCCCATTTTCCGATAAGACCGTACAGCCCAGCTCATAAAATCTCATTTCATATTATCTGCCGTCTCGCTCAGAGGCTACCAAGAGATCGCAATAAGTTTGGTTCTCCTGTAAGTTTAAATCGACCTAGCCCTCTTTGAAAGGCTCAGTCCATGATCCATTTTCTTGTTATCACAGTACCAGGTGTAGAACAAACAGAAATCGCACAGACCTACTGAACTTCAAAGCAGCTTACTTTGAAGCCTCCAGATACCAAGACACTTACAATTAAAAAAAGGCAGATTCAAAGGCTACTCTGCCCAAGTCACCTGTAACCCTGCTGATCTACTCGGTTCTTCATCTGGGTCCTCAACCTCCTATCCCACTATAAAGCTTCGGGCTTTGTTGAATCACTTTGCCAGCCGCCCAAAAAGGGACACGCCTCAAGTTAAGCACGGACCTCCAGTTCTAAAATCGCCCTCATCGTCTGGAGGAACACCTCCGTTTTCAACCTCCAAAAATACCGCCAACAACCGCAAAAGAGAGCTATCCGCTTTCGCAGTGCTCAGAGTGGAAAAAATGTTGATCCTGCTGTACTGAAGCAGGACTAGTCCTACGTCCAGGCTTGTGTCCGCCAGAGTTGGGCAATGATACGCCAGCTTGATCTCCTTGTAAATTTTCGCTCCCCATCACTCGTATTATTCTCTTCGCGGTACACATTTCCGAGTCCACTAGCCACCTGATGTCCTAGCCCCTGTCCCACCACTCAGTATCTATATATCGGTTCCTTACCACTTCCCTCTCCTTCGGTGACGTGTCCGCCATTTAGTTTACCCCACCTGCAGTTTCACACCCCCCACTTGGAAGCCTACCATAACAAACTGTGACCCCAAAATGACCTGTAACACAGAGTGCAATCCCCACCCGTCTGTTCATTTAACGTGAATCATTTTCATTTCCCCCTGTTTGGTTATTCCTGCCTTCATACGGCCTAGAACGCGCCATTCCCCCAGATTTGTCCAATCAGTGGGAACGACAAATGAGGTCATGATAAATTGCGTCTAAGGTAACTGCGCCAACGTGTGTGATGATTCCCATGGATTATATGTTGTGTTATCATCGGCGCCTTCCCGCCCAGAGGCCTCGGCTTGCCACAGATGTACTGGATTTAGAGATCACCTTTCCCAAGTTAAGTCGTCCATCGTTCTGACTTGGAGGTGCGCCGGGAACGTATGCGTCGCAAGTCGTAACCGTGGTGCTCAAATTTTTGGTCCACCTTTCAGTTCTCAACGCGTTATTCTGAAGTGGTTCACGAGGGCATGAAGCGCTAAAACCAGGGCTTGTCCCTCGCTCCCAATGCCCTTATCAATAATATGTAGCTTTTACCAACCTTCAGTCACACTTTTCACTCCTTCGCATCTCACATAAGCTTATTTCAAAGAATTGGAATGCAGCATTTAATAAACTAAAAGCACCGATATCCCTACAATCATGCCTCATTACCGTCGCCCTACTGGCAACCAAATCCCGCGTACGTTCGTCACACGTCATTATTTGGATCCAAACCCGCAACGAGGGTAATTCTCTCTTACTGGAGATTTGCCTCATCCGTAGGCGCTCTGTAACGGACGATGTCACGAGACCGCTGCTCAGTGGGGGTGAACATCTTCTCTGATCCTGGAGTTCTTGATATTAAACGTCCAATAAACCTGCTATTCTACAGCTTTCAGGATACCAGAGAAGCGGATTAAAGTGAGTATTGTCCCGAAAAACTTAACTGATTTCCGTTACCCATTCTCTCAGTGGAAGGGCTGGAAACCCTTAAAGCTGCTAAAAGGTCCCAAGCTTGTGACCGCTTTCGTCCTTTCGTCATTCCGTCAGCAGTCCACGGCTTAAGAACGCCAACTCTATTTAAGGTCTCCTGAACGGCAAACGTAAGATAGATACTGATGAATGCTGTTTCAGTTCGACTGTGGCCTTGTCCATACGTTCGCCCACAATCCTCCTGGCTACCACACACGAAAGGTCACCCAAAAATGTGCGCCCTTGATGGAGTGTGTTTCGACCACGTCTAATTTTGGCTAATGGCCAACCAGGTTGGGTCATTGTTTTCTCCTGAAAAAGGTGACCAAAATGCTCCCAGATATATCTGCTAAGGTACAAGCAAATGATGGACACATCTTAGGCATTTTCACAACAGAAACCAAACGAGGTGCCACAAGATCGGTAGATAAACGCCGAACTCCAAAAATCTAGTTATTTCAAGCCAGGTTTGACCTTCGATAATCCACCTCGTGGGCCTGCATCTAACCCGCGTCCTTCAAAATGCATCAATGCCTTTGCATACAAAATCAAATAATCCTCCTCATATCTTTCACGTCTTGCAGTATGAACGTCCCAGAAAGAGGTGCCGATCAGTAGAAATAAATCTAAATTAGTACTGATGACTTCTGTTTGTTGCTGCTGGTTTTGAGCTCGCCTCGGTTGAGTTATGCACCTGGAAATGCCATAAACCACAGACAAAATAACTGGCCTCTCATCTGTAAAGAAAAAAGTTGGAAGTTCACTTGGGATAGCCCAAAGATACTCTGCAAGTGCCCATGACCAACAACGGCGAGCATAGCTGTAACTGCCTACGTCAGACCAGATGCTACCCCGCACCAAGGCCAATTTCGTCATCCAAACAGAGAATACATCTACTAGCCGCTCCCAGTGGTAGACACTTGCTATGCACCATCTACAGATTAGAGCTAATAGCAGTGCTTCGGGGACCAGTGACTATTTCTCTTGCACACAGTTGCTCTACTGGTATAACCCAACTCATGTAACAAACACCAGATTAGCCAGTCATCTTAGAACTCCACTCCCGCCAGCCCCCATGCATCTGATTCCCAAAACACGTGTCTACGCGCTTTTATCGGCTTTTACTAGATCCCTTGTAATGTAATGTCGTATGTTAGCAAACTCAACCCCTGGTCGCTAGCCTGCTAAGTACAAACCTACCTATTTCCTACTCCATATAATCACCTGTCACCACCCTAATTACAGCAGACGTCAAGTTTCCTTTCTGTGTATATTAGTGCATATTATACCATTTTATATCCCTTCGAATTCACCATGTTTTGCAAACCTCCTTCCATCCCCTCATCTTTCCAAGCTCTGAACTTCGGAAGTGCCCGTTTTGGACGACCTTCTTAGCTGATATCCACTCCAACTGGCCTATGATCTACAACTCCGGGACCACCAAGCGGACCACAAAAAACCTACAATCCCATATCGGCTTCGTTCCAGCTAGATTCCTTGATCAGGCTGAAATGAATAAAGCTGCCCAATGAACTGCACAGCTCCAACTGAATCATCACAAATGTGATGTCCGTCACGAGGCTGTCCAAGAACTGAAGCATGTCGGGCCAATGATGGCACGGCACTGCCATACTCAGTTCGATAGCACACCCGCAACTGTTCCATTCCTCCTCCCAACTGAGCCATCTTGCCTACTCGTTTCACTGACCCCAACAACCACCATGACATTCATTTCAACCTGATGGACTACTCGTTCGAATTCAACCAACTCTGTGTCCCCATCCAACCTAACCCCTGCAACTGACCTCCCTACGACAGTGCAACCAGTGATTCTGCTTGTTCCCAGATTACACCATACTTTTGAGACTAAACTTGCTATGTTCTCCCAATTCGAATTACCCGGCCCCCACCTCCACTTTTGCTCGTTGTGACTCCGGACACTTACTCAACCGCCCAAGGCCACTCGTGGCCAGCAATGGTTTTCTGTTTTGGTTCATGTCAGCCGACTGAGTATTTGAGTTAATCAGACCTCATACCCATTGTTCCCTACGAGTTGCGAAAAAAACCTGTTATTATTATTTCACCGAATACTTCTCACTGTTCATGACATTGTCCCCTTTTTGCGGAATCCCCACTACCCGCAAACTCCCCAGTCATGCATCATTCTGACGGTAAACGCATGATCATGCCAGATGGTACGCCACCCACAGGTTGGGAATAAACATTATTATTATTAGTTTTGACGGAACCATGATGTAAGCAAAGATGCAATTTTTACGGCGAGTTAGTCCACTCCGATTGCACTTTCAGTGATAAATTAGCCACAGCGTTTTGTTTGAGTGAGAAAATTTTTCATAGGTAACAACCACATTGAGTTGCGGTTGAGTACCTGTTTGCGAGATAAAGTATCAAATCGAATCCAAGTACAGTTCAACGTTTTGTAGTGTTTTTTAAATCAGCGATAACGTTTACAGAACGTACAATACAATTCCCACTCAGGTGGACATTTGAATAACTTTTGTATGCGTAACGATCTTTACACGTAACAAATCCGCCGAATTTCGGGACGATCGACTGGAGTTCGGTATAATCACGGAAGGCGACCTAATGCGTTAGGCAGTCGCAATGCGGTGTATGTACCTCTGAGGATGGCCGCATTCTCAGGTATTCACGGCTAGTCAGCGGATGATGCAGTGTTTTCTGGTAACCGCGTGTGGCTTACCAACATAACGATGTGGCCATCCGCTGCCGTTCGTCATTGTGAACGTACGTGTTTTCGTTTACCCTGGCCACTTTCCTTAACCGCTGGGCCCTTATCCATGTGCGACGACGATAATGAGGTCCCAACCATATATGATTGTATCATCCGTTATGTTCACAATAAAAATCCCTACGTTTATTATGTCCCCATTTGTAACCCCAGCCCCACTTTTGCGTTTAGTGTGTATATATGAACTGACGTTTGCTTGTCCTTACCACTTCACCCATTTGGCCTTGAGGTCATCCGGCCATTTGTATCTGGCTTTGCACGTGTGACTGTCGCACGTGGGAGCCTGTTTGCTCCCTTGCTTTGCACTTTTGAAGTCCAAGCGGACTGTTTGTTTTGGACGCGTATCTACTATCGAGGTTTGTACAAATTGTGAACGCCTCTTACCCTAATAGTAACGTATAGAAACTCAGCTTCGACTTTGTTTTGCCTACCCGGCGGTTCTGGTATTACGCGTCACTCGAAGATACCGTTCGATCGTTACAATGATAGCTTGATGTTTTGACCAGTGACGAGCCTTCACCATTATAACCTTGAGCGTTTTTGCTACGGCATGGTCTCGACTAAAAATGTGATAAATAAATATTCTCTAAGTGTTGTATCCATTGAGCGCACTGGTACAACCAAGGAACCAAGCAACATTGCGGGGCCCACCTGCTTCACTAAAGGGTCGACTTTAGCAACATTGCGGGGCCCACCTGCTTCACTAATCTGCTCTCCCTGCACCAGAGCCTAGATACTGCCAAGCTTTCCAGGCCTGGACGGAGACGTCAAGAAGCATAGGTTGGGTTTAGACCACGGACTATCTGATTGCTTTGCGCCTTCACCACCCAGCCATCTTGACTCCATACGACGGTATTGGTGCATCATCCCGCTTCGTTTTCCGCAAACCGTTTTCACTCGACCATGAACCTGAAATCCAATATATATCCGATTACATCTCGTTGAAAATTTCGGTAAAATTGACCAGGCGTCTTGCTGTTATGAAGGTGACCATACTACTCGTAAAGCGTAATATCATGAAGCCATCCTTATCCCCGGTCGGTGCAGCACTGCCACCGTAGTCTTCAACTGGTAACTTGTCTTCCTCTGCAGTTCCCACATTATTTTTCAGATTGAAACTTACTGAGCCATTCCATAAAAAGTTTGTGATGGTTTTCTCACACCTTTTTTGTGCCAGCGGCTAGAAGCACAATGCATTTTTCTGCAAAACCCTGCGGGTGAAATATAAACTTTAAAGTCAAAATGTTGCACTTCTTTGCATGTATGCGTAGAGGGAAAAACCCCCTCATCTGCCGTCATTTCTTGCGATTTGTTTTAATCGATTTCTTCCGAAAATTATTGGCGCACATTCGGCTTTGAAGTTCGACTGCTATGGCTTCGGAAGTGGCTTTCGTTGAGAAATTTGTGAGTGTATCACTTTCATCCTTCACGGCATCAGAGAAGATCTTAAATGAAGGATAATTTTGTGATATTTGTGCGTTCATCCAGTAATCGAAGCACCGACACTTTATTGTGTTACGAATGGGTGCACTACAAATGCAGCAGGCGCCCTCCAAGAAAGAAAAAACTGTCAAAGTTTCTGTACGATCGGCTCCCAGTCAATTGACGCCTAACCGAAGACGAGTTGGGTACATGCAAGGCCCTGCTGAGATATGGAACGCCGTCATCTGAGGTGCGGCAGTTTGTGGCGGATGAATTCGGAAAGATTCTTACAACTAAGGATATACACAACTACTGCCGGAAGTGTCAACTGGCTATGTTGAGTAGGTGTCACATGGTTGGGTTTTAATATAACAGATGATATGCCTTCGGTCATGGCAAAACTTCGGGAGACCGGACGCCCCCTTGTGTGTCAGGGAGAGGAAGGTCACTATATCCACATATGTTTCTCCCGATGGCAGCAGATAGCATTATTCCGACGCTTTCCAGATGTAGTAACTGTGGACGGGACAAATGCAACAAACCGCCTTGGGTAAGTTTTTTAAAGCATCTAATCTTCCGCATTTAGATATAACCTATACACTTTCTTGATAACGGACGGCACGGGAACCGGGCGTCCGGATATGTATGCGTTCGTAGAGAGTGAGCAGTTTGCTCCCATGCGTAAGCTGTTCGATTTACTCAAAGAAATGATGGGCGAAGCGTATTTGGTCAGGACCTTTGTAATGGGTAAGTTGGCGGTGCAAATGCGGGCGGCAATAGTCGTGTTCGGCAGTGACATTATGCTTTGCTACTTTCATGTCCGCAAAGCCACAAGGAAGCACTATGTATCATTTAATATCCATGTATTTTTGGTCATAGACACATTTTGCGAACAGCAGGCACATATTTCACCGCATGGCTCGTCTGGACAGTGCTGTACAGTAGGTTTTATGCTCATCATATTACAAGCACACAGATTCCGCCAAGATCTACAGCTTCCGCGCCGAACCGATCCCCGATTTCTCTCCTATCTTACGGTTGTACATCACCCGAAAATGGGCCATACGCGCACAGTCCGGAATGGTTCATTTCGGTAATGTAACCAACAACCCACTAGAGAATGCAAACGGGCGCCTTAAATATTGGGTGCACCACTCAGACACGTTAGAGCACGCCATTCAAAACGTGTCCCGGCACGCCGATTGGCTCATGCGGGAGTTTGAGATGCATACGCCGTACCACTGCGACAGGCGGCAAATCCTGGAGAGTGACGCCTACGTTCTAAACGTAGTTTTTCGAATGGCATATGCATGCTGTCTCGTTTTGAGGCACTTGGGTCCGCGACCACCGCGGCTGCCATATGAAAGTGTCGGAACAAACAAGGTGAGGTTGAGCTACGTAAACTGACTTATAGTTTGTGGTGCAAACACCCATATGCTACCAGACTGTCAACACCTTTGCTGGAGCATGCACATGCCCTTTCTATCAGGCGATGTGGCTCCTCTGCGTACACCTGTTCTCCGTATTTCAAGATCAGTCGTTCCGAGCAGTATGGAATATTCATCATTGACTTTTTCTTAGCTTGCTTCACAATCCACCAACGATGGCTGTCAGATTACAACCTACGGGGAAAGGGTGTACCCCTGACACATGTTCCCAAACCACCCCCGAGAGCTTTCGATGGTCTTCGTAAAACAACTGAATCGAGTGATGGATAGGTTTCAGGGGCTGGAACCCAGGAGTCCCGCCGCCGCCATATTTAAGCANCCGCAAGTTAGTGGTGTGCGTCGGTTAAGATCGTTCAGCTGTCTGGTATTATCGACATAGGCCCTATGTGGGTAGTTAGTTAGGAATCACGTACCCCTGACCGCATGTTAGTGGTGTGCGTCGGTTAAGATCGATGAACCTCGAGGTCTTTCTAGCATAATTCGGAACCTGTAATGAAATACCCTGGTTTTTGCGAGCAAACGTGCGCGATGTTTAACCAATAATTAGCGTGCACTACGGAATTTTTACTGGCAACAAAGAATCATCGACCAAAATTTGTTTGCACGAATGCGCCTACGGATATGTTGCACCTCCAAACGCCATTTCGATTCTAGAATGTTGAGGAAATCTGTTCCGGTGGAAAAATACGTGAAAGTTACCTTCATTGTATGTGAGTCAACCTTTTCCACAATTCGCGATTTTTTATCATCAGGTAACGTATTCACAGTCGGCGGTGTTTATTGACCTGGAGATTTCGTTCACTTAAGCAAATCGCCATAGTAAAGGATTTTCAGTAATATAGGAGCATTATACATAGACATTCTACAATCTGAAGTGGCAAGTCTGAAAATGCCGTAGATTTCGAGAAATCAATCTCATTGTGCGAATAGCCAGCGGCCTTTCTTGGCCTAGCATGCTCATAAACATAAAACTCCCGCGTACCAGGTGCTTAACGGATGAGAAATTTCTTATAACGAGCTGAATTCGAAGTCCCGTATGCTTCAGATATAGTGTTGGTGGACACTCACGATCACCTCCGCGCTCCCTTCCCACCTTCATGGACGAATGCATAACCAGCCATGATATTACTTATTTAACACTTGATTAGTGCGCCTTCCTCATATTTCCATGCGTTCAGCAAACGTTCACATCTGACGCACATCTACAAATCCTTATTTTGGCCAGAATGTCGGCCATCGTTTCAACATCAAACGGTGGGTAAAAATAGTGACTAGCTAGGCTTCCTGATATTTCGGGTCATATTCTAACCTATACCCCAGTGAGCTCTAGGAGACACCCGGACATCTGAAGACATCCGGAGCCACGGTCCAGACACGTTAGTCTTCTTGCCTCACTTGGATGGCAGTAATGAACCACGCCGCGCCAATAGACGCAAGAATGTAGTTGATCTATGCAAATATTAGATAATCCGATAACCATATCTGATTGACCAATACGTTCATTTATGGGGCTGTCGATGGAGCGAAATACGGCGTTGTGACACAGGTACCGAAACCGCCATATCCGTAATTTATCTCATCTCCAATATTTGCCCATCGATCCTGCTTCGGACGCGCAAACGAGGTTTTACTTCACCGAATTTGTGTCAAAACTTCAAAGCAGTAGCCACTCTATTGTACTTCTTTATCGTGCTACCCACAAACTAAATAAGTCCCCCATTGCACTATGAACGGTTTAGTGTACCGGTCAAACAGGATATCTCCACACACCCGTGCTGACTAGCACAAAAGTATCCATCAACCGTACTAGCTGCGAAAAATTTTCGGCTCTCCCTTGTATGGCGGCTGCTACAAAATAGGGGGTGTTTTCTGCATCAACCGTCAATGGGCGTTGAAGTTCGTGTGAATACAGAAAAAAACCGAATCGCGGTTTGTGTTTACTTCCAAAATACTTCATGATCCAATCCAGCAAAAACACGTAAAAAACTAACTTTTCCACGAAGTTTCACACGGTCTTCACGAGGGCTGTCGGAAGTCAGTTACCTGAAAATAACCCGGAACATAGTGAGACCCTAAAGCCTCACCAAATTCCCTTAAAGAAGCTGGCATGGGTCCAAGCTAGTCAACCGATCAATGAATACGACCAAAGACCGAGTCAATAGAAAGTGAAATGCAAAAGAGCATGGGATCCGTTGTAAGTTTTGCAATCACTTGTTTGCAATAGACCCGTCGTCGGCGAGCAGGAAGAGCAGTTGCACTTTCCTCCTTGTTGTTCTATTGCACGCCGCGTTTAGGTTGCAGTAACCCTATGCTGCCTCCATTGGCACGATCCCTACAAGTTGGTAAATCAACCTTTTGATAATAATATAAAGGATTCGTGGTTCAGGCATTACGAAGATATTTTCAAAGTCAAAACGAAGCACTCAGATGATCCCCGAAGTACGTGCTCATTGCTCAGAAAGCTTGGCACAGTGGAACAAACACGATGTTCAAATCCCAGCTTTGACGTAACCAATCCGCAACTCTCAACAATTTTCGGCGAACGTTCGTCTTTGTTTAATATTAGCTGAGACTAGCGAAAAGGGATACTGAAGACTTTATCAATTATGATGCTAGAGTTAGTCTTGAAAGCCAGCAATTTAAATTATCTGCCACAACAGAGACCAGTTTAAGTGCCTTACTTTCATATGCGGCCTTTAGCTAAATTCAGAGTGTGACAACAAAGCGAGGCTAGTGAGCAGGATTGAACGATCTGAGATAACGCTGCATCAGATTACTAACGAGCGCTGGCGCTTCTCGAACCGCATACACGACACGGCCATGTTGGAAAACCATTATCCAACCCTGCTTTCAATTTTGCCAAGACGACTTCGAGAAAATACCGTAGCGCGAAACTTGAAGGCGGAAGTAAACGGGGCAATGCGGGGAGTGGCGTTTTATGCGATTGTGTCCCCATAGAGGGCACATCCAACGTGGACATAATGAAAACCAGTGCCCGAAAATAAAAGCTAGTCAAAGACGCGGCAAAACCCGGAGGTTATAAAGCGGACGAAAGCAACAAGAATCGCGATTTAACGCAGCAGATGCCGTCGAAACCGAAGTTCGTGCGGTGGGATTAAAGACTATGAACCAATATCCGTGGCTTCCAAAAGGTCCGCGACGTTACCAAAATGACGGTCTACCACCAGTCCAGCTGGCCAATAGTCTGTTCACCCGGGAATCTCCGATAACCTTTTCACTGACGGAGTTCTTTCTTCTTCTTTAGTGACCCAATCATCATTTTCACCAAGGTTCGCCGCCGGGTCCGGGCATGTTCACAAAATGGACATTTACGGACAAGCCGCTTGAAGGCCGACACTCGCAGCTCTGTTTATCGGCCCGCTATGTGTGAGACATGCGGCAGGTATGCCGAAGTTGTTTTCGATGCACAGCTACTCAGAGGTTACACCAGCGTCGGTCGTCGCAGTCTTAGCCACAGTAATAAAACGTGGTCAGGCATCCATGCGGACTTTGCTGAACCATTTGACGGGAGAAAGTTTCCCGTCGTTGTTGATGTATTTAGTGAGTGGCCCGAAGTTTTTGTTATGTCGGAGACGACGATGGTAACCATCACTAAACTGCTTCATTTTTTCTTTTGATATGCGGCATTTCGGAAACTGTTTTATCAAACGATGTTACTCAGTTTAGATCGCATCATTTGAGCGAATTAGTCCGTTGACACGACATCACAAGTGTTACAATCACACCAATCAACCTCCAATCAGACGATCAGGTTTGATGGCTCGTAAACACCTTTAAACAAGAGTTGAAAAAAGCGGAAGGGGGACCGCGGCAGAGTTGTTGAACATGTTCGTGCTGAATTATAGGGCAACCCCCAAACCACAGACTACGGACGGCTGGCTTCTATCAGAAGTTAGGGTGAACGGACGGTTGAGCCCTACCCACGACGCTATCCTACCAGCATTAACCTGTTTTCAGTCATCCAAACGAGGAAACTAACGCTCCGGCCCAGAAACCATGTTCTCGTGAGGCAGTGTCGCTCTGGTCGCTGAGACGGGACCGTTGAATTTGTTCTCGAATGAATCGTTGAGGTGACTTTTTGCGTCCGGGAGATATAGGGACGGCACACCAGTGAGATACGGCTGACTGAATGATCTATCCCAAAAGTGGAAGAACGGTTGCCGGCCCTCAAACTGTGTCTCAAAACCTTTGATCTTCCGAGACCAGCACCAACAGCGACCGATTCACACTTACAGCTGAAGACAGACCCAGCGCTGCAACTCTAGGAAAGTGATGAAACCTTTTCAATTTGATCAGAGCAGACAATCTTATGCTGAACGAAGAAGTTGGAGAGAAGTCGGGAAGATCAGTCTCCTGAAGATGACCCCAGAGTGCTCGAGACCCACTGAGACCAAGCGTCAGCAAACGTCATCCCTTTGGGAAGCCGACGAGCCACCAGGCTAGTCAGCCAAGCAATGAATTCACCTACAGCCTGGATCGATTAAAAGTGAATTGCAGAAGAGCGTGAGGTTTTTTTGTAACAGCCGCACTCACTTGTTCGCAAAAGAGGTGTTGCGCTAGCTGTTGGTGAATCTTTTTCCCTGCACTAAGCCACTAGAGCTGGGACAGCAGGAGGATATAACAGACCCCATGAGAGATTCTAAGGTTTGAAATAGATACCGTCAAATTCTGAACGTTCCGTTCTTTTGATCTATGATTTCAGAATAATTTTGAGTGTGAGTCTAGGAATTGGCTTGCGACTTCCGTCTCCTTAGTTGTTTCGTGAAAACAACCTTCCGTGATCTTAAAAATGTTGGAAGATTCTTTAAGAGGAACCAATTTTTTGGAGTCTTCTCTTCGTTCCACAAAGTTGGGCAAGATGCACAGTCATTCTTGGTTCTTGGAAAGTGGTTGACTTATGTTAACTGGCCGTCACCTTCACCGACGTTGTTTCACCTCCACCTGAAAATCCACAATTAGAAGTCTCTTCGTCCTCGTACCGTCGTTTCGTTCGGCAATTAGCCCTCTCAGTTTAAACCTCTCTTCTAATAAAAGGTTACGCTGAAGCCTGGTTTATTATGATAACACGCGTATTGCATTCATCTTGCATGAGAAAGGGTGCACCAGACCGTCCAATACACTTAGGACCTATTTGCTCCCCAGGAGAAAATCAGGAACGATTTTCGTTAGCTTCTCGTTGTCATAAAAACACCTGATGCTACCAAAAGTAAGGACTATTTACGAGCGACATGGCTAGCTTCATGTCTTCATTAAATTAAGGTACAGTCCACCGAAGGAAACGAATCAATTCTCTATGAAGGAGTGGGATAACGGCTAACGAATTTTCTAATGTCCATAAACCAAATTTTTCTTTCGATGCTCATCTCCTGAATGACGGAAAGTGCGTCCATATGTCACTCGAAGGAAACTCGGGGAACGCCCCATGATGAGAATGAACCAGAAGACATGCCTCATCTCCTGACGGAAAGTGCGTCCATATGTCACTCGAAGGAAACTCGGGGAACGCCCCATGATGAGAATGAACCAGAAGACATGCGAGGGTAGATACTTAAAGGGGTTTAGTTATCTGGCCCTCTTCAAAAATGTCCTTTTTTATTGCACCATGGGAAGTCGGATAAAACGACATTCACCGTTCTACGGATGATTAAAAACCCTCCCTCCTTCAACTCACATGAATTTCTAGACCCTCTATGAGACCTTCGTCAGTTCGGTTGTTGGCCAACCAGGTTGTCTAATAAGGACGCAAGAAAGATGTGACTCTCGTTGAGCGTATCCAGCGAGCTGCTACTGTAATTGTTGACAGCCTTGAATTCTTGGCCAATAAAACGCGTCTCGCAATTCTTGACCTCTTTCCCCTGGAGTGCCATCGCCCCCGAGGAGACCTAATAATTACTTATGCCATGTTTGAACAAGGTTTGGCCAACAGTCTTAACCGTCGACCCAGCTAACACGCAGAAGTGATATAATAAAAAGAATTCCAAACTCGGAGAGCATATTTTTGTCGGACAAAATTTTTTCTCATTTCGGGTAGTTGATGCGTGGAATAACCTTCCTCCGACGGATGTCCGCACTGCGTCTAGTGCCCAGTTTTATCACTATTAGACGCTCGATATGTACATGCTCCCGCCGGCTAACTTGTTACTGTGTGCTGAGAACTTAGAGAAAAGTGTTACGCATTCTTTCGCTTGTGCCATTCAGGTGAATGGCAGCCGCCGAATGACAAGAATGAGTCCTACCACGTAAACTTGGGTAAACGCCTGGATTTTATGTATCAATCCTTGAATCTATCAACCCAATAATGTCAACCATGGATTCCCAGTAGGAAACGGTGGAAAACGCACAAACTCACACAGGTACTTGCACGTTTTCACACCTCGTCGAAAACACAGTTGTCGGACTGTTGGTGAATCGTGTTAAGGAACTATGCTCTGGTGAGCAATGCTACACCCTTTTTCCCTTGTGCCATTCAGATGAACATAGGCCATTGAAAGACAAACCATTGAAAGAGCAAACCCGACCTAGGAAGTTTAGTTGAAAGACTCAATCTTGCGCCACAATCCATGAATCCGTGAAAAGCCTGAGTCCTTTCAAACGAACCACTCTTATGAACTGACTATGCGTTTTGGGGACGGAAAACAAAGTTGAACTGTACTAGCTTCCCGAAAACTATTCGTTGCACTCTCCCGCGGATTTTCAAGCACCGCGTGATGTACTGTGCAGCGCGTACAATTTTGTTTAATTTATATGTAAGTACTGGTGATGTACAACCTTGGTCACTCGATTTTGGCCCATCATGTTTTCTTCAATTTCCCGTCCTCAGGAATTGCCGTGCATCCCTACCTTCGCGGAAGGTGCCTGGGTCGGCGGCGCTTCCGTGCATCCTAAACTCGGAATGTGTTAGACCTCAGCCTTTTTGCACTCTATGTTGCTACCCTGATCGTCATGTTCAGTCGCTCAAACGTAAGAGTATCAATTAGCTGAGTTAAAGACGTCAGCTCCCATTACTTTGGAGCATGAACTATTTACTGATGTTTGTAGTGGTCTGGCTACCCAATAAATTACTTTACCACAAGTTCAAGATCCCTCCGAAGGCGTAGATGAAGAATTATAATGTTTTCGAGCGATAACGAACGGCATATTGCATCATTCTAATGACCAAGTGACCAGTGATGAGAGGCGGTCTTGCCGGAGTAGACCACGATGTAAGAGTCCTGTTGGAACTCATGTCCGCATCATTAACTCATCCAGACATTGCTATCGATGTTTGTATCTGGCTACCCAATAAATTACTTTACCACAAGTTCAAGATCCCTCCGAAGGCGTAGATGAAGAATTATAATGTTTTCGAGCGATAACGAACGGCATATTGCATCATTCTAATGACCAAGTGACCAGTGATGAGAGGCGGTCTTGCCGGAGTAGACCACGATGTAAGAGTCCTGTTGGAACTCATGTCCGCATCATTAACTCATCCAGACATTGCTATCACTCGCCGCTATTTTGAACGCCAACAGCCAACTTTCGGTGTCATCTCTCGAAGCTACAACACGATTACAAGTCATCGCGACTCCCACTTGGACGTCTCCTCCCTCCGGGTTAGCCGCACCCTCGCTCGGAAATAATTTCTGCTTCATCCATGACACTTCAGAAGTAGACTTGTCTCACAACTCGACGAGGTACCTTTCCGAGCAAAGTAGCAGCTTCAACGAACTCCTATGTCCCCAAAATTTGCCAGTCTATGGTATTGGATAAGGAATCTAATTACCGTCTCTCATAAACTCGACCTTCGTTTAGTGGCGTGGGTTGTCACATTCCACGTAACACAGGGTGATTAAGGACAAGGGTAGGGATATGCCAGACGAACTGTAAGATTATTTCTTCCCTTTTGTAAAGGAAGCCGCTGGGGGAACTCTGTGATGTTGCTGGAGGTCACCATAGCGATGGAGGAAGGAAGGCAGAAATTGATCATCATCAGCTCTAAAGACCGTGTATTTGTGGTACAGTGGCTAATGCTGCCAACGGTTGCCAATGGTTTGGGTAGATAGCTACCTGCTGCAGGCGGTTTCTGATGTAATTGCCGTGTAAATAAAGGATTGTTAGTAAACTTTTCATTGGGGAGATTGGGAGGGGAGCTGTGGATTGTAGGCAACCGCTTGGGTGCACAAGTGTCACTGAGGGTGCGACTGGGGCATGTCCGAAAATGCCTCCAGCCATTGATGTGCACCGTCTCGGAGTTTCCGTCTTGGGAGACGGTAATGATCAGCGCAACCAAGTTTACTGGTAATGGTTTTCATACCGAGTCATTGTTTGACACCCCCTTGCCTTTCTTTTCATCCTTCACGTGATTGTGGCAAAAGGGCTCTTCCAGGAAGTCGGTCAACTGCAATCCGGAACACGTGGCCAACCCAACGTAACGCATAGAGTGGGATCAATTCATCTATCGTGGACGAGTTGTCTCCTCTAAAAAACCATTAGACGTACTTCAGCATTACTTATCCGGAGCTCCCACCAGATTCGGGCGATGCTGCGAAGAATTTGATTGTCATACACTGAAATTCTTTTGACGTCCTCAGTGCCGATCGACTAGGTTTCTGACCCGTATAATATTACTGAGCGCACCACAGCATGTGTAACGCTACCGTTGACGGATAAGCTGATGTCACCCCGCGCCAAAGGTGATACAGATTGGACAACTACTCTGGCCCTCTTAACACGAATGGTTATCTCGAGTTTGGTTAGTCAGCCGGGTGTGATATAGCCACCAGGTAAGCAGATTCGTCTACTTCCTCAATCGGCTCATCGGCAAGCATGAGGCTAGGATTCTGGCCCACTCAGTCTTCTCGCAGCACTTTGCAGATGTGAAACGCATGTCATACCATGACGCAGAATTATTTGGATTATCCTGGTACTGTCTGCATTACGACGGCGTCAGATCCAATAATGGCTTTGTCCTGGGCATCCTGGATATCTTTGGACGAATGCCATACAAGTCCTAAAGCTCCACAGGCATCATTCACTGGTAGTAAGTCCTCTTTAATCGTATCAGTGACAAAGTTTAAGGGGAAAGATGAAGGTGGACAGCTCTGTATTTCACCACTTGATGTGGTGAACTCACAAGAGAGCTCTCCGTAGACTTTCACACGGCAGCGTGAGTTGGCGTGCAGCGCCTTGAGAAGGGTCAAGAATTTGTGAGGGACACCTTTGCCCCACAAACACTGTCACAGTACCTGATGCTTTAATGAGTCAGAGACAGCTTTCAAGTCCAGGAAGACCATTTTTGGTTGCAGGAAGTGTGTCGCTGTTCCGGGAACTGTCGGAGAGTGAAATATGATCGATGCATCTTCTTGCATGGCGACACCTAGCTTGGTTGTCATAGATCCGTCTCTCCCTGTGTTAAGCCAAAAATCGAATAAGACCAGAGAGCACCTTCGATGCCGCAGCTACCAGACTTATGCCACGGTGGTCTTGAATGGTGGCCTTTAATCGGTGGCTGGTGGCCACGTGATCTAACTCTGTCTACGGTTGATTTGCACTTGGTGCGAACGTTTGTACTGAAAGGGCCAGAAACAGTTGATGGTTGGTATACGGCTGGAGGAGTCACCATCCGTATCGAATCGAACTCATCCTCCCAGATGTGATACGAAGGTGCTCAGACGACCAACTTGGGCATTCATATTGCCCGCAAGGATCTCAATGTCAGTGCTTCTTACTCGACGAATGAGTTCAGATAACTCTCAATAAAAATTATCCTTCTCCTCGTCATAACTGTAGTCCGTTGGGGCATAGGCTGACACTACAAACATGCACCATTTTTGTGTCGAGAAGCATTGAGCTTGAATGGGCTGGATAGCCTGACGGCACAAAGATGACTATTCACTAGGAGCCGATCCTCAAAACCGCGTTCAGTTCTGGGACTGAGTGCAATTCCCACGAACACAGAGGGAGAAATGTGAGAGAGCTGGGTTCGTCTTTGACGTTCTGTAATGTATAATCACGCTTGGTCCTATATGCGTGTTTCAGAGACAGTGTACATCAATTTCAAGGGTGCATAAGTTGTCAGCGAGCATCGCCTGTTTGCCAATTTGACATAGAGCACGGACGTTATAAGCGCTTATGTAGAAATGACCTCGTGAATTTTGCAAGTTTTTGGTCTGATAAATGACAGTCAACTGATCCAAAAACGTTTTATTCTATGGTGGAAAGGTATTGGGGAAGTCATCTGGGACGCAGAACTGTACGGGCAAATGATATTTCCCGGTTGCGAAGGTCGAGAAAGGGGGTTTGGTTGAGGCACCCCACCTTGAGCTTTTGACCCAAAAAGCTTACCTACAGGACAGCAGGAGGATGTAATGTTCCTTCCGGGGACCGTTCCCATACACAAAGAACAGTGTTAGGACCGTTGCCGTTCATTATTTATACAAACGACCATCCGGTTGGTTTTGTTTGCTTGGTTCTCATAGATAAAATAAAGATTATCAGCACTGTAGGCTAGGGGATTCAACTGCAGCATGGTCTGAATGTAGTGACTGAATGGGATAAATACCCATAGGTACCACCTGACACATCGAAGTGTTCCTTTTTACTTACCGAGGTTTATATTAAGTGGACTCAGTTTCGAGTGTCCAGAAGTCGGAAGTGTTTAAACATATGGGTGAATTTATCATCCGGGAGTTGTCAATCACGACAGAATGTGCGACAGCAGCCCGAAAAACTAGAAGGGCCCCTTCCTGTTGAAGACAACGTAAGCGGACCAGCTGCCTGAAATATGGGTTCCGTTTGCCGCACCTTCGTTAAGTTTCATCTTAAATCTTGTGTGCAGGCCTCGTGCCCGTAGCTAAAAGGAATGCAACCTAATTGGAAGAAATTCAGTGGAAAGTCACAGTGGACGCCCCCATGGGCGTACCCCATAAAGTAAGACAAGCAAGTTTGAGTTTGTGCAGTCTAACATGTCAAGGACTGTGAGGTCTTATCGAAATGTTTAACGGTTTCTCAGGGATTCTTAAACCCTAAGAACGAAGCTGTACGGTGAGGACATCCGAAATTTTAAGAGAATTTATGTGGATTTGATCGTCATAAAGCCAGGTGGTGACACTGTTACCAGAAGTCATAAGAATATGCAAAATAAAAGAGGTGAGGGACGAAGAGATCTCTATACTTGGATGTAATTTACTGAAGAAATCCAGGCAGACTGAGTTCCACCGAAAAAGAGGACCAAAATTCACGGCCGGAGTTAACACACAGTTGGAGAGTGGGCTCGGTGAAATAGCGTGGCTCTGGAAAGCCATCCATCTACAAAGGTACAGGAAAACCTAACTTCATCTTAACGCAGTTGATTAAAAGTGTACTTGAGCGGCTACTAGAGCGAGGGGTCGTAAATAACCACAGGCTTTCCATTTAACATGTTCAGTCACATTCACGGCTGAGAAATCAAGTAAGCAGGGTCATCAGAACAGATCAGGGGAAGTCGTGAACGAAAATGATCAACCCGGACGAGTATCGAATGAAATACCAGGGTTTGGGCTTAAGAAAGTCAGAGGTTGTCAGGCTATGGCGTAACAAAGCAGTATCAATGGCTTAAACTAAACACTTTGGTTTACACCCTCTACTCGGACCCTGGCGCCCCAGCGATAGAAGGCTAAACACTCACATAACACGTGGTTGCATATTGTCGCCGATATAGTGATATCGTGCAATCAGCAGTGCTCTTGTATTCACTGTCACCCTTAATTTTCTAACCTTCTCGCTTCCTTCCATCTGGAACACACCATTGACCTTATTTACGGTCCTTCCGTCTGTCGATGGCTGCGAGAACTGCCGTACACGCATATATAGTTCGCGCTTAGAAAACAGATTGATTGAATTACCGTGGCAGGATGCCCCCGTAGTACAGTATTGCTTTCGTACCCCTTCATTTGGGGGACAATCTTGTTATCAACACCCATGGTCAAAACCCTCTAACTTCCAACGATCGTCGGACGCTAAAGGGACGGACAGCTCGGGATAGTTCAGTGGTTAAGGCGCAAACCTGCTGTCAGGAAGGTCCATCGTTTGAACCCAACCCGGCACCGTAACCGCTCCTGTCGGGACTTGGATAATCTGGAAACATATCGTCCCTCGTGCTTTCATCAAGTGGTATGCCAGCCAGACACCGAGATGGCGTTACGGCAGGACGACCATTATTTACTATTAAAGAGTGAGGTATCTCTGCCGTGGGGGAGAAGAGAGCGACTGTCAAGGCCATATCTGCGGTCCTTGATACTGAGGCCTCTTTCATATCATCCTTATAATGCATCCTCCGGTTGCCACGGTTCGTTTTCACACAGTCAATGTGAAGGTTAGCGTTTTTGAAGGCTAGGGTGTTGGGAAGCATAATCGGGTCACGATACTTGAGGATAGTGAGCTGGTGAACTCAACTCTCCTCGACGGTGGCTTTGAAGTAATCAAAGTTAGGGTGGTTTTTGCAGCCAATGACCGAGCATTCGCAACTAATGGTGGTAGTTGGTTTTATGACCGAATCACCTGCTGCACAATCAAATACCCGTTTTCTATGTACTTCGTTATGGATTTCGTGACGCCATCCGATACCAGTAACACTTATGAGACGAAGACACTGCAAATCATCTGTCCAGATGCAATAAATTACAACGTGTGACGATGCAGTCCTTACTGTTGTCTGGTACACAACATCCAGAGCCTGTCCGTCAATTGTAAGGTATATGTGCAGTGGTTGCACGTTTTGAAGCATGCCTTCTAAATTTTTAAGCGCAATGGAATGCCAGAAGATAATATAAGGCTGATCAACCCGTTCAACACTGCGTATGATTAACGTTCTTCCTAAAAATGAGGACGTCTCCTGTGTTATCCAGATCCACAAGATTCTCATCAGCAGCGGTTTGAACGCGAGTTTTGAAAGCCTTCTATGGTCTGACTTATTATTTCATCAATGACGAAGATGAATAAGAATGGAGAGTGTAGGCATCCTTTTCAGACAACACTTGTGAGGAGGCCTTTTAAGAGCTCGTCATACAGTATAACACGCCCAGAAGTATGTGAATATAGGGACCGGATTGTGTTCATAAACTTCTGTGGCATGCCATGTTGAGCAACTGTGGTTAACAGCATTTGCCGATCGATAGAATTGAACGCATCGCTGAAGTCAAGGAAAACCAAGGTTGTGTGCCGTCTGCACTTATGGCATTGCCTCTACCCTGTTGAAACCCCGCTTGATGCTCACCGCCATGGTCAATGTTTCACGGGCCGTCGTTATACAAAGAATCGGTGACACCGGATGCCCTGTTACAACAGAAATAGAACTACCACCCATACAGTATACACGCCCAGAAGTATGTGAATATAGGGACCGGATTGTGTTCATAAACTTCTGTGGCATGCCATGTTGAGCAACTGTGGTTAACAGCATTTGCCGATCGATAGAATTGAACGCATCGCTGAAGTCAAGGAAAACCAAGGTTGTGTGCCGTCTGCACTTATGGCATTGCCTCTACCCTGTTGAAACCCCGCTTGATGCTCACCGCCATGGTCAATGTTTCACGGGCCGTCGTTATACAAAGAATCGGTGACACCGGATGCCCTGTTACAACAGAAATAGAACTACCACCTACATTCATTGCGACTACCCTCTTTGAAAATAGGCACTATTGTTTTAAAAATACTCTCCGCCGTAACACTTTCGGTGTGTAGCTGCCATGCCACCCGAAGGAAGCACGAGGGCTGGGATACTGCCAGGATACCAAAGCCTAGACAGGGGAAGGTGAGAGGCAGAAGTAGGGTTTGAACCACGGACCCTCCGGTCGGTAAATTCGCACTCTAACCACTGAGCCATCTCGCTCCAAGTGTATGGGAGGTTCTATTGCCCTCAGTTAGACGCAAATAGGCCAGGTAAGCACTAGCTTTGGACAGCTTGTCCTTGGACAGAACAGGTTAACCAGGAACACAATTACGCTTGAGTAGTGATATATGTCCAGCAATTCCAAGGCTGAAGTTGCACCACGTTCATGACCCACACCTCTGTTGTTGTTCGAAGTATTCTTTCCAAGGCTCCAAACTTTCTCTCGATATCAGAGAGCCATTGTGATCCTTAAGGGTGTCCTTAAAAGGTGTCCGATGACCAGTCAAACGAATCAATTCGAACAGCGTTGGGACATTTCCAAGAATTTTTCCATTCCTTTGACCTTGCAACTGTAGCAAGATGCAGGGGACGTCGGATTGAGTTGTGGTTGGGACCAGGATAAATCTATCACCGAGTCCCCATCAAAGCCTCAGTTCTATCAGAGAACCTGTGCTTGGATGAGTTTGGCTAGTTTACCATAAATAAGGGTTTTGGCACTAAGTAAGGTTTTGGATTTATGTTCCCAATGATCGTTAACACCCAACATAGGATCAGTTGTCAAGCGGTGGAGGGTTCAGATAGGTTTATTTACTTTCTGCATCCACGAGCTTCTCATTAGCTAAGCAAGATATGCGCGTTTTACGTAGATTTGAGCGGCGCACTAAAAAGCATCAGCGGACAATTGCATGGTCTGAGTCTACGTAGGTACTACAAAGGAACAGTAAGTGATCAATACACACCAGTGGTAGGCTCTCTGCTTGTTCGTGAATCTCGTGTCCAACCCAAAACCACCACCCAATGGGCTTTCGCAACGCTAAGCCTACCTACCTGGGCGTTCGTGTCAACAGCGACCACGATGGTGTCAGAGCTTCAGCTCGTTGTAAAAGAGCACCTAGACCGCCATAGAAACTGACTTTGGAAGATTCAGCTCTACAGTCCGTCCGGGCTTGTGCCAATACAGTAAACATGCAGCTATGGATCTCTCGCGATTCTTTCGCGTTGCCCTATGCGAAGGTGACTGTCAAGGGTATCCTCTCAAGACGCCTTCATCCGATGACTTGATTCAATACCCATTACAACATATCCAGCTGTATCGGCCTCTACATCACAAGATGTTGGGAATGAGGTGGCTCAGTGGCCAGGGTGCGAATTTACTGACTGGAAGGTCCGTGATTCGAACCTGACGTCTGCCTCTCGACTTCCCCTGTATAGACTGGTAACCTGGCCCTATTTCAGTCCTCGTGCTTCCTTTAAGTGGCATGGCAGCTAGGTACCGAAATGGTGTTATAGCTGAACGATTAGCTTTATTTCTGTTTTCATCACCAGATGTGTGCAGACAGAATAGGGAAGAGGGTAAGAGAGCAGTTTGTTTAATTACATTGCTTGTACATTGGATTATTGGTCCTTCTGGACAGCATGCATCAGTATCGAGAAAATCTAGCGTACGAATAGGAGTCTATTATTGTCCTGGTTGCTAAGTAGACCGGCTTTTGGGGTTTATAGACTGGATCGAGGTGCTTAGGTTGTTAGTAAAGATGGACACGCGTAATCTGAAGTTGATTGTGATGCAAAGCGAATATAGCGGTCAGTCCCAGGACTTGGACCTGTGGAGAAAATATGCTAATTAGTGTGGGGTAAGGTAGAAGAAAGAATACATAACATTTTGAAGGGAGCGTCAATAGTGTAGGGTTTTCGCTCACCCACCCCGCTGTTTGAGTTGTGTAAGGCGACTCGATCGATGACACCACGCGATGGTCGATGTGTCATCACAAAGTTACTAGTTGTGACGTTTATCGCTGTACGCTGGCTGGGCTACTGTCATCTATACAAAGCCTCTTTGTCCGTTGCCCACAATGGATAGGATTTCCATCAGAGATTTTTGGCCTAAAAGCCGGACCGCAAGACAGCGGGTGAATGCCATCATACTGATACGGTAGTATAAGTTTTTAAAAAACAAGTTGCTGTACCTTTTTCGAACTCCAACCTGGTGTCAAATTGAAACCCCTCAGCATAGCCCCGTGAGTCATCTGGGTATACAAACCGTTACACCACGATAGTGTCCAGTCTCTCTACACCAGCTGAGAACATCAAACAAGATTTCGTCCAGAGAGAGAGGATGCATTGACCATACCTTAACACTGCGTCAAGCACATGAGCAACGGCATACACATTGCCGACCGGCACTTTTGGTTTTCCTGGCCTTTAAGGGGCCTTCAAGTTTGTGGATAGATGAGCTCTTCTAAATGTGCTTGACAAGACGGAGATACCCTCAAAGGTTATAAACATCCTTCGTGCCCTGTTTCTCCATACCTCCAGGCGTACAAGGAACCCTCCTCACAGCTAAAGGGGGTCATCAAGGCTGAATGATCCCTCCTTTTTTGCTGGACTCTGTCACCGACGCTGTCATGGAGGCAGATTCTAAGATGCCATGAATCTGGGTTTCGAAATTTCATTTGTGGAGTGATTAATGGGCTTCAATTGTGCGCACATTGTTCTGTTTTTCGAAGATTAGTCCTGTGCGTGAAATATCATAAGTAGAACATCGGAGGTTGTCCAGTTTTATGTCACACGCTTTGGACCTTAAAAATGGAGTCTCATTTCAAGAGCTCCCATCCTCTCGTGCCTCTCTGGAATTCCAGGATTCAAAACTTATGTCGGCAAACGCATAAGTCACGATTCTACTGTAACAGATTAATTCAAAACATTACAGTTTCCGCCAACCCACGTCACTTGTAGTGGGAGCAACGAGATTCGCTGAAGCTAAATGTCTGTGTACAAGACAACTCTAAGAATAGTCTTGCTCTGTTATCAAGAGGAGCTCGAGCTAGCTCAATGATCAAGGCGCGAACTTACTGACTGAGAGGTCTGTGGTTAGAAATCGGCCTCAGTATCTATACTGTTCCTGTCCCGTATTGAGCAATTTGGCAGTATTCTATCCCTTATACTTCTTTTTGGGTTGCATGGCAGCTATGCACCGAACGGGTGTTACTGCTGAACGATTATACTTAGTTGTGAAACTTGACCCCTCCTATCCGAAGCCACCAGGCCCCTTCAGATCTTTGGTCACTACTAATTCAGTAGCTTAGCAAACGTCAGCTGACGGCAGCGACTCCGCGTACATGAGTAACTGGTAAGGAATTATTGTCGTTCATGTGGTAGATTTAATTTAACAGGTTACGGTGGATAGAGCATGCACCATATGTTCCCTCCGCTGTTCCAAAAGATTGTTGGAAAAAAGCTGGCGGGAAAAAGCCACACCATAACAACGTGGAATGAAAGCGGCTACATTGAGATAGTGTTGTGGGATCTTTTCTGACTCTAGCTCACTTGATCCTTCAACGCATATGGAAACCCTGAACGCAACCGATCCCAGTGGCTCATACGCAGTTATTTCTTAGCAATACTGTCTAGGTAAAGATTGTTTGTTGTGTGGTATGATTCTGTCGGATGAGATTCGTTTTGCTAACTATGCCATAGCTTCACCTGATTATCAGCTTTTTCTACCTAATATTGTGCAAAGACGTAAGCACCTTCACAAAATATACTCACTTGAAAACTAATTTGGTTTTAACGGAACAGCATGCTGAATCCAAGCTGAATCTTTCATTTCGATATTCTTCAACTGAATGAACTAAGCAAAGGCCGCCTTGTGTTTCAGCTAGGGACTGTTTTTGAGATATTGCAGAACGAAAAGCACTACGTTTTTTGGACGTCCACGACCTACCTCGTCCTTCTTGGAACTCTTGAGGTAGGCTGCTCACTACCCCAGTTTCCGTCATCCGTGCACTCTACTTGAACCCTAGTTCTTCTTTTTGGTTTTGATGTGGTTCCTGTCGTCTCCTCTTTTGATTGTTCATTACGGGAAAATTCCTATAGCAGTCTAACTGGAATCTTTCGGAGCTACATTTGTTCTACTGGGTTTCAGTGGAATGTACCATTCCCGTCGGCTGAATTGCGTCTGCGTCAAAAATTAGTTCACCTATGTTGCGTAAGATTGTTGTCAGAGGCTGACCAGGCCCTGAAGAAGATCAAAGGCATTTGTTTCTATCTAATAAAAGTATATCTTTCCCTTCAAAATTAGAACGGCCGGTCCATGTGGATTACGAAGCCTACCTTTTCGTGCCCTGTTATCATGGTGAGCTGTTTGATCTGTCATCCGTGGCAAAGGCTGTCTCACAGCTTTTACGTGGGTACAATCACCCGGATATCGTACCTAGATGCGTTGTCCTAGTTAAGTGGAGTTTCGACCACTAAGTGGCAGTTAAGGGTTCCACCGGTTGTCTACCGTCTATGGGTGCTATCGGTTGTGCGGTTTGGAAGTTGATGCAGACTGTTGGATTGCTGGTTGTTCATGGAGCGCCGCACTGAATCATCATGACGGATATAATTTTCAGTGTGCCGTGAGAGAAAGCTTCAAACAGCCTCGAATTAAGGTACGATCAGGAACGCCACACTACTAGTTTCTGCTCCCCTGTAAGACTGTAGTCTTTCGCAGAAGACGCCAACTTCTACCGGAATAGAATATAATCATGTTGGTGTGCTTAGTCATTTGAGATAACCTCATTCACCAGAGCTGATTCGCGTTATCTTCGCCGTGGAATCATAACGAGGGCTCAGTTGTCTCCCCTGGACTCGCAACCAGTGTGCCGTCAACCGGGATCTGGCACCCTGCACCCGCCTTCAACCTTTCATCTAACTGGAAGCACCATCAAGAGATTGCAGTGACAAGAAGCTTCCGGACAGGTTAATTGAGAGAATTTTAGTGAAGTCAAATGAACGGCGTTACTTTCTTCAGACACCGCCTAACTTCAACCGTGCTGAGATATTTGGCTCACATATTGCTCGATTCAGGCCTTGTTCACACAGTTGCAGGCACTTAGTATGAGCAAGTTTACATCTCCCTGGCAGTGCATCTTTCACTGGGTTGAGATGAGATGAGCGATTACATTGGGTTCGCTGATGTGCATTACTGAACCTCGTCAGTGTAACCTACTTTTCGGTGATTTATTGACCATTTTCTATGCCTTACAGCTGATCATGCCAGTATAGTTTCTGTTCACTACCTATAACAATGGCTGAAAAAAAGCCGAATGAATGGGTTCAGCTTTTGCTTCTTCGGTTCGACTCCCAGGTAAGCCTCCCTTTACTGTAGCTTCCCTGTGTGCTTTTCTCGTCTCATTTTTGTTCTTGAACAATATAACGGGGGTTCTTTGTGGGAGTAGCGTTTCAGGTGCCTTATGATGCATATAATTATATCATTCCTTCTCATGTGTAATTGATGATACCATTTCTTAGGCTCCTGAATAGCCGTTTGATCCATCTTGAAACCGTCCTCTTTCCTTGCCCACCAGTATGTTGCGCCAGGCTTTGGGAAACTCAAGACCATAAGCTTTCGATCTTGAACTTTTATCTAACCCTGAACAGAGCCTTCTGAAAGATGAAAAACATTTCCTTTGTTACCAGCCCATCATTAGCCACCTGAGTCGTTTCGTTTCTTCCAAGCATCGTAAACGAATTGTTCGACAGAGCTTTTTTGCAGCGGAGTAGAGTTTTTAGGTAGTTCAGTTTTGTCATGGCTTACCGAGTTTAGTTCATTCTACATACAAGTCTATGTTTTTCTTGCAGCTTTCCACGAGCTGATGGCGTAGATTATCAGTCTTATTCAATCTTACTCTAGTCTCACACAGCAGCTAATTTTGCGTTGTAGGCCATGCTAATATCTTCTCCTGGTGTAAAGTTTATTCCCATTACAAACGCGCTTGTGGATAGACGTATAAATCTGGCAGGATTTCAATATCCCTTTCTTTCGTTGATCGAATGGCAGCTGTGGTCCGAGGACGTGTCACAGATGAACGGAAAAAAATCTCCTTCCCCAAAAGTTCAGGTTCCGTGTTTACGGAGGTTCTCCGAGTGAGGCGTGCCATTACCAGTCCATTCACTGTGCAGTGTACAGCAAACATTTTGGGTATTTTGAATCTGGCGA
This sequence comes from Opisthorchis viverrini, assembly GCF_000715545.1. Classification (NCBI taxonomy): domain Eukaryota; kingdom Metazoa; phylum Platyhelminthes; class Trematoda; order Opisthorchiida; family Opisthorchiidae; genus Opisthorchis; species Opisthorchis viverrini. Next base: position 1,595,823 of record NW_008751693.1, read on the forward strand.
ATCTCGACCTCTGCGTTTAATCACCGAAACTACGCTAGCCACTTGACTGATTCATTAGTCCATGAGAGCAGTGACTCTTTTCATGTTACAACCGCATTTGAAATGGTTGAATTTATCCGGCTGAAGCTTATCTGCGGTAATGCCCTTTAAGCAGAGCACGAAGAAGAAAGGTTGTTTTGAGTCCTCCTTGGATGTGCGCTCTTTGGAGGGATTCATTTTCGGAAGATAACCGTACAATGTTCGATGCTACAGATACTAAGAACAACAGTTAGGTCAACCGTCAGCTTCTCTGTATTCCTTCTGTAATGCACGCGTGTTAAAACCCAAAGATTACGCTTGATAGGACTCGTCTTTGTCAATTTGAACACAGTGCATCGACACTGTTCACAGAGTAATTGCTCGAATTTTATTAATCCAAGTGTCCAGATATCTGCACCCGCAGCGCGAAAAGTAACATTGGGGCTTAGCTCCAAGTTTGTGGATAGTTCCATCTGGAAACCTCTTTTTTCGATTTGGTTCCTCAATCCTACTACGTCCCCACCGAATCACATTTCCGATTGTCCTATTTTCACAGTTGCCCATCCGAACTGGTCTTCACACCGCCCAGTCGACGCAGAATATGGAACAGAACAAAGAATGTCTAATCACTGTCAGCAAATGTAAATTTTCCCTGGTGATTTCCGGCCTAACAAAAATGCTTCAAAACATCGATAGTATGGTAAGGTCTCATGTTTTCTATTGCCTTTCCCCATATTTTTTACTCAGCAAGTCTATGGGCCAGACGCCGAACGCAATTTTTGCGACTCATTGTTGATTGTTTTGGAGACGCTGGAAAAATGCTTAACTTGTGTAAGTGGGCTATCATGACATGGAGCAACTTCTCTTACACCTCTAGCAAACCCGTGAAACTTCACGGTTAGACGAGACAATTTTGGTGAAGAACCTGCTTCAAGAGTTGTTTCGGGTTCGTAATCTCGTACTGAATGTGAGTGGTCGCCCTCATTCATTCATTAATCTTTCTAAAGTTTATGAATTTGACCAGTGATAACGTGAAGATGTACAACCAGCTGTTGACTTTGGTGTCTCAGGTTCTCTATGCCCTGAGCACCCAATACTTCAATGCTGTTTTCAATCGAATCCTTAGTTGGTAAGTTGCAGTTTCTCAGTCATCTGGTTTGGAACAGCTCTGATAATTTCTTACAGTTCGTTCAATAGATATATGCTACAGCGCTAGTTTTTTATCTAGAGAAGGCAGCAGAAAGCCATATCAACAAAGACTTGCAAGCAGGACACTCGCATTTCTAGTCTATCTCAATTCCTGGAGTGACCACTTTTTGGCCCATCACATTTGACCTCTAAGTTCCCTGTTTTGGGTCTTTCAAGATGACCCATCATCCTCTAGTAGCGTTGGTCTCCTCGGAATGCACGTTCAGTTGTCTTCTCCCGTATTTTGTACAGCGGTCCACCTTTACAACTTGCCTTGCAAATAAGAGGACTGTGTTGACAATATGTCGAAATATCTGTAGCTCGAGTGCGTTAGATGTTTGTTTATCAGCTGGCGACTGATCCGTTCGGTGAGCTTAACATTCGTCATTTATGTGCGCTGCTGGATGACCACATGTATAGTTCATGTACTTTCTCTATCCTGACTGACTGTTGGAGGTTTCGCTTGCGTACAGTTTTGTTGATCCTAAACCTCAAATGCCCAATCAGGTTAGAGAGATCAATAGTCTTCAGATAGATCTTCAGATAGATCTTCAGACCCTCGCGCAGGAAATAAGCATCCAACCGCATGCTGACGATATCCACTCATATGATTCCGAAGCGTCCGCAAGCGAATTGACAAGCTTGGCAAAGGAATCGGTTGCCACGTGAGAAGTGCATGAAGTGCATCGAATTGTGTTTTGGGACAAGTAATAAATGCCTATCGTGCATTTAGATCCTAGAAACCAGCTCACTTGTATCAAGGAAGCACTAGGAAGGACATAGTGACGAAGATGTAGTAACAGAGACAGAGGTCAATTCACGATAAAAAAAAACCCTCGCGCACCGATGTGCCTCCTTAACATCTCGTTGTCCTGTTGTTGTATTGTGCGGTGGTGGCCGAGCTATTGGTTACGCCTGCGCTGAGCCTGCCAGACTACGCGATAGTGAGAAAACAGAGAACTTGCGGCACGTCTGTATTGCCAGGATAAAACATACAGAATGTCTGCGTAAATATATAGGATGACTAATTGGCTAAATGTGGTCGTTCATTTGTTCGTTCCGTACAGCCAATGGTGGTGTTCCGGTCGTGAACATTCTCAGGCCTACTACGCTGGCCGTGTGTTGCTAAGCCGTTTGGTGAGAGCCTTGTTTCGTGGGTGCCGCCAACTCATCTACTTTCCGGACGCGTCGTACCTTAGGGATGTGTCACTCTCTGCACATGTACTTTTTCTTCTGTCTGGGCGCGCCCTGACACCTGTTCTGCTCGGTTTTTCAGTCGTGAACCTTGCACACGAGTACATGGGTTTCACAATTGGAACGCCTCCAGCATCAAATGCTGGCACGCGTAACAGGTGGCGTCGGTTTATGAAACTCTAGAACGTTCATCCATTTGGGCAGCTGATTTCGGATATTTCCTTCAGTAGATACATTCAAGGGGTCTTACTGTACTTCATACATGTATGTAATCTACGCCTAGTTAACTGGATTTGAATGAGTCTCAGGAAGACGGAGGAATCCATTAGTCATACGTAGACTAAAGCTGATCCAGTCCGCACTTCGTCGAATATTGACTGGGTTTTTGCTATTGGTTGGTTGTGAACGCCCACACATACTGGTGCAAAACTGCCTTTTTGAGAAGCTTAACTTGCATTTAGGAACTCAGGTTCACTTTACTTAACCACGACCGTCTGGTCCCTGGAATTCTCGTCCAAAATTAAGGTGCTTAACTTCCTTGTTCTTCTGAAGGTGAATTGGGATTTCATTGACGATTATTTCTGAAAGTAATAGTTGATGTTCGTGGAACAGACGGTGAAGTTTCCACGTAATAAAACCTGTCATTTGCCCACAATTATGCTAATTTGTTGATTCGGAGTTAGTGCCTCTGTGTTTCAGTTTGACACTTGCTGCCCAAGACGAATCTAGTGGTGATTTGGCAAACGAACTCGAGCTCATCCAGCATCTCAACTTGGATGTGCGGAAGCTTTCGCGGCTCATTTTCGGCAAGTTGATTTACTTAATCCTTACCTGCAATTATAGAAATTTGCAATCGCTTTCGCTCCCTTAAAAAGGCGATTTGGCTGCACTTGGCGGTGTACCTTGAACGAGTGAGTCTGTTGTGATTCTCGTTTTTCAACAGAAATTTATGACGTTTTCCATCGCGTTCGTTCTGTCTAATTTTCAGCAAACCTGGTTATCCCTCATGCACAGCTGCGCAGTTCATAAGTCTAGCAACAGGACATAACGCTGCCAACTTCATATTCTCTATATTCTTAAGAACCTCAAAGCGTAGGCTTTGACAGTCCTCAGTACATTACAATTTGGCTCGTCAAGTCTTCGTAGGGTTTTACCAGCACCGGGGTGTCTTTAGAATTATTCTGGAACATCCTGTAAGATCTAAAGTCGGAGTCGGTAGGTACACCACGTAATCAGTTCACATCAGCACCTCACCCCTAGAAGATGCGCAGTCCTTTTACTCTTTTACGCCCTGCCAGTAGGAATGGTGGGAACGGTAGTAACAGGAAGTTAATACTTCGTAGTCTACATTCCGTCAATTCATGCTTCGAGAGATGACTGAAGTGGCTATAGCTCGAATTTACTGACCGGAAGGTCCGTGGTTCGACCCCGACCTCTGCCTCTCGACTTCCCCTGTCTAGGCTTGGGCAACCTGGCAGTATCCCAGCCCTCGTGCTTCCTTCGAGTAGCATGACAGTTAGGCACTGGAAGGGTGTTACAGCTTATCTAAACACGATAAAATCTCTCACTCTAATGTCTATGAGGCACTCTCCTAGCCCCCTTGAAAATTTTCGTGTGCTTGATTTCAACAGTCGAACTATATCCCTATTCACATGGATACAGTTGTATCGTTAAACTATTCTGAAATTTTCCAGCGATTTTTCAGTTCTCCAAAATGCCACTGTCTGTTCTCGATCTGTGGGCTGCCTCTAGCCAATTGCTTCGCTGTCATGTGTTGGTTAAATACTAAATGCCCATGAAGAACCGGAGACACGCGGGTGATTTACCTCGTTGTGAACAGTTGACATCTGGATTAAGCGGATAATCCCAATGTTCGCCGATGTAAATCATTGGCGGTTTTATCACTACATTTCTCGATATGTACCAGTTATACAGAAGCAAAGTAATCACGGGAAATTTGTATGCTTTCGTTTGATCCAAAGGCCATCTGGAACTGGCTGGAAAATTATCCTCAAGAATTTGATGAACTTCAAAAGAAACCCAGCGATGAACTTGCTGGTGAGTTTCCACGGGAACGACAAATTTTGTCTGCATTTTCATGCGTGTTAGTTACTTCAGGGGACCCTAGCCCTAGCTACTCATCAGCGAGTGTTTAGGACGCTCCTGTTTTCCCCTATCCCTCCGAACCCTTTCTTTCATCGTATTACCAGCATAGGTCTGCCAGCCCCTTAAAGGAACTATTTAATGTGGACCACGAAGCATAAATTGGCTTACATGAAAAAAAAGGTGTTCCGACTGGCAGCATTTAGCTAGGCGATCCTCTGGATTCAAAGTTGCTTCCAGATTTCCTCAGGTTATTCGCTGCAGATAATAGGTCCATTCTTCAACTGTGCTTTACTGATGAACTTCAGGTGGTTAGGTTTGACCAAAATGGTACAATCGTCGCGCTGGAACCGCACTGGAAACTATCTTTCCACTTTCTTGTGAACTTTAAATCGGTTGTTTGGAGTCTGGGTTTAGTCGACATCCCTAAATAGGCTTCGCACCTATCAAACGAGCCGGCAACTCACCTTCACTTCAGTGAGAGCTTCTTTATCTCCTAGAGGTGAAAAGATATTCCCACTACGGTCTCTAGTGGGCTAGTATTTTGAGCAGAACGTGCAGAGTAATATCATAGGAACACTTTTCAAGGCTCTCACTTCCCACCACCGTAAAGTCTTTGAAGAAGTACGTGGTGTACATCAGTTTCAACTGTAAGTGGATGCCAGCTGATGATCTATTTCTTTCATTTTAACCCCATAAGACAACGGTTTGCTACCTCTACTCTCCAGTCTGGGCTTTGGTAACTTGACAGGACCTCAGTCTTCGAAGGGTGTAACAGCTGAATATTTACTATACTATTTTATTCCCCGTGACAATAGATGTTAGAACTCTTACTATCGTCTCAACGCCTGAGACTATCCAGATTTTTCAACTGAAGCCTAAACCCAACAGTTTCATTACTTCGTTGTTGGAACGCTCTATCTGGTCTCACGTATGTCAACTAATTATAGACTTGCACGTTTTCCTTGTAGAGTGCTGTGAGCGCCTATTTTATCTGTTCACATCTTTGTGCGCTGAAAGCGGTCGGAAGAAGCTGTTTGTATGGCCGTTGCAAATGATGCTCCTTGTCCTTTGTCCGAAAATTCTCGAAGAAATTATCAATGCCGAAAATGGTGCCCCGCTTTCACCACAGCATCAAAAGAAAAAGCAGTTTGTCGATGAGGTACGTACGTCAGGTTAAATGTGCCCTATTCGTGTTTGCCTCACTACGGTTTAAGATTATTTCGCTAGATTTCGTCTGTAACCATTCTTTGACGGCACCAGGGTCCATGTCTTCGATATTTTCATTGTACGACATGAACGAATTCCGGAAGGAGAGGCACTCATATCAGCAAGAAGAGTGGAATAACCATTGAATCCTGCATAGGTTTTTGTCCATTGAGTCATTCCACATTCCACTTCACCTCATGGCTACTTGGACGACAGACCGCTAGCCCGATTCACGAGCTTGAGGATGTCAAATCTCGTGATACGGTTATAGGTTGGCCGATATTACTTCCTAGCATGATAGCATAGGTTGCCAAAATCTTTATGGCAAAAGCCACACAAGATTGTGAGGAAATACCGTTTTCAAAATTTCAAAGGAGAGCAGTCCACATACAGATATGGATCATCCTCGGGATCCCACTTGCAAACAAAACGATCACTTAATCTGCACTCGCCGCGAAATCACCCTCACTCACATGCCACTCTGCCTCCTGAGATTTAGTTCCGAGTTACTAAATCGTAGGTGTACCTCTATTTGGATGAAAGACCCTATTTAATTAATCCTTATTGTGAATTCTCAGCAATGCACATCTCACAAACCTCCAGGGAGATTTGAAGATTTAATGAAATCGTCACCGGAGGAGCAAAGATAAGTGATAAGATAAGATGAGTCAAAGATAAGTGCCGCCACATTCAGTTTAAGTGCGAGTTTATCACTGTTGCTAAGTCATTTGTGGCTGAACAGCATGATCTTCGACTACTGTCAGTGAGATTACGGTTTTGAATCTCCCAGGAGATTTGTCAGATGTGTGCTGCTGGTGATCCCCCACAAGGATTAAACAGCTGCACACTGCTCTTCAACTCGTCGGCACAGATTTGCTTCCCTTACAGGACGAAATCTCGATTGATTCTTTCTTCTTTTGATCTGGTCACATTTGTCCCTTCTGTCGTGTCTCTACTAGGGAACCTATTATCTCTGTTTCTTTCATAGAGGTCTCTTTACCTGAGAATTTCCCGAGCAATAGGCAGAAAACTACCGAGTGCTATTAGGAGCCAAATCCTTATTTGGCTTTTCTGTGGTCCCCTAATTAGTCCAGGGTTCTTTGGCATTTGTTGTCTTATTTTCTTTAAACGTATTTGATTGACCATCCTCAAGCCTCCCTGACACGCAAACATAAAGACTTTGACGCAACAGAGTACTTACCATCTCGGTCACTTGTCATCCTCGCTGCAGTCTCAGTTCGTTAGAATCCAACTGGTATTGGTTGGTAGTTGGTATGGTGATTGGTAATTGTCTGTGCAGATTCGAGATTTCAAAGGGGATGAAACTAGCCCCAATTTTGGTATTTTCTCTTCTCCAGATTGTCAGAATAATAGAGTTTTATTCATCTTAAGGGCCTGTCTGAAATGGAGTTAGTAGCTTGTGTCGCAGATTCGGTTGCAATCAACTTTACCGAACGACTTATGCTTATGTGTTATTGTGCAGCGTTGGGTGACATTCGGAAATTGAGTAGTTCACTGCACTTTGCCAGTGCGCCTCTCTAGTGCGACTGTAGTCATTCGACATTTTTATTTCTCATCTTGCAGTTATCTTCAGCTGCATTACTTTACTGAATACAGTCCAACATGCTTGGACAAACAAAGATTTGACAGCGTAAGATTTGGGGAAGAGTCGTTTGTTAGCTGTTGTGTCCATCACCGTGCAGTGACAACGAGAACCAGGCAAGACTCAAGAGGGCACCCAAATGCTTGAAAATTCAGTTTGAGATTAGATTTCGTGGGATTAGTAGACGCACTTTGGAGCTGGGGAGGGGTCAAAGAACAGGAACGTGGACAAGCGATAACGCTGTCATTGACGCATTTGCAACAACTTGATGACTATGACGATGGACGATGTTTGATACACATGGAAAGTAAGAATAAGGACAACAGAACATCGGAGCAGACTGAAGGCTGGGTAGAGTCATGTCCACTGTAAGAGGTGTGTTTTATAACTCAGTGGTTAGAGCGTGAATTTACTAATAGGAAGGTCCGTGGTTCCAACCCGACCTCTGCATCTCGACTTCCCCTGTCTAGGCTTGGGCAACCAGGGGGTATCCCAGCCCTCGTGCTTCCTTCGGGTGGCATGACAGCTAGGCACCGAAGGGTGCTATAGCTGAACGATATATATGTATCCGCCGAGTGAAATAATAATGCAAGGTATTGGTGATATCTTGACCGATACCAGTGCTTCGCAGCCTCGATAATTCACTTGAAAAATATCGCCTCATGAGTATGGAAACAACTTACCGCCGTCCAATTCATTTGGTCGTTAAGAATTCGACTGAATAATCAGGTAGTCCGTTACAACTTTTCACGATCTTGGTACCTGATCCCTACCAAGCCGAGAGCTCAGTTTTACAAGTGATAACTCTAAAGTAGGTGAGGTTAGTTCTGGCGAAGCAAGTCAGTACGCATCTGGTCCTGAATGGAACATATGAGGTGGATATAACGCAAGTGAGGTCAAAGACCGCATCGTATCGAGGTTAAGGGCATAAAATTTGGACCTGAACGTCACCTGCTTGTCTCTCTTATCGATGAGCCCTGGTCAGGATGGGCCATCTCCCTTCCTAATTAACTCCATTTGTAACATGAATTACCGTTTTCACTATCAGTTGTCCATGCTGGGTCTGTCGGCAGGCTACTGAATGTAACCTTCGTGTTCCGTAATCGATTGTCTTAACCATAGGTAGCTTGATTCCACTCGTGTCTTTGCTCTGAATTTCGCTCGGCAAGAAGCGGTCTCACATAAGTTTTCCGTTGCGCAGTCATTTTCATCGGTCGACTACTGTGAGCACCGCGCTTCTCTCATCGCTATTACTCCACCCACTCTTTTTTGTCACCCTCACCATACTTGATTCGATACGCTCTATGCCAGCAGCGATAGCGGGTGTCGTAGGTAAGTCTGTACTCTTGTGGTCTGTCTCAGTGCCTACAGCATCTCCTACTGTGCGCAAGGTCCACCCACGTGCTGGTTCGCTTCAGTTAGGCGAGAAACTAATTGTAGATTGACTAGGCTGTCATGGCCGTCCATTGATTCGAAACAGTGAATCCACGTGACAAAATCTCCCCTATTATTTACTTTCTCAACAGTCATACCAGCTTGTTTTTAGCCGCGTGACCCTCGGGAGCGTACCTGTAGTCAAACACTTCATATCTGTCCGCTGACTTCACCTACGAATTGGATTAGTTGTCATCTCTGAAGTGGTCTAATCACAAGTTCTCAGTTGATTATCGATCACTAGGCTGTTAGTCCTAGATTTAATTACAAGATGCTCAGTATCAATCCATGAATACTCTCTGGATCTTGGACCATATTCCCTATAACCAGACGTTAACTATGGAAACTCTGACCCATCACTCCAAATTACTTTAAGCTATTTTGCACTGCACCAGGCATAGCTCAGCAGTGTGCGCTGTAACCTGGATTTTCCTTAAAATTAACGTATCAGTTTAGCGAAAGTGTCATCCAGCTATTTTGTAGAGTTTACACTGTGGTGACTCTGCAAGCTTAGCAATGTGGCCAGTTTGAAGTCAGGCTTAATTTTTAAAGGAGTTGAGGGATGTTTAGTAGCGACTGTGTCCCATATTGACCTCAGGAAGTTTTGCTCAAATATGTAATAAAAGCCGAACATATGATGTTCGCTATCTTAGTATTAAGTCTACTCCTCCTGTGTGTTCATTTAAAACTGCCTGTTAGGGAATCTGGCAGCCTTCGACTGTGTGGCATGTATAAATAGCAGTTTTGGCTCAACCTGAGCAGGAAGCTGACGGTGGTGGAAAAAATTTCACATTAATGATTGTGCACTGGCGATCTGACAGCATCACTGACCACCTTCACTGTATCTCCCCGTGTCTGTTGGTTATTTTATGGATGTGCTTCACTGGTTTGACAAATGCAGTTACAGATTTTTCATAATATGGTATTGATTGATTAGCGAGTTTTCGGAGCTTGGTACATCGACTTTAGCACAGTCTTCAATGTTCACAAAAGACAGCTGAGAATGGTACAACTTGAGGCATAAACCTTTTGTTTCCTGTTCCCTGCTCACACTAGATAACCTGACCTTACTCGCATTACCCCGATTACGATACCTAGCGACCATACGTTAATTCTCAAGCTTTTCCGTTCAGGTTCGCAAAGCTCTGTCTACTCATGGCCATGGCGGTGGCAGCTCAAAGCCAGTTATCACTGAGGCAGCCTTGTTGGCTGCAGTCAACTTGTGCAAAGCGTCAACGTACATCAACATCAACGATCGCAATAACATTCTGTTCGTTCTGGTGCATTCTGTGTACGCTGATCTGCAGGCAAGTCAAGCGTCAGATAACACACAGGCAATGTGTCTCATTCTAGGAAGCTTGCATAAAATTCTCCATTCTACCGGCAAGCTTAACGATCTTTGGGTTATTCTTTGTGTTATTGAAACAAACACCTCGTCATGGTCATTTGGAGCAACCTTGGTCTGACTAATATTCGATGGCTTCTTCTGATGGCTGAGTCTACTCAGATACTTAGAGCTGCTGCTGACTAGAATAAAGATTATCTGCTCCACACCGAAGTCCAGTGTGATTCCGCATCTTAATACAGAGAAGATTCATTAGTAAATGCAACGGGGTGTGTGTGGCTCTCTGGGTAGCTATAGGAATGAGCAGCGGTTTGATAGGGAAAATAAAAAATGTACTCCATTCACCAGTTTCTCGGGGACTTCCTTGAATCAATTTCTAATAGTGCACCAACAGAGTACCTATTTTGTCAGTTGCTCGCTTTTTTCGAAATTCCGCTTGATAGTGCTACCTCCTCTATCTACTTAGAATGCCTTGTCGCTCATGGACCATAACTCGACCTTTCTCCTCGTGTCTGTCTCTTTTCGTATTTAAACGCTGTCGGACCTCGACATTCTGCCTCTAAAAGCCGAGTACCGCGAGATTGCCTGCGAAGTCAAACAGTTTATCGCCATAAGGTAAAGCTGGAGAGTACAAAAGAGGCTCTCTAGTGACGTCGACGGTTCTCGAACATCAGTTCACAAGCAGACATGTCATTGTTCGCATGCGAAGCCCATGACCACAATGTTGCCTGGGACAGTTTAATTGGTGGCCCATCTGGTAAACCATACCCCCACAAACGGTGGACCAGTAGGTTGTTCGCACCGCCGGGCGACCCTTCGTTCCTACAGTGGGTACTTTGAATTTTCACTTCAAGATCCAACATATATCAAGTTGCTCGATCAGCCGCGTTAAAGTCAGGGAAATGTTCCGATGTTCCCACGTGGCCAAAGTTTTTTTACTTTCAGACTGAGTGTCTGAGTTGTTAGTTTACAAGAAGAACTTTGTACCCACTATAATACTCTCATCCCACACACAACACCAAAACGCCTCCTTGACAGATGTGATTTCGCTTGAGGGTAATGAATAATATGTATCACTTTCGACGCGTTCCGTACGTTTTCTATATACTTTTGACGGCTTTTTTCTGGACAGTGTAACTTTTTACATTTTGCAGAGCAACCTACCTAGGTGCGATTCGTATCTTTACAAATTCGCACGAGACACGTCAGTGCATCAACATGCTAAGCCTGCACAATGCTAAGCAGATCCTCTGATCTGAATCGATACCACTTAATTGGACCGAGGTTTAAAAAAGACAGTAGTTTGGTAGAAAGTCAGTATTCTAATACTACGACAAAACAAGTGTTATTACTGGGGACTCGATAAATATTGCGTTATCATACGTTGTTTTCTGGCTACAGGGCTTGTGCTGCATGCCGTAAAATGCTACACTGACCATAAACTATCAAGCCGAACTAAGTTTTGATTAGGTAAACGCCTTCAGGTTGCATGATAGTGTGCCGTGGTGCCATTGATGTCTGCGACCCTTTTTATGGTAGTCAAGTTGCAAATCTAGGCAAAATATCAAGTTCACGGTCATTGTGGTACTCCATCCTCAAGGGGTAAATCCTTTCGGGAACTAAAAGGTCTATTCATGTAGTTCTGTGGGGTTTATTTCCCCCCTGTAACACAAACAGATGTCTTTGAGCTACCTTCTTTTTCACCTCTGTAGAACCTGCTTTTCAATCCGGCAAAACCCTACATTCGCAACAGCCAGAATTTGGCAGAGACCGAGGCGTTGTTGACGGAATTTTTCGTTGCCTCGTTTCGAATTACGCCGCACAATAAGAATTTATTGAAGGTATGTCTCCAGACGAGTTCACCGGCAATCTACCACACCGTCTTGGTGTCTGCATTGTATCGCATCATTACCCAGGTGAGTCCTTCCCCTACATCTGATGTGGTCGGTGATCGTAATTTATTCGTCTCTATTTGATCGTTTATGTTGAGTTTATGTGAATCAAAATAATACCGCTCGACTGTGCTGCACTTGAAATACATAACCGTCATTTAGTCCGTAGGAAGGCATCCAAAGCTGCAAACTAAGGTGGCTTGGCCATGTGTTATCCATGCTGAGTTATCGCCGGCCGAGACGAGCGCTGCTTTCGGTGCACATTTCATAATGATGGAAACTTAGAGATGGACAGAAGTTGACATGGCAGAAGGGAAAGGGGGATGATATGAAAAGTTTAGGTTGCGTTACCTTCCAGGATGGCATTCACATCACCCTTTTTTTCTCTCCTGGAGACACTGAAAAATGTGGTGGCTAACCGATCCCAGTGGCATGCATGCTGTTAGTTCCTGTCCAGATTTTCTAACTGAGTGCTGGAGGTGTAGGCACCTCGGCTGCTTGCGGTACACTCACTTTAAATCCCTTTCCTGTCTTACTTTTCTCTTCCCATCACAAAGCCTTATTCAAATGAGTCGACGTGGTTATAAGGCAATGAAGTACCAGTGTTCTTATCTGGTACTACTGTCAATCATGTGGAGGAAGCACTGTAGCTAACGTTTTGCCAGGTTGCGGTGAAACAAGTGGAATAGATATGTCGCCCCTTAAGCTGTGCACTATCTTGAGGTCATTCTGCAATATTTTTCCGGCACCAAGTGGGAACGCCATGAAGAAAGTCTGTCGGGCCTCCTGTAAAGTCCTGTTTGAGATGACAGCAAACCAAGTCGTAACTGACGCGCGCACTCCATGGCATTGACCACTCATTGGAGATCTCTCTCTCTTGAAGAACACTGGTGTACATCTCCTGTGGTCTTTTTGCCTCATCACCATAATTTATCAACCAAATGTGTATGGCCGAATTGTTTTTCATTCAGCTGCATGCTTGTTTTGTTCATTTTCTTGAAATGGACCGGTATATCACTGACCATGTGTTCAGTGTACCCGCAATTAGTTCGCTTGAGGCTCAACTGCGTCCCCACTGTTAAACTCGCAGGAGACAAAAAGTGTTATTTTGCGTAAGATCGAAAGTTCACATATTGCGGTTATGGAAGCACCATGGGCGTCGCCTGATCGTGAGCGCCCACAGGCGTAGCTCTAGAACTGCACAGTCAAACCTCAGTCGTCTGGCTGAGAAGTGTGAAGGGGGCGAGATGGCTCGGTGGTGGATTCACTGACTGGTTCGAACCCGACCTCTGCATCTCGACTTCCCCTGTCTAGGCTTCGGCAACCTGGCAGTTCCCCAGCCTTCGTGCTTCCTTCGGGTGGCATGACAGCTGGCCACCGAAAGGATGCTATAGCTGAACAATTATAATTATTTTCATAGATTGTTAGATTATCTTGCTGCTTCTGATAACTTCGGCAGGTTGCGATCTCCATGCTGGATTTCTACCAAAGTCGTATGCTCACCAACAACCAGCTTGCATCTCCAATGCTTTTTGGTATAGGTTTACTGGCATACTTGTTTGCGTTTCTGATTAAATTTTAGAAGTAAAGTTGTCGTGGGGACTTCATTTGCTGGCATTCTTCCCTAATGCTATTACTTGGTGAGGCGGCCTACTTCGTAGAATGACAGTTTTTACTTCCTATTGTGATCTGAGTTTTCAGCTCGCATTCGTGACTAGGACCGTTTTGCAGTATTGATCTCTGCAAGGTTCATTCGTCTTTTTTGTTCCCCTAATCAAGTTTCTACCACTTAGGAAACAACAGGAAATACCTAA